>NC_047514.1:14909523-15263874 GCF_902827115.2 Pseudochaenichthys georgianus | reverse complement strand
GGAATATTGGACGATAGCTTGTCCGTCCCCCAGTGGAATGTCTTTGCTTCTGCTGTATTTATCAATTGACTTAATGGAAAGTGGACTTCTTCTGTGTTCAGCTAAGAGTGGGGGGTTTGGGGGGAATTGATTTGCACATCAATACTCTCTCTTAGTGGTTAGAGAACAATACAATCTTCCTCTTTAAAAGCCAGCTCATGTGCGTGATTGAAATAACATTTTTCCACATAAAAATTGTTGTTATTGATGTTGTGATACTGTCAGTAATGGAGATTTTGGTAGCCGTTTCTTGTGGTATGTACAACAGTGCGTTAATGTGGCTGGGGCAAATCCAATGTTCCACAGGGATTTGTTTAAACATCTGTGCAGAAGTCTTCCTGTGTTCTCTTTTATGTCCCTCTATTTTCTATATCAAAGATATTGGTCTTGATGCTACAAAAGTCCGGGTGTTTGTGAAAAGGTCAAAAAAGTGACCCATATGATGCTATTTCATGGTCGTCATACACAATTCCCAACCAGACTGTAACATTGGCTGAGCTTTTTACTAGCTTTGGGAAAGCTCAACAGGTTCAGAAATCTTATATTAAACTCACAGATGAATTAACACAGGAGTCTGACGGGGTGAAAAACATGGTCTCAATTGGGAATGGAACACTATGAAACAAACCACATCCAAAGTTGTGGGATAGAACAATAGTTGTTCATGCCTAAATAAGTCAAAGCTCAATATAGTACAGTTCAAATCAAGAGCTTTCTTGATAGGAGATTGCGTCCAAGGAGAATGGTCTTCGTAATACCAAAAAGGGTGAGTATGAGGTTCAGGTTGCAGAGCGTGTTCATGGGGCTAAGGGCAGGGAGAGCAACAGCACGAGCTTATAGCATACAGAGAGATTCACAATGGGTCATAGTGAAGAGGTTTTTGAGGAGAGGATTTGTGTAGTGCATTCAGGGTCTGAAACAGAATGTACTTTTTGAATTAGTGTAGTAGGTGTCAAATAAAGACACAACAGAGCATACAATGTGGTTGAAACATCTCTTTAATGACACACTGTCCATATGTGTCCATCATTTCCATTGACATTTACAGTAGCTCCTACAATTACATTGATTTTGGTCAATTCTGCCACACATATTTTATATGCAGTGCTTTTTATGAGGCTTGTTTGTGTAAGGCAATTACGGCCATGGTTCTATAATTTCGAAAAGACCATTGAATGGATGCAAGGAATCTGGTGCTTGTATCCCTCAAAATGAATTGCAATAACTTTTGATGATCCCTAATGTATCGTCCACGGCCATCATCTTAAATGAAATACTTAGTGTATAGCATTATAGTAAAAACTAAAACAAATAGCTAAATGGAATAGCACAGGAAACTAAAATGGTACATCATGTCATGCACATGTTCAACGGTATAACTGCTGCAAATACAGAGACCTGAGATAGCGCTTCTTTGTACCATGCTCATGAAGAAGGTGGACATACCTGCTAAACATCAGCATGGTACCATTTTCATTGTGGAAGCCAACCTGGTGTTAACATTTAGTTCAAATCATCATTGTATCTAAGTAGAGGCCTCAGAGGGCTGCTAGTGTAGCCGTAGTATTGTTTGGTTTTGTGAAATGCATTCTCCTTCCCTCCTCAAAAGCAAATCACCAGCTTTCTTCAACTGAAACTATAGTGAAAATGATTGGATTTGTCTCCTTTCATCACAGCCTGAAAATGCAACTGACAAGTGCTATTTCACTGGAGGATATTTTGCATATGGCTCATTTCCTGATTGTATTTTACACCCCTTCTATACAAGATAAACAACGGAGTTGACAACAAAACAACATTGTGTTGGTAGGGATCTAATCTAAAGTCATGTTCCCTTTAATTAACGAATTGAGCTCGGTTAGATACCTGAATCAATTTTATTGTGCGTTGACTTGAGATTTATGAGGTTGTGCTATGTTAAAAGCTTTACGACAGTAAAACAACAGATTTCTGATGACACTACTGGTTTTCTCCAGGTGTTCACAGACCCTATGCAAAGCATCACCTTTACAGCAGAAATGCAAATTACAGGGTATTCAAAGGTCTTTGCAAGATGTTAGAAGCCACTGGCCTGATATCATTAAAGCTAACCTCTCTCACTTTTTTAGAAACTGGGATTATGCATGACTTTTCTAGAGAGCTTGAATTTCTGTGAGAGATTTACTTCACAAGACTTAGCAGTGGGAGTACATCAGCACATGGCAACCTATAGTGTCAGCTGTTTATTGTCTAGCAGCAGTCAACCATCTTGCTGTCCTTGCTGTTTTTTTTTCCTTCCCCGGGTGAAATGCTGATGTTTGTTCCTTCCAATGCCTCAGAAGTTGAGGATTTAGTAGTAAGAATCTGCAATTCAAATGCAATTACTGCCTTTCCTCTTTCTGTCACTGGTAACCCCCTTTAGACAATTCAATGTGTAGTATATTTTTTATTGGAATTGCTTGCAAGTGAGGTACCAGAAGTCAGTAGTGTCCAATTGATAGATCATTTAATTTTCCAAAACATAATTGAACATGAGCATGAGTGTGTTGTTATTGAGTGCAGTTTAGAGCATGGGGTAAACATTGGAAACGTGAAACCCTTGAAAAATAATTTACAACAGCACAAGCACAGTCTGGCTATTTCCAACACCCTGTACAAACCCCTAAAGCTATTTTGTTTAATGCCATACTTAAATATTTTATCAGCAATTCAAAGGGGTCAAATTACATTTTGAAAGCTATTTTAGATTGTGAATTAATAAAAACAAATGGCAATAAGTGTGTTGGCTTCTTTGAACTTTTGATGGTGAGTCAGATTTATATTATTACGTATGACGTGCTCGACCCAGCTAAGTGTTTCTGCGTATTGATCCAAAAATACACCTTTGTCTCACCCAGTATGAATGCAGAGCAGCGTCAGATAATAACCCTTTCCATCTCTGTCAAAAAGGATGACTTAATCCTGTTGCACCGGGGACTGCCAGCAAAGTATTTAGCCTGGAGAGAGAGCAAGAGATAGAGTGAAGTGTGTTTATGTGTTATGTGTGTGTGTGACTTTAGCGCAGGGGTGGATAGCTGGAAGAGTGACTGCAGCTTATGAGCAAGTATCTGACAGTGAGAAACACCAACTCAGAGAACAAGTCCTCACTCTGCCCGCAGCTATTGATTCAGGTTCAGCAGGCCATCCAACAGATCATTTATCTAAGCCACATCGCTTCTCATTGGTCATCATCACAAGAGGCAGTGACACTCTGTAAAAAAAGGTTCAAAATTCTTGTTTCATTTTGTAGTCATATTAATATCTAAGGCTTTTACAGAAGGGATATTGGATATCTCTTTTTATCACTCCATAAATCAGAAAATACTGTCAACAGCCCTAAAATATCAATGTTCGCCATGTTTTTAGGTATAAAATGTTATATATTTCAGGCTATGAATGATATATGAACAAACCCTTCAGCAAAAGCCTTCATAATATTGATAGGAATATAACTGGAAGGTTTGGTGTCTCTACGTGCTACTGAAGTGGACATTTCGAACTCAGAGTAGGTGAAAAAACTCATTTTGAGAAAACGACCTTTAAAGATTGCAGTGAGGCGCTAGCAAAACCCTCCTGTTCTTTGGATGATAGCTTGCGCCTTGACGCACTCCGTGAAGGTATTTCATGTTCGGGGTCATTTGTTTTTTGTATAACCTTGCTTCGTGCAAGTGACAATTGTTGTCGTCTTCTGTGTGAACATTTTTTTCGCCGTTCTTTTGCCATTTTGAGATTTAAATTGCTAGCGGAAAGCTAACCAGGAAGTGTTTTAGCACACCACGTGACGCATCTGAACGAATCACGTTGTCAGAAATGTACACCAGCCAATGAGATTTTGTTTCTTGGTTTAAAGATGATGTTTAATGTTTCTCAGGGGTCGGCAACAGGCGGACCGCGGTCCGGACCCAGACGCCGACCTATACGGACCCGGAGCTATAATCAATACATTAATAGGGGATTTTTTCGGCACCTCCCGCTTTTTTAACGCTGATTTGGGTGACTTGTGTAATTCGTGGAGAACTGAAGAGTTTTCGTTTTGGGGGTGGGGAGTCCGTCCGTCAGTCTGACTGACGGACAACTTCTCACTTCAAAAAAGAAGAAGAAATCTAGACCGCAACAAAATTAAACAAGCGAGTACCTGTTTTTCCGAGAAGCCCCTCACTGCAGTGCGCAGTACCTCAAGATGGGCGGGAGCTCAACATGGGCGGAGCCTCAACGCCCCTCCTTCTCAACCTTTGTGGCACGTGACGGGACGCCCTTCCTTCTCAACCTTTTGAGGCACGTGACATCCTGTTTCCGGGGTAGCAGTTCTGTTCTGTTAATCATAGCGTCAGAGTACGATGGAGGTAAGTATCCCTGAATAAATTAACTATTTGTTTTTGCTGCGGTTTAAAATGTGTTGATTGAAAGTAAAACTACATTTGTGTTGCTTCAAAATAGTAGGATTGCTGTATAAGCAAAGTCCTGAAAACTTTAGGAAAATCTTTATATTATTTTTGCACTACTTGAGAAATACTAATAACTATACTATGCAATAGTAGGATTGCTGTATAAGCAAAGTCCTGAAAAAACTATGCATAAACTATATTTCAATTCGATTTTTACAAAATAAATGTATATGCAGCTTATTTTATTCCTGCCTATTGCCTAACCATTTTGTTTGTGTTTATTTTCTTTGACCAGAAACACATCACACACTTACACCATGACGGGAGCCCAAAAGTGTATATTTGTAATTCTGGCAGTTATCACTGCCCGTTCTGCCAATACCAGGGTCAGAGGCTTCAGGTGGAATACCATGCCAAAAGCCATTCTTCTGTGAGGCACAGAGGTATAATAAATTGCTCTGTATTTTCACATTATTTACAATGAGAGCTGCAGCATCTGATATTTAAGAAGTGTGTTACATTTGAAATGGCAGAAAGTCTTGTTGCAATTTCCAGATATTAAAGAGGTCCTTTGAGTTTCTCTGGTAATTATCAATAGTAGCAGTTAAGTGAATACTGTTCAAACAATACTTGTGTTTGTGTTTTATATTGATTTCTCTGTTTTATCCTTTCATAAATGTGAGGACTAAAATGGCTATGAACAAAGGGCTAGTTGCAGTAAACAGGGTTGTATTGCTCTGCGGGGGAGGTGTTATGCAGGACATGGGGCTAGGTGGGGGAAGATCGCTAGCATGTCATGTTTTCAGGGAAGTCTACATCTCTTGAATAGTATATGTGTGGGTTTAATTACTTTGTATTTTGTGTAACCAGAAGTTGGAGATATGAGAGGTGAAATATTTGTGTTATCTTTGGAAGCAAAGAAATATCCTTTAAGACACATCTGAGGTCTCTGGAATGTGGGTGTGTGTGTGTGTGTGTGTGTGTGGAGGTTGAGTAAACTCCACCCCTTCCTGTATCTATTGGTATGAAAGCCTATTCAGCTTTCTGTTCTGCCTCTCTCTTCTCGCGCCGCCCGGACCGGAAGGTCGTGGCGGCCTGTGAACAAGGGCCAGGAGTAGGCCTACTCCTGACATTACGCATATGATATGATATGGTTTTGTATGGTAATGTATTGATTGTATTGCATTGTTATATTACCATTAAAATAGATTATTGTTTTAACGGATACTTGTATGTTCTGGATTCCTTCCTGTATGATAACCAGCTTGTTAGGGACGCGCAGAGATTTGGAAAGCGGACCAGTTGTCCCTATAAATCTCTATCAGAGCTTATTGACTTTACTATTGTTTCTTGTTTTCAGAGTTCACAATTGGCTGCAGAACAGCAAGCCATTTGCATTGTCTTTATTGCTCACAGACCATAATTAACAGGGGCCATTTTTTACGGCATGTCTATTCACATGAGCTGTGACTGTAGGGCGACTTACAGCACCTGCCCAGCTCCCTCTACCATCTCACCTGCTCACTGCAGCACCTGCCCAGCTCCCCCCACCATCTCACCTGCTCACTCCAGCACCTGCCCAGCTCCCCCCACCATCTCACCTGCTCACTGCAGTGCCCATCTCCCTCCACCATCTCACCTGCTCACTCCAGCACCTGCCCAGTTCACCCCACCATCTCACCTGCTCACTGCAGTGCCCAGCTCCCTCCACCATCTCACCTGCTCACTCCAGCACCTGCCCAGCTCCCCCCCACCATCTCACCTGCTCACTGCAGCACCTGCCCAGCTCCCCCCACCATCTCACCTGCTCACTGCAGCACCTGCCCAGCTCCCCCCAACATCTCACCTGCTCACTCCAGCACCTGCCCAGTTCACCCCACCATCTCACCTGCTCACTGCAGTGCCCAGCTCACCCCAGCATCTCACCTGCTCACTGCAGCACCTGCCCAGCTCACCCCACCATCTCACCTGCTCACTCCAGCACCTGCCCAGCTCCCCCCACCATCTCACCTGCTCACTCCAGCACCTGCCCAGTTCACTCCACCATCTCACTGCAGTGCCCAGCTCACCCCAGCATCTCACCTGCTCACTGCAGCACCTGCCCAGCTCACCCCACCATCTCACCTGCTCACTCCAGCACCTGCCCAGCTCCCCCCTACCATCTCACCTGCTCACTGCAGTGCCCAGCTCACCCCAGCATCTCACCTGCTCACTGCAGCACCTGCCCAGCTCACCCCACCATCTCACCTGCTCACTGCAGTGCCCAGCTCCCTCCACCATCTCACCTGCTCACTCCAGCACCTGCCCAGCTCCCCCCCACCATCTCACCTGCTCACTGCAGCACCTGCCCAGCTTCCCCCACCATCTCACCTGCTCACTCCAGCACCTGCCCAGTTCACTCCACCATCTCACCTGCTCACTGCAGTGCCCAGCTCACCCCAGCATCTCACCTGCTCACTCCAGCACCTGCCCAGTTCACCCCACCATCTCACCTGCTCACTGCAGTGCCCAGCTCACCCCAGCATCTCACCTGCTCACTGCAGCACCTGCCCAGCTTCCCCCACCATCTCACCTGCTCACTGCAGCACCTGCCCAGCTCCCCCCACCATCTCACCTGCTCACTCCAGCACCTGCCCAGTTCACCCCACCATCTCACCTGCTCACTGCAGTGCCCAGCTCACCCCAGCATCTCACCTGCTCACTGCAGCACCTGCCCAGCTCACCCCACCATCTCACCTGCTCACTCCAGCACCTGCCCAGCTCCCTCCACCATCTCACCTGCTCACTGCAGTGCCCAGCTCACCCCAGCATCTCACCTGCTCACTGCAGCACCTGCCCAGCTCACCCCACCATCTCACCTGCTCACTCCAGCACCTGCCCAGCTCCCCCCTACCATCTCACCTGCTCACTGCAGTGCCCAGCTCACCCCAGCATCTCACCTGCTCACTGCAGCACCTGCCCAGCTCACCCCACCATCTCACCTGCTCACTCCAGCACCTGCCCAGCTTCCCCCACCATCTCACCTGCTCACTGCAGCACCTGCCCAGCTCACCCCACCATCTCACCTGCTCACTGCAGTGCCCAGCTCCCTCCACCATCTCACCTGCTCACTCCAGCACCTGCCCAGCTCCCCCCCACCATCTCACCTGCTCACTGCAGCACCTGCCCAGCTTCCCCCACCATCTCACCTGCTCACTGCAGCACCTGCCCAGCTCCCCCCACCATCTCATCTGCTCACTGCAGCACCTGCCCAGCTCCCCCCACCATCTCACCTGCTCACTGCAGCACCTGCCCAGCTCCCCCCACCATCTCACCTGCTCACTCCAGCACCTGCCCAGTTCACCCCACCATCTCACCTGCTCACTGCAGTGCCCAGCTCACCCCAGCATCTCACCTGCTCACTGCAGCACCTGCCCAGCTCACCCCACCATCTCACCTGCTCACTCCAGCACCTGCCCAGCTTCCCCCACCATCTCACCTGCTCACTGCAGCACCTGCCCAGCTCCCCCCCACCATCTCACCTGCTCACTGCAGCACCTGCCCAGCTCCCCCCACCATCTCACCTGCTCACTCCAGCACCTGCCCAGTTCACCCCACCATCTCACCTGCTCACTGCAGTGCCCAGCTCACCCCAGCATCTCACCTGCTCACTGCAGCACCTGCCCAGCTCACCCCACCATCTCACCTGCTCACTGCAGCACCTGCCCAGTTTCCCCCACCATCTCACCTGCTCATTCCAGCACCTGCCCAGCTCGCCCCACCATCTCACCTGCTCACTGCAGCACCTGCCCAGCTCCCTCCACCATCTCACCTGCTCACTGCAGCACCTGCCCAGCTCCCTCCACCATCTCACCTGCTCACTCCAGCACCTGCCCAGCTCCCTCCTACCATCTCACCTGCTCACTGCAGCACCTGCCCAGCTTCCCCCCCACCATCTCACCTGCTCACTGCAGTGCCCAGCTTCCCCCACCATCTCACCTGCTCACTGCAGCACCTGCCCAGCTTCCCCCCACCATCTCACCTGCTCACTGCAGCACCTTCCCAGCTCCCTCCACCATCTCACCTGCTCACTCCAGCACCTGCCCAGCTCCCTCCACCATCTCACCTGCTCACTCCAGCACCTGCCCAGCTCCCCCCTACCATCTCACCTGCTCACTGCAGCACCTGCCCAGCTCCCCCCCACCATCTCACCTGCTCACTCCAGCACCTGCCCAGCTTCCCCCACCATCTCACCTGCTCACTCCAGCACCTGCCCAGCTCCCTCCATCTCACCTGCTCACTGCAGCACCTGCCCAGCTCCCTCCACCATCTCACCTGCTCACTCCAGCACCTGCCCAGCTTCCCCCACCATCTCACCTGCTCAGCAACAGCAACAGCAACACCAATACACGTCATTAAAAATACTTGGGGACCAACACATAAAGTCATGTGCGAGGTTCATCTATGTGAACTCAATGCTGACTTTGCCCGAAGAAGTGGTATCCTGCCTTATGAATGTCAGCATTTGCAATCATTGCTGTCCTGCCCACCTGCACGCAACAAACCATTAACTTTGCAAAAGGAATCATTGGCTACAATGGTTCAGGAGAAATGGTTTGGTGAGGAGCGCAAGGCCAGCCTTGTACAGTGGCAACAAGAGACAGAGGCTAAGGGTGTGCCCCTGTTTGTCCTGCTCACTGTTGGTGGACCAGAAACCAAATATCACATTTCTGTGTATGAGCCTAAGGCTTCATACTACAGTAGGCTGGGAAGGGTTGTGGTTGCATACGACAGCAAGCAGAACAGCTGGCATTGTCCTTGTGCTAAACCAAGACAATCATGCACCCATAAAGCCGGGAAATGGCACCTCTTTGCCACAAGAAGACAACTGTTCAGGAAAGTTAAGTCGACGGATATTGAAGAATCCATTCCACCAAATACTTTCACTGAGCAGGATAGTGTACCAGGAGAGGGCCATTATCCACCTAGTGAGACTGGCATCAAGCGGATGCTAAACTACCTATCGGGTAATACAAAAATTCCAGCGGAACTCCCACAGGCTACCATCCAGCAGTCAAGAGATGCCGGTGCACTAGATGCTCATCTGAAGCACCTCATCCCTAAAGAAGCCAGGTGTAAGGAATGCAATGGCCCTCTAAGTGATCCAGTGCTGATCATTGCAAAAAGCAGGATTCTCACAACGACAGGGCCCCAGTGAGATGATAGTGAACTGTTCATGAACTTGTCATGAAAAGTTCATGAAATATTAGCGAACCATATTCATGAACAGCTCATAAACAGCTCATAACAAAGTTGATGAACTGTTCATGAAAGTGACATGAACATTAAATGGCACTAGGGCAGTTCATGAACTACTCATGAAACTCCTGTGCTGGAATGGTTCATGAACAATTTATGGAATATGGTTTTAGGCAGGTTCATGAACAATTCATGAAATGGAGTTTTCAGTGAGTGTGTAGGGATATTCAACCAAGAACATTTCAAGAATTGTTCATGAACATATCAAGAACTGTTCATAACAACTTCATGAACCGTTCATACCCAGTCACTGAATATAATTCACTATTTGAAGCAGTTCTTGACACTCAGCTGCACAACATTTTTTGTTACGGGTCCCAAAAGCTTGGGTACCACAGCAACAATAAATGATTTATGTAGAAAACAGAAAAGTGCAGCAGCAATAATTATACACAGGATCCAGTTGATCGTCTGGAATGCTTCTTATTCAAAATTCAAAGTACACAGTTACATTCAAATAGCTGAACTTTACAAACATCACATTTCTCCATTTAAGTTATCCGTCTGTCACAGTCAATTACTGTATCTCAAGGAGAAATTCAACATAGTCAATATAAATTATTACATTACATTGCATTTAGCTGATGCTTTTACCCTTCGCAGTGAGGGTGCAGCGAGCTGTTTGGTTGATGCAGAGCGGAGTGCACGTGCTGGGGTGTATGATTAACCATGTCCTGGATGTAGGAAGGGCCAGATCCATTCGCAGCATGGTACGCAAGTACCATTGTCTTGAAGTGGATTCTAGCAGTTACCGGAAGCCAGTGGAGGGAGCGGCGTGGTGTGGGAGAATTTAGGAAGGTTGAAGACCAGACGAGCCGCTGCATTCTGGATGAGCTGCAGGTCGGATGGCACATGCAGGTAGACCAGCCAGGAGGGAGTTGCAGTAGTTTAGGCGTGAGATGATGAGAGCCTGGACCAGAACCTGCGTCGCTTTCTGGGTCAGCTGGGGACGCATCCTCCTGATGTTGTAAAGCGTGTATCTGCAGCAGCGGGTTGTAGCAGCTATGTTTGCAGTGAAGGACAGGTTGTTATCTATAAACACATAACGCTATCAAATAATACTTTCTATCAATATATCTATCTTTACCAAATATAACATATTATGGAGATCACAAAAATACACTGTCAATGTTAATAAACAAAAAACAAGGCAATGTGCCTGCAAGACTGCACTCAGGTAAACAAAACATATTACCCGTGCGCAGCAGCTAACCTGCCTGCGAGCCTTCGCTCAGGTCACATTTACCCAGGTGCGGCTGAAGCCCGCGAAAATGGCATCTATTGTTGCCGACAGTTTAGTATTTTTAAAATACCGTTACTATGTCAAACATGCTCACAACCTTCTGACACACTCTCCTAAACATCTCCAACATCATATCTAATTCACACAAGTTAACATCGATCATTTTCATTATGTACTGACCTGTAGAAAACAGAAAAGTGGAGCAGCAATAATTATACACAGGATCCGGTTGATCGTCTGGATTGCTTCTGAGGAGGGGGCGGAAGTGTCCCCCCTAAGGTAACCCAGATACCTTAGTCATAATACTAATACTAATACTAATACTAATACCAGATACTAAGGTTCCACCTTGGCGCTACTTACTCGTACTGCTTCTCAAACAGTACAGATAAACCATAAAATGATATGAATGTCACCAAAATAAATACAGATAATGTTCAGTTTCAAATTCACTATTGTTTTGTTTTAAGATTAAAAGTTTTAAAAAAGAAAGAAATGTTCAAATAGTAGATGAATATTCAAGAGGTCTTTAAAAACATCACAGTGATCATCAAAAGTTCATAAAATGCTCATGAATATTCCAAAATATTCTGAACTTGCCACAATCATCCAAAGTTCATGAAATACTCATGCACACTTTTTGGGGTTTTAATTATAATGTTGTGATTGGCTGGATCATGAAAAGTTCATAAATTGCCCATAAAAGTCTGTCATGAGCAAAACAGGAACTTTATATGAATGAACAATGTTCATAAACATTTCATGAACTGCTCTTTAAAATGGTTCATGAGCATTTTAAGAATTTTGGTTCATGAACATGACAAGTGAACATATAATGAGTTGTTCATGAATGTTTCATGAGTGCTCATGAACAGCTAATAAAGTCATGAACTCCATCTCGCAGGGGGGGTGGCGGAAGGTCAGTAAAAGCACAGTTGTACTATTGATTTTATCTTGTAACATTTGTATGATCTTAATGTCCGTGATTCAGACATACAAATAATAAAAGAAGAAATAGTTTTAGGACGGCAAGTAATATTTTGGTTGACATTTTCTTTTCAGACATGTCCACCTACCGACATTTTTTTTTGAATTGCAGCCTGATCTACAGGTACCAGGAGTGGGAGGATGGGCTCCACAATTATGATGACCACGCAATCCTGTCTCTGCATTTGTGCCTGACAATAAGGAATGCATTACAGGTGAGGAGATTTAGAACTTAATGTGTTGTGTTTACTGAAGGATGTCATGTAAAATAAATGTAAAGATAGACCTTGGTTAATTTCAGTTAGCATCTGCCTCCCACATTTTTTTTCCTTTGTAGTCCCAGTGTGTTCTGTCCCAGAGTGAGTTTTGTGTTTGTCCCTCTGTTAAATCAACCATGGGTTTATGAAAGGCGCTACGGTATATACATTTTAGTAATTTGTATTGTTATTATTAGTTATTACCCAAATCCCCATTTTCTGCCAAAAAGCCATAGTAACTCAAACATCAGTGAAGAAAGTGTTGTTATGGCAAGAGTGATCGATCTCAGGTTACAATAATCTAATTAAAATATAGTAATTTAGTAAAGATGATTTATAACATAGAACAAGTAAATTGGCAGAAACAGAAAAGTAACTGGAAGGTTATGGTATTGATTAGTTAATCTAGCATTAACGTGGGTCACAAACTGATATTTTACATGTATATTGACATTTTTACTTTTCTCTCAACATTTTTCCAGACACATACTGCTGTCAGCAGAGTTATTGAAATGATTGAGACAACAGAGAAAGTGTCTTTCCCGAACAAGGAAAGGGTTCTCCATGCCTATCTACCTTTCGATGCCCTTACTGACCATGATCACATTTATGCATGTGTAACATGTGGATACCATCCACATGTTGTTGTGATGGACCTTCACAAGAAAGGTGTCTTTAATATGCCAGGTGAGTTTGATCAGCCGTAATATTACATGTATAGATTTTTGCTGTCTGAATTACAATAAGATCAACATTATGCAAGTTGTGCCTAGCAATACCATGCTGGCCATATACTGTTATTGTCAGTTAATTTGTTTATGCATGTAACATAATATGATAGCATGGTTGTCCTAATGTAGTTATCTGAGATAATCACAAATGTTTCATATAACAGTCAGTGCAATTCAGAGACCATCCCAAGACTATGATGGACATGTGGACCTCAAGAAATGCTGGGATGCTGTGGCTGTGGAAATGCTCAGTCGGGGTTTCATTCCATGTAGGTCATGCAGAATGAAAAGCCAGCTATTGAGACCCAAATGTTTGTCTGAATTATATGAATGTATGAAAATGAGAATGGTTTCTGAAACAATGCATTTTACAATTGTCCCTAAAGATGGTAAGAATAACCCCTTTGTTGTGCCTCTGAGTTACAACAACTGGGCACCATGGATCGGGCCACAAACCAGGCACTCTCACCTCATCCTGAACACTGAATTTGAAAATATCCCTACAACTACAATGTCAGACGACAGTGAGTACCTGGAGGTCACTGAGGAGCGGCTTTCTGATGAGATCATCAACTTGAAGGTGATTATAATATGAAATAATTTGGAAAATGCACCATGCATGTAATTAAAGTATACTTTATTTGCAGAATTGGCTTACTAATTAATTTCTACAACAGGTAGAGGAAGTAAGGGCACTCAGAAAAAAATGTGGTCTGGACACCAAAGGCTCCAAGACAGATCTTGTCCTCAGACTTAGAGATAAGATGTCAAATAGAGTGACTTATTACAAAGTCTTTGAGAAAGTTTGGGGTGCCTCAGGTTAGTGAAATAACATCATAATTATATTCTAAGATGATTACACCTGTTCATATTTCGTGATTTGCATAGTTTTTCACACAGATAATGGAGTTATGTATTTGAACACATTTCATCCCCAAAGATCCCTACCATAATGTTACTAACTTATACCTCTGCTTTCAGGTGGCTGGGCTGTGATTACTTGCCCATGTGGGGTTGTCTATTCAGTTAAATGTAACCTCAGAGCAGAGAGCCCACGGGATTATGTGGATCTTTTGCTGTCGTGGAAACACTTTCCCAATGTCACTGTGTATGACTATTCAAGGGGAGTGGCGGTGCATGGTGACCGTCGACAGCCAGAGACATTTCATCCTTTTCAAGGACGGTTAATGGAGCCTACTCCGGAGAACATGAAGCAGGCTTCAGAGGGCAAGCTTCATGTGAATATGCCATGGTTGAAACACCCCAAAGTTCCAACAGATGAAAATGGCCACCCTCTCACTGGTTCTTCGGAGCATTATGCACTGAGTGATGTATTCCACCAGGGGAACAGCAACGATGAAAGGGATGTTCTCAGAAGGATAGAGCTTGTGCCAGAGCTGGCGGGGCGCATACACAGTCAATGTGCGGAACAACTGTTCTCAGGAATGAGGAAAAACAATTACTTTTTGAACATGACAACACCCTCAACACACATATTTCTGCAAAAAAATACTACACCACTACAATGTGACAAAAAACAACAAAGCTAAAGAGCAATACAGAAAAATCATCCAAGCAGATATGGAAATACAGCTTGATGTCAATGGGAGGATATCATTAGGTGAAGCATTTCTTAGAATCATTATGTTCTTGTTCTTTTATGTGGTTATCTGGAGATATCTACTAAAAACTAATATTATTTAATTTCAACAGCTCCTCCTTCACAAGTTGGGATGGCCACTACATTTTCAGAACACCACAGAGATGGTCAGGAGCAACAGGAGTGTAAGTTATCTGCTTGATATTGACAACTTGTATTCATACAAGTCATACTGTATAAAGACATAACATTTTGTGTTGTTGAATTTTTTATCAAGTGAATGATGCCAAGGACCAGGGAGACTTTACTAGTATCAACACAATTATGGCAAGCAAAGGTTGCTGGGGACAGGAGCTTCAGGAGGTTAAAAAAACAACAAGTAAAGTGAACTAGTCAGCAGTTCAAAAATATTGTATGTATGCTAAATAGTATTTAAAATGCCGGTTTTCATTTTCTTTTTTCTTCCTTTAGCTGGCACAGGTTCTGGACAAGACCCAAAGTCCAAACACACATCTAGCCTTTGTGAGCAAGATGGTTCTCACGCGGTCAGATTTTTGGAGTTTGGGTTTGGTTAATGACATGGATGGGATGGTAATCAGAGTGATCATGCTCTTTGTTTCTTGTACTTTTTCTAACTGATTTTGTTTTAATTGTTGGCATGTTTCATGTACTCTTTATTTTACTGACTGTGTGTTTGTATTCTGCCAGATCCTGAACAGCTGTCTTACAGTTATTGAGAAGGTATTGAAGCTGTTCTAAAATATGTAAATATATGTATAAAACATACTATATTATACCAAACAATTATAAAATATTACATTATCAAATCGACAGTGCTTTTAAATTAGATAAACAGATAAACTCTGTGGTTAAATCCAGTTGTTATCACTTGAGGCTCCTGTCCAAAATCAACCGATTTATCCTTTTTAAACTTTTGAGCGTGTAATTCATGCCTTTGTTTTCAACTCGTTTAGATTATGTAATGCCTTTATGCCTAAATAAGACTTCGCTGGCCCGCCTGCAGCTTGTACAAAACGCTGCAGCGCGGCTGCTTACAGGAACCCGCAAGTTTGACCACATCACACCAGTTCTGGCTTCGCTCCCCTGGCTTCCCTGTCCATTTTAGAGTCCATTTTAAGATTTTATCGTTTGTTTTTAAATCTCTTAATGGGCTGGCCCCAGAGTACATCTCCGACCTCTTACAGGTGTACACCCCCTCAAGGGCTTTGAGGTCGGCTGATCAGCTGCTGCTTGTTGTCCCAAAAACAAAGGAAAAGACCAGGGGAGGACCGAGCGTTCTCATCGGTAGCCCCCAGGCTCTGGAACGACCTGCCCCCTCATGTTAAATTGTCGCCCACCTCTTGAAGCTTTAAGTCCCGCCTAAAAACCCACCTCTTTTCCCTCGCTTACCAGTCAGTCTGACCTATGTCATACCTATTTGTATGCTTTTACTTGCCTGTCCTTAGCCTTTAAGTGCCTTGTATTTATTCTTATGTGTGCTTTTTTATCTTTTCTTGTGTGCTTTTTATCTATTCGTGTAATATTATATTTTTATTATAATGTTATGTTCATTGTAAAGCACTTTGGCAAACCCTCTGTTTTTAAACTGTGCTATATAATAAAGTGGATTGGATTGGATTATGAAACTACGTATGTTACAGAGAGTAGATGGCGTTGTGCTGCCAACAGCCATGTTATAGCTGCCTGGTTTCCACCATCTTCGCTGAATCCGACTGCAACACCTGTCGGTATTTTGATCATGATTATCCATGTTGCTGCTCCATATTCTCTGTGCCAACTCATTACTGTAGTCACATCAACACAACTGGTTTTTTGCTTTTCAAGGAAAATGCAGGCAAACCTCCTATGGCTTCTCCTTCCAGTGTGGGAACCTGGACACTGGATACTCTGTGTAAGTAAATGTAGTTCAGTCTTTACTGTACAATGAAGTTTGCCATGCCGAAAAAGTGTTTCTATCTTTAAATTCAACGCTTCATTTAGTTGTATAATACAGATCCTACAAACTTTATAATATAACGTTTGTATGTCAAAGTATACCTGTTGATATTGGAACGTGTGATATAACAGATACTGAGCCACAAGCTAGGGAGATTTTCTTCTAGATCCCCTCCGTGGGCGCTGGCTGGAGAGATGATCGTCGCACCAAAACCATTCAGGTGCACACACACAAACCATTCAGGTGCACACACACACACACACACACATATATATATATATATATATAAACAAAACAACACAATATAATAAAAACAGTTGCAATAATAACATAATATGGTATGATCAATTCTACCCTTTTGTTTTTGCTCCCATATTTCAATTAAAAGATATTTTTCAAAATCAATATTGGTGGGGGCTCTTTTGCAAAGATAATCAATAACACCACCTGACAGTTGTTGCAGATTATACAGCATACTTGTTACTTACTGTAGACACATGTGCGATGGTCCCAAAAAAGCCAAAATCCGCACTGTAAAAAAATATATACATTTATTAGGCACTCTGAATAAGGGTTGACTGTGTAATAATCATGCCTTTTAATTGGTGTATATGTCTCACCAGGTGAAGGCTGGGACAGTGGGAGGGGTGAGGTAGGAACAGGGGACTGCTGAATGCTGAAGTCCCAGGATACAATCCCAAGTTGACTGCATGATGTAAGAGTTGTGCCATGATCTGAAGAACTAAAGAGGACCATGAGGTTTAAAATGTACTGACTTTACTTAGAACTAGAGTAGAATACACATTTGGCAGGCTTAAAAAGTCTGAAAAATAAAAATCCAATCCTCAAAATCCTAAAACATTGGTATAGTTATGCTAAAATGTTTATATTCTCTTTAAATGTACTTCATGTGCTTGCATGTTATTCTTTGTAATGCCTTGTCTTTTATCTGGACAATAAGTCTGTTATTAAGTGGTATAATTTAGATGATGATGATGATGATGTGTAATCAAATCAAATCAAGTTTTATTTATATAGCACATTTATAAACGATCTTTGGTCGAGCCAAAGTACTGTACATATAATAAAAATAGCCTACAGTAGAGACACTTTACAGCTAATACAATAGCACAGATTGTTCAGAATATCAGTATGAGAAAAAACGACACCCTCTATCTATGTGTAGGTGAGGCATTGATATGAGCAAACACATCCAATGTAATTTGATGTTCATCATAGTATTGAGAGATAGGTCTTATCAGATACCTTCAACTGCGGGTACTCCATATTGTTCTGTGTGCCTCCAGAGCACACTAAAACACGAGGTCTGAAATGAAAGCAAAAAAAGAGCCTATAGTTATTCAGGTACTATTCTGATGCTAATACTTTAGTACTTATACTTGAGTATTTCTACACTCTGGCACTTGTACCTTTACTCAAGTACAAGATCTTATCACTTCTTACACCTCTGGAAAGCACTTTTATGTAAAGGAATACATTTTTATAAATGTCCCAACATTTCATTTTTACATGGCAAAACGTTAATATGTTATTAGTGTCAAATGTTATATGTCGTATTGTATAACAAAATAGACATTTATAACATATTATAAATGTCTATCTTTAAATAAAATATTAAATAGATTCCTTTACATCCTAAACAGAAGGTCAAAACGTTAGTATGTTACATGTCAAACAAAAAACCGAAACATTATATAGGCTATATATAGGCCTACAGATGTTTGCTAATGTATCCCTCTTATATCCATCAGGAATTAATATTAAATGATGAATTAACATTACCTCAGCACTGCATAAGTGTGGTCTTCAGTCATATTGACAAAGAAGCACTATTATATTGTATATTATGCTGCGTTTAAAAGGACGGTATTCGCTTGTCAGATTCAGATTTCGCGGGTGTGGCCGCGGTGAGGCAGTGATGTAACCATAGGGATGTAACGCCAGGTTGATGCTGTGACGTAACCAGGGTGGGGAGGGTTACTTGTAAATGTAATCAGTTACTGATTACTGATTACATGGCTCTGAAAGTAATCCGAATACAGTTACAGTTACGGTGCCTTAAAAAACGTAATCAGATTACTTTTAGATTACTTTTGGATTACTTTCTTTTTCCTGGGTATGTTTTGGTGAACAGGAGAACAAAAAGCAAAAGGAAAACTGAACGTGTTTTACTGTTTAATGGCTTATCAAGAGCACACTGAAACATCACATCTGAAACGATGTAACAAGCATAATACCGTTTTGGGGATGCAGCTTGGGATGTGAGAGAGTGAGGGACACGGTTTAGAACGGGCGTGTCGCCTTCTGTCCTGCCAGTGTTGGCAGGACATGAAGTAAAAATGGTCGAACTCGGACTTCATTTAAGGACATTTCGGCCAGGGGTGTAGAGCGATATTTGTTTAAGCACCGGATTGGCAAACAGGAGAGTGGGTCACCAGTCTGCCTTGATCTATGAATTCATGTCCGTGACACTCACAGTATTGCTGCCCACAGCTGTTTTAGAAGAAAAACCCTCCTTCACTTCATTAGATCTCTGCAGCGCCAGGGAGGCAGAGGGAGGGTTAACTCAGCCTCTGAGAAGACGAGCGTGCCGCGCAGTGCCTTTCACGCACTGCCTTCACTGTGTTTACCTTCAGAAATAATCATTAGTAAGGCTAAAGAGCGACCGCAGGCTGATGTGTTTTTAACCACACACACACCTATACACACACACACGCGATTTAAAACGCAGACTTTTGTTCCTCCATGTTTCGTTGTTATTGTTTCACTGAGCGAGCGGAGCCGCGATTTTTTTCAAACGCTTTTTTGGTCCATCTGCGGCGGTAATAGTTTTGTGGGCTGTGATAATTCGGCTGTACCTTTAGTAATGAATATTAAATGTTGAGAGGAAATCTTTCCACCAATAATTCCAATAAGTAATCCAAAATGTATTCACTTCAGGTTTACGAAAGTAACTGTAATCAGATTACCTCGTTTTTCAAATGTAACGCGAGCTGAATACAGTTACTTGATTTTTGTATTCTGATTACGTAACGCCGTTACATGTATTCCGTTACAACCCAACCCTGGACGTAACGCCACGTCGATGCTTGCGTAATGCGGAAGTGGGATCTAAAACTGGGTTGGAAAAACGATAGACGCGTCCCGGCCGCGTCTATCGTTTTCCAACCCAGTTTAGATCCCACTTCCGAAAAAAAGCTTCAGATGGCGGAGTGAGAAGCAGCAACGTTGCAGGCTCGTAAAAAAAAGTTTAGATTTGAGTCCTTGACTGCAAAACTGACAGGCAATAGCTTATTCATGATACACTTTAAGTTATTATAGAAGCTTAAATAGTCACAATTTACTTTAACTCTTCAGTTACCAACACTTTTGACATAAAGTGCCTGCTAGCATGACCGACCACGATTACAACTTAAAAGTTCTCCGTGAGGCGTGTGACGACTCGGTTATTGAGGACATGGAAGCGGACAACTCTAAGGGACAAAAATAAATTGGGACCACACACCACTAAAGGGACCGAATCCAAAGAAATCAAAGGTTCATGGCGAAACACAAATGGCAGAGGATAGCAGCAGCACCATTCTCCAGGCAATACAAGTCTTATCCGGAAAAATGGGATGAACAGACAGAGCTGTTAAAAAAGTTTGAAAAACGCATTGAAGCAAACACTGAAGCAGCTAAAGAAAATAAGAAAGACATTTCTGCTCTTCAGAAAAAGTTTGATGATCTTCTGAAAGATAACACTTTACTACGTAAGTCTGGGCGAGGAGCAAGCCCGCTACAAAACGGAGGTGGAATCTGAGGATGAATGGTCTGCCTGAAAAAGAAGGAGAAAACACAAGAGAAGCTGTGACGGGATCTCACAAGAGTTGTTCCGCTGTCTGTGGAAAAGCTGCGTGACTCAGTACACACTGTCCATCGGCTGGGTATGAAGGGTAATGCAGCTACTTCCAAACAACACACCGAGGTCAATCATCATTCAGTTCGGGATGAGGACTGTTCGTGACGAGATCTGGAAAAAGTCCAAAGATGCGAGAGTCTGCAGCGAGATGCACATTTGTAGGATGCAGGATTTCTCCAAGGAGGACCGGGAGGCTCGCTCCAAGCTGTGGCCACTGGTTCAAGAAGCCAGGAGAAAGGGGAAGAGAGCTTTTCTGAAGGAAGGCTTCGCACTGATTGACAACAAAAGAGTGGACCCGGAATAACGTGAAAAACACCGCAGTAATTAACTGGAGGGACAGGGAGCAGGTTTTCGGTCCTCAGTAGGTATGCTGAAGTTTTCAGTTTGAGTGTTTATTTTTTTTTTAGGATTGGACTTGTCTCAGGTTATATTCAAAATGTTGTGAGCTATTGCACTAATATGTTTGTTACAGCCTGTCCTCCTACAAAAACGACCATATAGGTCGATTGTTCAGCAGCTAAATACGACCCAGAGGACATGTTTTAAAGTGTAGCCCCTCTAGTGGTCGTGTAAGAAACAACATGCTCCTGTCGATTGCAAACGCTCCGGAGGGTCGTTTATTCACAAATAACCCTCTCTGGAAAATCCTACATTGTGGAATAGTTTGGCCATTAAAATGCCTTTTTATTAGATTTCTAGCGAGAAGTGTATATTGTACTTTTATAATCCACGTCCAGTGGATGTGTAGGATCTACAGTTTGATAGATATACGAAGATGATTTGAGGTCTCGCCAGGAGAACGTGTACTGTATATGGGGCAACTTCCATGTAAAGTTAGCGTGGGTGAAAACAGTATTTCCGGTCTCGAAGTTTTCATAATAAAACCGGAAGTATTCCCCACACTGTCAAATGATTACGCAGTGATATCTCCATTACTCATCCACTAAAAAACATCAGTTTATCCTTGTTAATTACACAATATTGATTGGTTTAAATTGTGTACAATGCTTTTGTGTTTTTAACCTTCGATTCGGAGAAACAAATAGTTTTTTCGGAGTTTAGACACTACAGAGTTTCCGAAGACACTACACTACCCAGAATCCCCAGCTATCGTTTGGGACTACAACATCCGCCTTGCTTTACAAACCCCGTGATTAGCCCTCAAGCTCTGTGATTGGATATTGGAGTGGCAGTGCGACAAGGTTACGCTGAGCGTCAAAGCTCTTTGAAATGGAATGGAACCACGCCAGACTATCCAAAACTGGACTTGGACGGGTCCAGCCCGGCCCTCCCCCCCAGAATTACACTTGCTGGCTATTGTGTGTTTCGCAACATGTTCTATGGCACGTCTCTACTGGGAAATGTAGTTTTAAAATACGTTTTCGTATTTCCCACAATTAGAAGTTGCCAGTATTAAACTGTATACATCCCTGGAGGTTTAGGGGACACGAAACACATTGGTGTTATCAAATTTAAAACATATAATTAATACATGGGTGAAAATTGCTTGTGTCCATAATGGGCAGCATTAATACCACATGACAGCTGGTCTTATGTCTGTGACCCCTCCTGTTGTTAATTGATAAGCCTGAAACATGCACTTGTCAAGGTTCAGATGCACATTTAGCAAATATGGCAGTAGCCATCGATCATCTTAAGATAAGATACTTTATTGATCTCAAGTTGGGAAATGTTTTTGTTACAGCAGCATGTACTACTTTGTTCTACTCCACTACAATTCAGAGGTTAACCTGATATTTTTACTCTACTACATTTATTTTTGTTACTTTGCAGATTCTGATTAATGATGTGAAATATAAACAACCCTTAAATCAGACTTTAGTTACACCTGAGTAAAATTCAGCCTTATCAGTTTGTCTGTTTTGCACATCCTCCTGTTAATATCTTTGGACGTCCTGCACTAAACTGTTTTATTGTAGAGATCACTACAGTATCTTCTAGATATTTTCCATTCTATATTTCTATCATTGACCCCTATTTTGTATGTAGGCTACTCTTAATATTTAAATGTTTTCATCAATAACTAAATAAATATAACTTATTCAACAACTACATTCAATAACGTGCTTTAACCACTAGGAGGTGCGGTTTAGACCAGTGGTCTAGTTAATAAAACATAATAATATCGTACATAATATGACTATTCACTTTATTGTGAGTTTAAAACAGAACGGTAAAGGAAAATACAGTTTCAGTCTCTCGATGTGAAGCTTATGCATTGTACCATGAACCTGTATAGACCTGTAACAGTCAACTGCATGAGGAGTTGGAAAGGTAGTTCAGAAAATCAGTAATATCTTTAAAAAACTACAAAAAAGTCCCTTTCTATCAGCTGTGCACCGTTATGGTGTAAATACAGACTATCTACTAATTGGATCAAATATAAAAGTCAGCCGAATTAGTGTTGATACTGCAAGGAGACGTATTGTGTGAGAAAGAAATGGAAGATGTTGTTTAATTGTTGATATATTTATGGTCCACGTCACGTATTCAGTTTTGGCGGCATCTCTTCCAGTTTGTCAAAAGGTCTTCTGATCAGGGCTCTATAAATACATATCTAGGGCAGATATGTAATATTTAATGCAGCCGAACCGTGTATTACAATGCTTTGATGACTTTCAAAGAGAAAAGCAAGAACACTCGGAATAAAGTATTATTATTATTTTTTGTAATGTTTTCCGATTTCATATCACATAAACACCATATCCCGACGTGCATTGCGGCGTGATTTTATCAAAACCTCTGAAAAAAGAAATGTGTCTCTCAGAATCGAAAGAGAAAAACCTATGGGAAAAACACAAAAGCATTGTACACAATTTAAACCAATTAATGTCGTATACTTAACTAGGATAAATTGATGTTTTTTTAGTGGATGAGTAGTGCAGATATCACTGTTAAATCATTTGATCATTGGTTTTATTATGAAAACGGCGAGACCGGAAATACTGTTTTCAACCCGTAACTTTACATGGAAGCTTACCGCATATACACGTTCTCCTGACGAAATCTCAAATCATCTTCGTAATATCTATCAAACTATAGATCCTACATATCGACTGGACGTGGATTCTAAAAGTACAATATATACTTCTCGCTAGAAATCTAATCATAAAGCGTTTTAATGGCCAAACTATCCTACAATTTAGGATTTTACAGAGAGGGTTATTTGTGAATAAACAACCCTCTGTAACGTTTGCATTCAACGGGAGCACTCGAGGCCGACAATTTTCAAACGTAATTATAGGTCGTATTAAGCGCTTGGACAAACGACATATTTGGTCGTAATAAGGGCTTAAACAATCGACCCATTTGGTCGTATGAGTTGGAGGACTTGTTGGTTTGTTAAGGGCTACGTTACTCACTCCTGCGCATCGATATAGCATTCCTTTGCGCATTTTCTCAAAGTTTCTATCTTTGCTCTTTCAATGTTATCGTTCATATCCTTAAATGCTAGGGGGCTAAAAAACAATGTGAAATGTAAGGCCATTTTTATTTTTTGTAAGGAACAAAAGGAAAATTGTGTTTTTCTGCAAGAAACTCATTCTGCAGAGGCAGATCCTAAGTTCTGGAAAGTACAGTGGGGAGACAACATTTTTTTCAGCCATGGAACATCACATTCGGCTGGAGTGATGATTTTATTTAACAGGTTACCTGGAAATATAAATGACCACATGAGTGATACAAACGGTCATTGGCTAATGGTTGTGACTGATGTTAATGGGACTAATTACATACTGGTGTGTGTTTATGGATATTGTTACGAATGGATGAAGCAGGTAGGACTCAAATGCAGAATAACGAAAAGCGAGCTTTATTAAATAAATTAAAGCTGTGGCAAAACAAGGCAGAATCCAAAATATCCAACACCAACGTGCAGCACAAGGAACACAGACCGTGGAATGACATGGAGGGGAAACAATGAACCAACAGGAAGACTAGACTAAATACACAGAAGGGTAATCACAGAACAAGACACAGCTGGGCAGGGGAGGAGAAACACAAGGACAACAGCTGAACACAATCGGGTAATCAGGGAGGGAAACAGACAGAAAGCAGACAGGCAGGAAACGGGGGTGAACACTTTACACAATAAAACCCAAAGACAAGAAAAACACCAACACAGACAAAACTACAAACGTGACATAACATGAGAATCGTGATAGAATCGTGACAGAACCCCCCCCCTCAAGGGACGGATCCCAGACGTCCCAAAAAAAAAAAAAAGGTCCAGCAGGGTGGGTGGAGGAGGACCGGAGGGAGGACACATAACTAGGGCCAAGAAAGGGTGGGTGGAGGGGGTCTGGAGGATAGGTGGAGGGCGGACGGCCCGGGGGAAAGGCAGAGACCAAGGAGGGGGTCTCGGGCGGAAGGCCCAGGGGCAAGGCAGAGACCAATGACGGGGTCTCGGGCGGAAGGCCCGGGGGCAAGGCAGAGACCAAGGAGGGGGTCTCGGGTGGACGGCCTGGGGGCAAGGCAAAGTTCAAAAAGGGGCGAAGGCCACAGCGGGCAAACTCAGGGGGCTGTGCATGAGGGCAAAAGCAGCAGCAGGAAGAGTCAGGGGGCCGGGCCCGAGGACGAAGACCACGGCACTCAGGGGGCCGGGCTCGAGGGAGAAGACCGCGGCTCTCAGGGGGCCGGGCTCGAGGACGAAGACCAGACAGCTCCGGAGGCCGGGCAGGACCCGGTGTCGGCCGAACAGGAACCGGAGCCAGTGGGACAGGCTTCGGCAGGATCCCCCACGGAAGAGGACCAGTAGTTGGCAGGACCCCCGGTGAGACAGGTGATGGTGGGGCCTCCAACGGAACAGGACATAGGATTGGCAGGACCCCCGGCAGGAGAGCAGTCGGCGGGACCTCCAACGGCACAGGACATATGGTTGGCAGGACCCCCGGCAGAAGAGTAGTTGGCAGGACCCCCGGCAGAAGAGTAGTTGGCAGGACCCCCGGCAGGAGAGTAGTCGGCGGGACCTCCAACGGGACAGGACAAGGAGCTGGTAGGACCCCCGGCAGAAGAGCAGTCGGCGGGGCCTCCAACGGCACTGGACAAAGGGTTGGCAGGACCCCCGGCAGGAGAGCAGTCGGTGGGACCTCCAACGAGATGGGACAAGGAGCTGGCAGGACCCCCGGCAGGAGAGCAGACGGTGGGACCTCCAACGGGACGGGACAAAGGGTTGGCAGGACCCCCGGCAGGAGAGTAGTCGGCGGGGCCTCCAACGGCACGGGACATAGGATTGGCAGGACCCCGGCAGGAGAGTAGACGGCGGGACCTCCAACGAGACAGGACAAGAAGCTGGCAGGACCCCTGGCAGGAGAGTAGACGGCGGGACCTCCAACGGGACAGAGATACGATTGGTAGGACCCCCGGCAGAGGAGTAGTCGACGGGGCCTCCAACGGGACAGGACATGGAGTTGGCAGGACCCCCAGCGGAACCTCCAACGGACCAGGACATTGGGTAGGGACTTGAGACGTGACTCGAGAGGGGAACTAGGGACGGAACTCCAGAGGGGACTATAGGAGAGACTAGAGGAGGAACAAGAGGAGGGACTAGAGGAGGAACTAGAGGAGGGAACTCGAGAGGAGACTTGAGAGGGGAACTAGAGAGGGGACTAGAGGAGGGACTAAAGGAGGGACTAGAGGAGGGACTAAAGGAGGGACTAGAGCAGGGACTAAAGGAGGGACTAGAGGAGGGACCTCGAGAGGGAACTCGAGAGGGGACTGGAGAAGTGACTAGAGGAGGGACTAGAGATGGGACTAGGGAAGGGACTAGAGAAGGGACTAGAGGAGGGACTAGAGAGGTGACTAAAAGGGGGACTGGAGAAGGGACTAGGGAAGTGACTAGAGGAGGGACTTGAGAAAGGACTTGAGAAAGGAATTGAGTAGGGACTAGAGAAGGGACTAGAGAAGGGACTATGGCAGCTGGGACCAGGACTGGGGCCGGAACCATGGCTGCTGGGGCCGGAACCATGGCTGCTGGGACCGGCACTGGAGCCGGAGCCGCTGGAGTACGGGCTGGAATCCTGGCCTTGCATCTTCCAGAGACCTGACGGAATGCAGTTGGAGGTCAACTAATCACAGAGCTTGAGGCAACGCGGAACAATAGCTGAGGATTCTGGGTAGTGTAGTGTCTTCGGCCATCCTAAACTGAACACATATTTGTTTCTCCGAATCGAAGGGGAAAAATACAAAAGCATTGCACACAATTTAAACCAATCAATGTTGTGTAATTAACAAGGATAATCTGGTGTTTTTGAGTCGATGAGTAGTGCAGATGGCACTGTAAAATTAATCGACAGTAAGGCAAATGTCAGCCTTATGAACGGAGGTACCGTGGGACTTGCCCTTCCCATGTACGGGAGTCCGCTCAATGGAAATGCGATGTCAAGTTCCGATGTCAAGTTCCTGTCAGCGGCTAGACATATGTTACCAGTGTTTACCAGTGTTGCCAGGGGCATGATAACATCCTCCACTGGAGGTTGGGTGTTGCTGCTGTGAATAAGGCCGACTATGGGTGCCGATGGGCGGACGGTAAAGCACCGCAAAGTAGACCCCCTTTAAGTGTAAGGCAAATGTCAGCCTTATGAACGGAGGTACCGTGGGACTTGCCCTTCCCATGTACGGGAGTCCGCTCAATGGAAATGCGATGTCAAGTTCCGATGTCAAGTTCCTGTCAGCGGCTAGACATATGTTACCAGTGTTTACCAGTGTTGCCAGGGGCATGATAACATCCTCCATGGAGGTTGGGTGTTGCTGCTGTGAATAAGGCCGACTATGGGTGCTGATGGGCGGACGGTAAAGCACCGCAAAGTATACCCCCTTTAAGTGTAGCCAGGGGCACGAGAAACATCCTCCATGGAGGTTGGGTGCTGCTGCTGTGAAGAAGGCCGACTATGGGTGCTGATGGGCGGACGGTAAAGCACCGCAAAGTATACCCCCTTTAAGTGTAGCCAGGGGCACGAGCAAAATCCTCCATGGAGGTTGGGTGTTGCTGCTGTGAATAAGGCCGACTATGGGTGCTGATGGGCGGACGGTAAAGCACCGCAAAGTATACCCCCTTTAAGTGTAGCCAGGGGCACGAGAAACATCCTCCATGGAGGTTGGGTGCTGCTGCTGTGAAGAAGGCCGACTATGGGTGCTGATGGGCGGACGGTAAAGCACCGCAAAGTATACCCCCTTTAAGTGTAGCCAGGGGCACGAGCAAAATCCTCCATGGAGGTTGGGTGTTGCTGCTGTGAATAAGGCCGACTATGGGTGCTGATAGGCGGACGGTAAAGCACCGCAAAGTATACCCCCTTTAAGTGTAGCCAGGGTCACCCTGCATGCGTCGTCAAATGTGATTGAAATGGACAGATTCCTGTACATTTCAATCACTTTTAATGGGAGTCGTCAGTATATGGAGCTTAACCCATAATTCCCGGACGTTCCAGGCCGAATTTGGAAGCTCATATGCGGCCTGCCATGTGCCTCCACCCGTGGAAAGCAAAAAAAAGTAAAGAAAACGGTCAATTATATGTTAAAATAATCAAAAATGAAGTTTTTGAAAATTCTTGAAAAACGGCTAAGTGCCAACGGGGGAGGGGGTCAAGTCTTCGGCGCTTCGGAACGAAGCCCCGGAGACTTTTGCACTCCCCCGTTGCAATTTACAACGGAGAGGGGAAACGAGAGCTCCCCTCCTCCGTCCAAAATTTTCATTCATCTTTTCCAAGCTACCATCTGCACGAAATCGGAAACCCGGTTTTTGAGAGCACTTAGAAAAAAACGAGCTATTTTCACATGATGGGGAAATCATGGAGGAATGTCATTCTGAAGAAACGACCCCGACCAGAGTCGACACCAACGAGGCTGTCCAAGTCGAAAGGTCCCTCCTGCAGCAAGTCTCCCATTCCTGCCTGCAGCACGTCTCCCATTCCCGCCTGCAGCACGTCTCCCATTCCCGCCTGCAGCAAGTCCCCCACTGGCTCTCACACCCATTCACCCAGCTCCTCAGAGCCTGCATCCATCCATACCGAGGCCTCGTCAACCTCCCCTCCCATAAATTCCCCCTGGTTCCGGGGCAGGGGCCGGGGAAATATAATGCGGGACATAACATTCCCACGGATCATGGGTAAGTGTTTTGGCTATGTGACACATGCAGTTTCTGTAACACATCATGTGTTGTCATTAAAGTACTGTTTATATTTCACAGAGGAGTA
The DNA here is from genome assembly GCF_902827115.2 of Pseudochaenichthys georgianus. NCBI lineage: Eukaryota > Metazoa > Chordata > Actinopteri > Perciformes > Channichthyidae > Pseudochaenichthys > Pseudochaenichthys georgianus. The sequence continues at coordinate 15,235,227 of NC_047514.1, read as the reverse complement.
TCTGCAAGGATACCGGGAGCATTATGCAGGTATCGACCCACCAGTGAGGCTCCAGGAAAACACAGTCTCCAAACTAAGCAGAGTGAAGTCGTTCCTCAGTTTCATGGCACACGGTTTCAATCGCCTGTCTGACTGGCTCTTTTTGAGGGATCTCAAGAGGATACGCGGGTGGTCCCGGAGCCTGATGAAGTCAAGCCTTCAGGTCACGACCTCCGACTTCTACATCAAGAATATATCACACTTTCTCAAGTACATGGCCGACACACCGTGCAAGGGGAGCAGGCTCAGCCAAACGGACATGATTTTAATCAAACGGGAAGTAGTTGCCATCCTGAAGTCCCTGAAGAGAAAAGTACTTATCCACCAGATGCAAGTGAAGCGTGACAAGATGGAAGGTCTGCCGAGCCACAACGACCTAATGACATGCTTGACTTCGACCACCACTCGCATCCCTCAGCTCCTGGATGTGATGGCCAGCAATCCGACTACCGCGACCCGGACACTGCTCTATGGGTATATGACTCTTCATTGGAGCTGCATTTATGGCCACCGTCCGGGGGTCTACTCCAACATGACCAACGCCGAGGTCCGAAAGGCGGATACAACTGGCACTGCCTTCGGCTACCTGGTTCATGTGAGTGCTATTAATCAATGTATTTATTCTGGCAGTTATATGCATGATTGACATTGTATTGACACTCTCTATCTCTGTCATAACAGGTAAGTAACCACAAGACGGCCAACGCGTTCGGGGAGGCGCAGCTGTACCTCACCGTAGAAGAATTTGGATGGATGAAGAGGTGGCTGGAAATTAAGGGTACGCTGACCTGCACCCAGAGCCGTTACTTTCTGTACACAGAGGGGAAGAACCCGTTCAGGAAGCTTGCCTACTCCCTGAGGTTGGCATGGGCTGATGTGGGGCTCCGCAGTCCCATTAACTTCACCGACCTCCGCACAGTCCACGCCGATAATGCGAAGAGGTTTCAAGACAAAGGCAACCGCCAAAGAGTGAGTGATTTCATGTGTCACAACACTGCAACTGCGGACAAATTTTACGCGAATAATCCTTCTTTGAAGGAGGCTGCGGACATTCGGTTGCTCTTCACACAGTCACTTCAAGCAGCGGCGGCGGCATCGACAGCAGCAGCAGCAGCGGGAAATGAAGACACTTTTGCGGGTATTGACATCGACAGTGACAACTCTGGAGAGGAGCACAGCCCGGCTCCCTACCAAGACTCCCTACCAAGACATGTCCCGAAGAGGGACCAGTCACTGGCCGAACACAACCCCTCAGACATGGGTGAAGAGAGGGTGCCATACTCTGCCCCAACTTCACCCACTGTTGCCAGTGATCAACTTGTAAATATGCAGTGTGTTGTTGTAATCAGTCCCCTTGTAAATACGTTATATCCTGTTTGAATTTATTTATTACTGTCAATATTACTGTAAATAAAGTTTGTTAAAATTACTAAGTGTTCTGTTTTTAATCCCACTATGGGTTTTCTTCTTTTAAGATCCCCAGGGGCACGATATTCTGGTTCTGGTGGTAGCATGTAGGTGTTTAGTCCGAGTGAGGAGTGCTCAAGTGTGGGATGATTTGTAAGGTAGAAGAGGGTAAAAAAAGTTAAAGTGTGAACCTCCAGCAGGGCAGGTGGTGCTGTGAGGAAGGCCGACTATGGGTGCCGATGGGCGGACGGTAAAGCACCGCAAAGTAGACCCCCTTTAAGTGTAGCCAGGGGCACGAGAAACATCCTCCATGGAGGTTGGGTGCTGCTGCTGTGAGGAAGGCCGACTATGGGTGCCGATGGGCGGACGGTAAAGCACCGCAAAGTAGACCCCCTTTAAGTGTAGCCAGGGGCACGAGAAACATCCTCCATGGAGGTTGGGTGCTGCTGCTGTGAGGAAGGCCGACTATGGGTGCCGATGGGCGGACGGTAAAGCACCGCAAAGTAGACCCCCTTTAAGTGTAGCCAGGGGCACGAGAAACATCCTCCATGGAGGTTGGGTGCTGCTGCTGTGAGGAAGGCCGACTATGGGTGCCGATGGGCGGACGGTAAAGCACCGCAAAGTAGACCCCCTTTAAGTGTAGCCAGGGGCACGAGAAACATCCTCCATGCAGGTTGGGTGCTGCTGCTGTGAGGAAGGCCGACTATGGGTGCCGATGGGCGGACGGTAAAGCACCGCAAAGTAGACCCCCTTTAAGTGTAGCCAGGGGCACGAGAAACATCCTCCATGGAGGTTGGGTGCTGCTGCTGTGAGGAAGGCCGACTATGGGTGCCGATGGGCGGACGGTAAAGCACCGCAAAGTAGACCCCCTTTAAGTGTAGCCAGGGGCACGAGAAACATCCTCCATGGAGGTTGGGTGCTGCTGCTGTGAGGAAGGCCGACTATGGGTGCCGATGGGCGGACGGTAAAGCACCGCAAAGTAGACCCCCTTTAAGTGTAGCCAGGGGCACGAGAAACATCCTCCATGGAGGTTGGGTGCTGCTGCTGTGAGGAAGGCCGACTATGGGTGCCGATGGGCGGACGGTAAAGCACCGCAAAGTAGACCCCCCTTTAAGATTCCCAGGGGCACGAGATTCTTGAGGGTGTGATCATCTTGGTTTAGTCCGTGGGGGAGTGCTTAAGTTCGGGGGCCCGGGGACCCAAGGTGTGCGAGGTTCTGGAAGTACGCATGTCAGGGAGAGATCCTGGAGCTCCTTAGTCCGTGTTTTGGGGGTCTTGGAGCGGCCACAGAGAGGTGCTTTTCCCCGGGGTACGTCATGGAAGTCTGAAATAACCTGTTTGCTCATGTCAGGGAGAGATGCTGGGGCTGCTGCGTCCGTGTTTTGGGGGTCTTGGAGCGGCCACAGAGAGATGCTTTTCCCCGGGGTATGTCATGGAAGTCTGAAATAACCTGTTTGCTCATGTCAGGGAGAGATGCTGGGGCTGCTGCGTCCGTGTTTTGGGGGTCTTGGAGCGGCCACAGAGAGGTGCTTTTCCCCGGGGTATGTCATGGAAGTCTGAAATAACCTGTTTGCTCATGTCAGGGAGAGATGCTGGGGCTGCTGCGTCCGTGTTTTGGGGGTCTTGGAGCGGCCCCGAAGAGGTGGCTTTGTCGGTGTACGTAATGTAAGTGTGAACTAGCCTGTTTTCTCAAGGCAGGGAGGGATCCTGGAGCTCCTTAGTCCGTGTTTTGGGGGTCTTGGAGCGGCCACAGAGAGGTGCTTTTCAAGCTCGGTCTCCTTGCAGTGTGAAATAAACAGAGTGCTCGTGTCCGATCGTGCTACTAATTGATAACTTTTAATAGGAATGTCTGTTTGACATGTGTTCAGAAAGTGCTATTTATTCAGAAATATCACTTTCTGAATGACCCATTTTAATTTGAAACTGACTTAAAACAGACCACCCGACCTTTGCAACTAATCTACCCACGTGTAGCATGCTATTTTCGGTTATAAATATTGTCTTATCACCACGGATGTGCCTGTATTTAACAACCAAAAGCTTACAGCACCGGGTATTCCCAGGCGGTCTCCCATCCAAGTACTGACCCGGCCCGACTCTGCTTAGCTTCCGAGATCGGACGAGATCGGGCGTGCTCAGAGTGGTATGGCCGTAAGCAAAGAGTTTGGAGGGCTATTGGCTCCTTGTAGCTGAGGGGGGCTGGCTGGCTGTCTCAGGGCCGAGTTTGGGTGCTGAAAGGCGGACTGCCAAACCGCCTTGTCGATACCCAGCAGCTGTGGGTTCTGCAGGGGTCCCCGGGCCTGCCTGTGAGCCTGTCTCCCCCTCTCCAGCACCTGCGAGCTCTCTGTGGTGCTGGAGAGGCATTTTCAGGCTTCTCTCTGCACCCTTTTCCCCCTACACAAATGACTTTTAAATGGATACTTTTGGATGTAAATGGTTCACTGTGTCACGGCTATGGGTCTCTGAAACAATCAGGCACTTAGGGGCTGCAGGAACACTTTACCCGCCTTGTAAACACCTTCTCCTGGGTAAAACAATCCATTTATTTCCGCCTGCTTTCCATCAGCACCCGCCAGTCATTTCAAACGGTTTCAAATCGTTTTTTCACTTTTAAAAACAGCTTTCTGCCCTGTAAATGATTTCTAATCATTATTACCGTCATGGAGGAGCTGCAGGGACACTTTACCCGCCTTTTAAACACCTTTTCCTGGGTAAACAATCCATGTATTTCCGCCTGCTTTCCATCAGCACCCGCCAGTCATCTCCCTGTTTGAAAGGGCCATATCTCCCTTAAATTCACAGCAAATTTACCCATCTTTCACACACTATTTCATGGGTAATAAAGCCATGTGCACACTGTATTTAAAGGGCTGCAGGAACACTTTACCCGCCTTTTAAACACCTTTTCCTGGGTAAACAATCCATGTATTTCCGCCTGCTTTCCATCAGCACCCGCCAGTCATCTCCCTGTTTGAAAGGGCCATATCTCCCTTAAATTCACAGCAAATTTACCCATCTTTCACACACTATTTCATGGGTAATAAAGCCATGTGCACACTGTATTTAAAGGGCTGCAGGAACACTTTACCCGCCTTTTAAACACCTTTTCCTGGGTAAACAATCCATGTATTTCCGCCTGCTTTCCATCAGCACCCGCCAGTCATCTCCCTGTTTGAAAGGGCCATATCTCCCTTAAATTCACAGCAAATTTACCCATCTTTCACACACTATTTCATGGGTAATAAAGCCATGTGCACACTGTATTTAAAGGGCTGCAGGAACACTTTACCCGCCTTTTAAACACCTTTTCCTGGGTAAACAATCCATGTATTTCCGCCTGCTTTCCATCAGCACCCGCCAGTCATTTCAAACGGTTTCAAATCGTTTTTTCACTTTTAAAAAGAGCTTTCTGCCCTGTAAATTATATCTAATCATTATTACCGTCATGGAGGAGCTGCAGGAACACTTTACCCGCCTTCTAAACACTTATTCCTGGCTAAAACAATCAATGTATTTCCGCCAGGGTCACAGCCTGCTGCTGCTGCTGCTGCGGCGGCTGCTGCTGCTGCTCTCCCTCCCTAAATTCACATCAAAGTCACCCAGCTTTCACACACTATTTCATGGGTAATAAAGCCATGTGCACACTGTATTTAAAGTAATGTTAGCCAGCTTTCAGACACTAATTCCTGGGGAAGAAAGTCACCCTGGACGGGTCATCAAATGTGATTGAAATGGACAGATTCCTGTACATTTCAATCACTTTTAATGGGAGTCGTGAGGTGTGGATGAAATGGCCATATCTTCCTTAAATTCACATCAAAGTCACCCAGCTTTCACACACTATTTCATGGGTAATAAAGCCATGTGCACACTGTATTTAAAGTAATGTTAGCCAGCTTTCAGACACTAATTCCTGGGGAAGAAAGTCACCCTGGACGGGTCATCAAATGTGATTGAAATGGACAGATTCCTGTACATTTCAATCACTTTTAATGGGAGTCGTGAGGTGTGGATGAAATGGCCATATCTTCCTTAAATTCACATCAAAGTCACCCAGCTTTCACACACTATTTCATGGGTAATAAAGCCATGTGCACACTGTATTTAAAGTAATGTTAGCCAGCTTTCAGAGACTAATTCCTGGGGAAGAAAGTCACCCTGGACGGGTCATCAAATGTGATTGAAATGGACAGATTCCTGTACATTTCAATCACTTTTAATGGGAGTCGTGAGGTGTGGATGAAATGGCCATATCTTCCTTAAATTCACATCAAAGTCACCCAGCTTTCACACACTATTTCATGGGTAATAAAGCCATGTGCACACTGTATTTAAAGTAATGTTAGCCAGCTTTCAGACACTAATTCCTGGGGAAGAAAGTCACCCTAGGACGGGTCATCAAATGTGATTGAAATGGACAGATTCCTGTACATTTCAATCACTTTTAATGGGAGTCGGTGTGGATGGCCTGTTGAATCCGATTTTGAGCACTCTTTTCCCCGCATAAACTAGTTTAAATCACCGTTAAACACTTATTCTGTTGATGTCTATATAACCGACTTCCCGCTATGCATTAAGTCGGTTATATGGACCCTGTACACTAGGCATACCGCGGCCGGTAGTAAATGTCCAACCATTGTACCCTCTGGTCCCTAGGGTATGTAAGGGGAATACTTACTTCCGGGTGTAAAATCCTCCGTTATCCAATGGGAATGGATGCTCACATTGCTCTCCGTAATACAATAAAGGGGACATGATCAAATAGGAATATAATGTTCTTTTAAAAAACGTTAACTAAAGGGAACAATCTATTGGACACAGCTGAAGCTCTGGCCTTCCTTAAAAACTAACTAATTTAATAAAAATCCCAGTTGTATTACACACAATGCACTGTTTTTTGAGAACAAAAAATCGTAAATAATGCACCATAATACATTCTGACGAAATATAAAAATTATTATGAATACAAATAAAATAAAAGAAGCCTCCCGCGAGTTACTACTATATTTTAAAAACGTTTTATAGAATAAAAGCTCCCTGAAGGACGTTGTAGAAATGCGTGTGTGCACCACGACAAAGGAGCCTCATTCACTTTACATTGGGCTTGTTTGCGTGGTGCCGACACGCAAATGTAACAAAGTTCGTGAGTCCACCACGCATTGTGGTGTTAAGGAGTCGTGGTGGAGTCACGCATTCTGGTGAGATCAGGTTGGAATGAGAACATCTACTGTAGCAGTTTACCATTGCAATCTAGTAAATCACTAACAAACAAAATACCCCTCTCATACCAATCACTCTTAAACAAGGATTTTCTGTTTATAATAATCACTCTATTGTTCCATAAACTAGATCCATGAGGAGAAAAATTGTGGGTAAATATAATTTTCCAATAATGAAGTATCTGCTTATGAAAATTTGACAATTTGGTCGGAATCTTATTAACCTCAAAATCACATTTTAAAAGAAAATCAAACCCTCCTAGACGTTTAAATATGGCCTTTGGAATATGGAACCACATGGATTCTGGCTGGGACAAAAAAGCTTTCAACCATTTAATTTTAATTGTTCCAATCATCGATTCAAAGTCTAAAGCTTTAATTCCGCCTTTATCATATTCTTTAACAAGCTGTGACTTTTTAATGTAGTGAGTTTTATTTCTCCACAAGAATTGGAAAATAATTTAGTTGTTTTTTTTAATATTGGCCGAAGAGACAAAACATGAGTGGCATGGATAAATAAGTTTAGATATACCTTCTGCTTTAGTAAGAAGAACTCTGCCAAAAATAGTAAGATCTCTAGTTAACCAACGACTGAGAGATTTCTTCATATCTGTGATACGGTTACAAATATTAAGATCTTCTCTCCTGATATAATTTTTAGACAATGTTATTCCTAAATATTTCACTTCAGGTACCACTCTAATAGAGTCAATAATGGAATCATCACATGAATGGATAGGGAGTAATTCACATTTTGAAAGATTAAGAGATAACCCTGATGCTTTTGAAAAAATTGAAATTGTGTTAAGAGTTTCCTTTACCATGGATTTATTCTTTAGGAAAATGGATGTGTCATCCGCAAATTGACTAATTGACTAAAAATTCTTTGTCAGAGAGGGTAATGCCTAATATTTTGTGATTCTTTATAATAAACGTTGTTAAAACTTGGGTGGTCAGAATAAATAATTTTGGGGAAATAGGGCAACCCTGTCGAATACCACGTAAAACCTTAAACCTAGGGCTCATTCCAGGGTTCAAAGATACAGAACTATAGATGTCCGAATAGAGCATCCTAATTATGTTGCAGAAATGTTCACCAAAACCCAGAAATGTTAGAGTTTCCATTAAAAAGGAATGTTCAACAGTATCAAAAGCCTTATAAAAATCCAGAAATAGTAGGAGACCTTCAGTATCAATAAACTCCTGGTAATCGAGCAGATCCAATATCAGTCTGGTATGGTTATGAATACTTCTGCCCTTAATAAAGGCTGATTGACATTCATCTACTGTACTAGTTGATTCAGACCTGAGTTTAACCTGTTAGCATAAACATGTGCTAACAGTTTGTAATCATTACATAGTAGGGTAATAGGTCTCCAATTATCCAATACAATATTATTTTTATTTGGTTTTGGAATTAAGGTAATAAGGCCATGTTTCATGGTTGGCGAAAGGTTTCCTGCTGAAATGCAATCTGTGAAAGCATATATATATAAAGCATTTTTCGCACATCTGACCAAAAATATTTGTAAAACTAAAATTTGCCACCAGACATTTGCAGTAATGCACTATCTAATTATTCAATTTGTAGTCGATCGTCCATATACTGTTTAAAAGGATCATCTATTGTCTTTTTGAATTCTGTAATTTTACTAAAAAAGTTATCACAATTTTCTTTAGAAAACTTTGAGTTATATAAATTGCTATAAAAAAGTCTAATTTCTTCTTTTATCTGGTCTTGATTTTCAATAGTGACATCATTAACACTCAGTTTTTGGATTTTCTTTTTCACTTGTCTTTGCTTTTCAAGATTGAAGAAATAAGAAGTGTTTTTCTCTCCTTGCTCAATCCATCGGGCTCTCGAACGAATAAAAGCTCCCTTAGCTTTTTCCAAATGCATATTGTCTAATTGAGTTTGTAAATTGTTCAGTTTAATTTGCTCATCCAATGATAACTCAGCTTTAAGGCATAAATTATTAATTTCACTTGTCATCTCTTGTTGTTTTTGTTTCTCTAATCTAGAGGAGTATTTACTGGAATGTATCGCAATCTGTCTCACACTAAATTTAGCTAGCTAGCCTGTCGGGATAGGACCCCCTCATGTCCATTGGTTTGCCGGCTGGCAATCAAGACAAGGGGGCGTCCGCCGCAGAGATGGAGCCCCTCACTAGGTCGGTCTGGGGCTCATCGACAGCGGCAGCCGCATAACCGGAATCCCGTGCCATATCAGGCCGAGACCCGGTGGAGGCAAGAGACGCGGGAACGGGGCCCCACGCTTTACCAAGCTGGGGCTCCCGGCTGGACCTCACCATGGTTTCACCCGCGGAAGATGTCCTAGAGTTAGACTACATGGAGGACGAAGAGGATACCTCTGAGTTCCTCCTGTCTGACTCGGATGAGCAGGAAGACGACATCTTCATGTCATCGGCTCAGGCTGCAAAGCCGGGAGCGATGGCTGCTCTCCCGGGCGATAGCACACCAGATTCGCCCTGTCTAAGCATGGACCTGCAGGCCGTGTGTCAGCGCACCGCGTCCAAGCTAGACATCCCGTGGCCCGAAATGGCCAAGGAGACCTCCAGGTCCCGTTACGAGGGGAAACATTTTCCCCAAACAATGAGGACGAAGAGGCAACTCCTTCCGGTCTTCCCGGAGATGTTGGATGAGGTGTCGGTCTCGTGGAGAGACCGGCCCTTTAGCAACAAGGCCCCAATCCAGGGTGCCTCCTCCCTAGACTATGACGGCATGGAGAGGCTCGGCCTGCTCCGCATACCGCCCATGGAACCGCTGGTGGCAGCCCACCTCCTACCGAGGATGGGCCCGTCACCAAGCAGGAACCCCACGCTGCCAGCAAAAACAGACCGATTCCAGTCAACCATGACTGAACGGTCCTACAGAGCCGCAGCATTGTCCGCCAGGGCTCTGAACGTTTCCTCGATGCTAACCGCGTACCAAGCGGAGCTCTGTGAGGATCTGTCGAGCAATCCTGGACCGGCCACTCTGGATGAGATAGCCGCGGTCACAGACATTTGTCTCTGTGTCCAACGCTGCGCCATCCAGGCCACGGGCAAGGTAATGGGGATCATGGTGGTGCAGGAAAGAGCTAGATGGCTCAACCTCACCAACCTCCCAGACCGGGAAAAGGAAGAAGTGCTTGACATGCCCATCGTTCCCGAGGGGATTTTCGGCTCCGCTCTCGCTTCCATGCAGAGGAAGTGCGAGTTGAAAAAGAAGGAAGACGAGGCCCTCCACCTCTGTCTCCCTCGAAGGGTCCAGCCGCTGCCTTCGCAACAGCGGCCCTTCGCCCAAGCTGCCCCGAACCCTGCTAGGTTTAAAGTACCAGGACAGCAGAGGTCGCAGCCCACCCCGAGTCCCCAGCCCAGGCAGGAGACGAGGGCGAGTTGGCCTAGAAAGTCTCCGGTTCCGGCTGCAGCCCAGGCGCAGCCAATCCAGAATTTCGGCCAGCAGTCGAGGAAGAAGAAGCGAGCGGCCTGACAGCCCCTCCTTCTCCCCTCTGTGACAGAGCTGGAAGTTCTTTCCCCGGCTTTAAACGTGTTCCCGCTGCCTCGAGAGATGCCTCAACGTCATCCTCAAGTCCGCATAAAACACATGTCACATCTTTGTTGTTTCAATAAACCATTTTCCGCTGACGCATCCAGGCTTCGGCCAATGGCGCAGCTCAAAAAAATGAAAAGAAAAACAATAAACAGTCCGTTAACTATAAATCCCCTTCTGAGAGCAGCTACGGCCTCTCTCAAAAGGCGGATAATAAACGGGTCTGTGAAGGCACCACCGTCACGCGCATGCGCAGTGCCGGCTGGGGCTTTAAGGGCACCACCGTCACGCGTATGCGCAGTGCCGGCTGGGGTTGTGAAGGCACCACCGTCATGCGCATGCGCAGTGTCGGTGGGGATTGTTGAAAAGGGGCACCACTGTGTTCAGACACTAGAGGGCCCCATAACACAACAAATAGAGACTCAGAGGGGAAGAGATGTGACATCTCCACTGGCTCTAAGGAGCATGCAGTGGAAAATGCTCACATAATCTGCTTGGGTTTTCAAGACAGTAACACGGGGCTACAGACTCCAATTCGCTGTCACCCACCCTCGCTTCTTGGGCATTCTGCATTCGCAGGCCCGAGGAGAGTCAGCCCACATTCTGGAGAGTGAGATTCTCTCACTCCTAGAAAAGAGGGCTATATCTATTGTACCCGCCGAACAAAGTCAGGGCGGCTTCTATTCCAAGTACTTCCTCGTTCCCAAACGGGGAGGGAACGGAATTCGGCCAATACTTGATTTGAGGGCTCTGAACAAATATCTAAAAAGATATAAGTTCAGAATGCTCACTCACACATCTCTGCTGTGGCTCGTACGACAAAACGACTGGTCGACTCAGTCGACCTGAAAGATGCGTATTTTCACATCCCAGTATATTACCCACACAGGAAATATCTGAGATTCGCATTTCAGGGGATCTGTTACGAATACAGAGTACTCCCCTTCGGTCTGTCTCTCAGTCCAAGGGTGTTTGTACGATGTACGGAAGCCACGATAGCCCCGTTAAGACAACAGGGTATTCGCCTGGCAACCTACCTGGACGACTGGCTGCTTCTCGCACAGTCGGAGCAGGAGGCTGTTACGCAGACAAATGTCCTCGTAAAGCACCTGCTCAACCTGGGTTTCATAATAAACACAGAGAGAGCAGGTTGTGCCCCGCGCAGACTATACTCTTCCTGGGTTTACGCCTGAACTCGGTGCCCTTTTCAGCTCGCTTGTCAGCGGAAAGAGTGAAAGCTTTCAGAGCTTGTCTCGCTCTTTTCCAGCTGCGCAAACATGTTCTCTTCAGATCTTGCCTGCGATTGCTGGGGATCATGGCGTCAGCCATCCTGGTCGTACGACTGGAACGCTTACACATGAGGGAGTTTCAGCGCTGGGTGGCCGCCCTAAAACTAAACCCTGCGCGCCACAGAGTGATGGTTGCCTATGGGTGCTGTCCTTTCACGAGAAGTGGTCACCACGGACGCATGTCTGACAGGTTGGGGAAGTATTTATGAAGGTCGCCCGGTGAAGGGTCTCTGGAGCAGAGACCTCCAGTGGGCGCACATAAATTACCTGGAGCTTTTAGCGGTGTTTCTCACCCTAAAACGCTTTCTGCCTTTCCTCAGGGGACATAACGTCCTTGTGAGGATAGACAATACGACCACAATATCGTATATTAACCGCCAAGGGGGTTTGCGTTCTCCAGTTACACACACTGGCGCGCAAACTGATCCTATGGAGCGGTAGACGTCTCCTCTCTCTGAGAGCGACGCACGTACCGGGAGTGATGAAGTGATGCAGACTGGACTCTACATCCAAGGATTGTGAGCCAGCTGTGGGTGCGTTACGGCAGAGCCGCGGTGGATCTGTTCGCATCGAAAGACAACGCTCAGTGTCAGCTGTTCTTTTCGATGCGCAATCTAAATGCACCGTTAGGCGTGGATGCACTCGCGCACTATTGGCCCCCGGGCCTTCTGTACGCATTCCCACCCCTGGCTCTGATACCCCCAACTCTGGCCAGAGTGAGAGAGCAACGCCACACACTTATTCTGATAGCTGGCTAGCGGAGATATATCAGCTGCTGTGCGGGCAGCCATGGCAGCTCCCACTACGCAGGGACATACTGTCCCAAGCGGGGGGGGCGATCTTTCACCCACACCCAGAGCACTTGGCTCTATGGACGGGTGGCGCAGTGGTCTGTGCATCAGATCATCAGATCAAGGGGGGTGCTGGGGATCTCCAGTTCGAAACCCGCTCCTGCCGCCACTGCGTCAGGCCGTTGTGTCCTTGGGCAAGACACTTCACCCGGATTTGCTCCTGTGGGTATTGTCCACAGTACATGTATAATATCATGAAGATGTGAAGATGGACGGTGTGGCGCAGTGTGCTGTGCAATGATCATCAGATCAAGGGGTAAAACCCGCCGCTGCTGCGTCCGTAAAGCCGTTGTGTCCAAGACACTTCACCTGAACTTCTTCTGGTTGGGCAATACACTTCACCTGAACTTGCTCCTGTGGGTATTGTCCACAGTGACCATTGCATGTATACAAAATATGTGTAATGTGTGTATCTGTAAAGCGCTTTGAGCACTGGAAAAGCGCTATAATAAATGCAAGGAATTATTATTATTATGGGCTTGGCCCGTGAGTGGTACAATCTGAATACAGTGTGACATGAAGCTGACCCTGGCAGCTGCCAAGCGAGCCAGTGGCACTCATGCGATATCATACAGTCTTCATGCACTCAGTTCTCCCCAGGGCAAACAGAGTGTGGTTGAAGCCCAACCCTGCCTTTATCTTAAGGCGATTGGTTCAAGTACCACATTTGACATTGAGGCATCCTCCCCGCCACTGTATTCCTCCGGGGAACAGCGGCCGGATTTGCCGTGTCCAGCTCGTGCTTTATGCACGTACAGGGACAGATCAAGGGTGCTTCGTCATAATGACCAAACCCCTTGTGTCCTGGGCTAACCCTTATAAGGGCAAGCCTGTTACTAAGCAACGGCTCTCCCACTGGTTTGTGAAAGCAATTGCTTTGGGGCCCATACGAGTGAGAGTTCGCAGGCACCCTCGGGTCCGCGAGCTCTTTTGACTCAGGGTCTGGCTGCATCCTGGGCTCTGTCCAGGATGTCTCCCATCCAAGACATTGGTGCAAGCAGCGAGCTGGTCCTCGCCGCTCACTTTTGTCCGCCTCTTAACAGGCTGGACGTTCTACTCCCAGTGTGACTCAAGCAGTGCTGGGCACCTGGTTGAGTCAGAGCTCTACCTGTTAAAGTTCTGGTTGGTTTGGTGATTTTCGAGATAAGCTCGTCTGGCAATACGGGAGCTACAATTTCCCATAGTGAGACATTGAACGGAGTGTTATGAATGAGAACTATAGGTTACTTACGTAACCCCAGTCCTCAGCGTAACATGAAGTGAGATGTCTCACCAGACGGCCCTCCTTGCTATGGTGAAGCGAGAAGAGGTGCTTATTTTGAATGACGCATGCGTCGTGGCGCAAGCTACTTATAGGGGGTGAATTCCCTGACGCTGACGTCAAGATCACCAGCCAATCAGGATTGGCGTAATGAGATTGATGCTTCTGTTTGCTCCGCGATGAGGCGCATCCCATAGTGAGACATCTCACTTCATGTTACTCTGAGAATTCGGGTTACGTACATTTTATATTTAAATGTTTAATGAACAAGGTAAATATCATACAATTGGTATCACAAAAATGTATAATCTACAATACAATCTCGTTTAAAATTGTGTTACGATGTCTAAAGTTACTGATAAGTCACCTGTTTCCTGCCTGGCCTTGCCCATGGCATTAGTTTATCATTACCGGGCAGAGCCCCCGAGCCAAACAGCAGCAACCAGCACGTTGCAAAAGTCTCAATAGTAAACTGTGCCGCCGAAACATAATTTCAGCCAATCAGCGCCGTCAAATATTTTGGTCACGTGGGCGCTCACGTTGGCGCCCATGTTGCTTACGTGCGTTGACGTGAGTTGTTTTTTAGACTCGTGAGTGACCAAGGTGACGCAGTATTTGGATGAGAATGGTGTGCAGGTGGAGTCGCCGGAACCTCGGTCCGCCCAAGAGCTACTCTCCAATCCTTTTGAAAGGAGAAGTTTGGGAGATAAATTGATACTGAAAGACCTTGGACCGGACCAACCCGATTTGTATATATCACAGCAAGCTCGTGAAAAAGACAAAACGTATCAACAAGGCTTCTCACATGGCTAGCTGGATGAAAACAGGTAAATGCTATCTTTTGTTTCACATGCTTGCTCTTCAAACAGCCGGGGACAGATACGATCTGTTCAGAAACTAGACAAAAGTTAAACAAGTACAACCCACAGACTGTCTGTGTCATGGAGAATACAGTCGCTGGTTTATTTATGTCTGTAGGCCGTTGTTGTGAGTGTGGACGGTCGGAGCATATATAGCGTTAGCTTAGCCAAGCTCCATTTAGGAAACAAGCATTCTAAAAGGTTTTTCGCCTGCCGTCTGTCTGCAGACTTGTCAAAGCATTAATTCATGGTTTTTACTAACCGGTATCAGTATGTTGTTACGTCGGCATCATTTAGAAACGTGTATTACAATTTAATCACGGTAAAATATGTTCATGTTGTTGTAGTTGTAGCTCCCGAGCCAGCGCGTCTTGTTTGAATGATGCGAGTAAATACAGCTGGCAGCTGCGGTGAAACTCGAGCGACTAGAGCGATGCGATAGGAGCGTTGAGAGCGAAGCGAATATTCGCATCGCGTCCGGTCTGAACGCAGCATAGCGAGCTCCGCGCTGCACTGGAAACGCGCCATTACATCACCAGAAGTCCTAATTTAAGGGGTAATTTCTCCCAAAAAAAATTGTTTTACTCACTCTATCAATAGCCCCACCAAAATATATTTTACACCAGCTGCCACTGGATAAAACCCTTCTTTCTAGGAGAGAGAGAACCTCTCTCTCCAGCATATGGGTTGACTCTCTCTGGGTTTGTGAAAACAGATAAAGTATAACTGTTTTGAGAAGCCCAGGCAGATGTCGTGAGTATCTCCTGCTGTATGCTCCTTAGAGCCAGCTGAGATGTCACGTTTACGGCTCCGGCCGGCACTGCGCATGCGCGTGACAGAGGTGCCCTTACAGCTCCAGCCGGCACTGCGCATGTGCGTGGCGGTGGTGCCCTTAAAGCCCCAGCCGGCACTGCGCATGCACGTGGCGGTAGCTTCACGGACCCGTCAATAATTCGCCTCTTGAGAGATTCCGTAGCTGCTCTCAAAAGGGGAAGAATTGGCGGGCTGTCCTTTACAGCTCTAGCCGGCACTGTGCATGCGCGTGACGGTAGTGCCCTTAAAGCCCCAACCGGCACTGCGCATGCGCGTGGCGGTGGTGCCTTCACAGACCCGTTTATTATCCGCCTTTTGAGAGAGGCCGTAGCTGCTCTCAGAAGGGGATTTATAGTTAACGGACTGTTGTTAGGAACCTTGACTCAATAGCTTGAAGGACTCAAATGCACGACCCAGAGACAAAAAGGTTTTGAAGAAAAAATAGTCTTTACTTGCAAATAAACAAAATCACTCTTTCAGAGGAATGAACAAACTGACAAACGTAAAGCGCTCTCGTGGAGGGTAAAAGGCAAAACACTGACTTTCATTTAAACAATGGCTTAGATCTTACTTCTTGGAGCAATGAACAAGACGAACCGACAACTAACAAGGGGAGACAGGACAATATATACATGAGGTAAGTGGGCACAGGTGGAAACAATCAGGGGCGGGGCAGACACTGATGATGGCGGGAAAAGGAACCAGAGCAGGAAGTAAAGGGACCTGGAATGAGACAAGGTGAGTACAAAATAAAACAGGAAGTGGAACATAAACTAAACTAACATGACAAAACTTAACATAATTGACGGGACACAACAGTACCCCCCCTTCTAGGGCCGACTCCTGACGGCCCAGGCTGCTCAGGGTGACGATCATAGAAGTCACTGATGAGTGTCTTGTCCACAATGAACGTTGAGGAGTCCCACAAACGTTCCTCAGTGCCGTAACCCTCCCAATCAACCAGGAGTTGTCGTCCTCGGCCCCGTTTAAGGACCGCCAGAAGTCTCCTGACTGTGTACACCGGGCCACCTTCAATGATCCGGGGTGGTGGAGGGGGCTTGGAGGCGGGAACCAGAGTGCTCTCTCGAACTGGCTTGAGTTTGCTCACGTGAAACGTGGGATGGACCCTCAAAGATCTGGGGAGTTTGAGGCGCACAGAGACAGGGTTAATGACTCTTGAAATTGGGAAAGGACCCACAAACCTCGGTGCCAACTTCTTGGAGTGAACGTTTAGGGGTAGATCCTTGGTGGAGAGCCAGACTTTCTGGCCCGCCTTGTAGAGGGGAGCCGCACGCCGGTGACGATCCGCCGCTGACTTCATCCGGGTCGAGTTCCGGAGTAGCACCTGCCGAGCACCGGCCCAAACCCGCCGACAGCGTCGGACCATGGCATGCGCGGATGGAACCTTGACTTCTTCCTCATTAGCAGGGAACATAATTGACGGGACACAACAACTGTTTATTGTTTTTCTTTTAATTTTTTTTTGAGCTGCGCCCTTGGCCGAAGCCTGGATGCGTCAGCGGAAAATGGTTTATTTAAACAACAAAGACGTGACATGTGTTTTATGCGGACTTGAGGATGACGTTGAGGCATCTCTCGAGGCAGCGGGGACACGTTTAGAGCCGGGGAAAGAACTTCCAGCTCTGTCACAGAGGGGAGAAGGAGGGGCTGTCAGGCCGGTCGCTTCTTCTTCCTCGACTGCTGGCCGAAATTCTGGGTTGGCTTAGCCTGAGCTGCAGCCGGAACCGGAGATTTTCTTGGCCAACTTGCCCTTGTCTCCAGCCTGGGCTGGGGACTCGGGGTGGGCTGCGACCTCTGCGTCTTCGGTGTTTTAAACCGAGCAGAGTTCGAGGCAGCTTGGGTGTCGTGAGTATCTCCTGCTGTATGCTCCTTAGAGCCAGCTGAGATGTCATGCTTACGGCTCCAGCCGGCACTGCGCATGCGCGTGACGGAGATGCCCTTACAGCTCCAGCCGGCACTGCGCATGCGCGTGACGGAGGTGCCTTCAGGGCACCAGCCGGCACTGCGCATGCGTGTGACGGTGGTGCCTTCAGGGCACCAGCCGGCACTGCGCATGCGTGTGACGGTGGTGCCTTCACGACCCCAGCCGGCACTGCGCATGCGTGTGACGGTGGTGCCTTCACGACCCCAGCCGGCACTGCGCATGCGCCTGACGGTGGTGCCCTTAAAGCCCCAGCCGGCACTGCGCGTGGCGGTGGTGCCTTCACAGACCCGTCAATAATCCGCCTTTTGAGAGATGCCGTAGCTGCTCTCAAAAGGGAAAAGAATTGGCGGGCTGCTTATTGGTTTTATTGATTTTCTTTTCATTTTTTTGAGCTGCGCCCTCGGCCTGAAGCCTGGATGCGTCAGCGGCAAATGTTTTATGACAGAGGAATCAATCAACGTGTGACATGTGTTTGTGCGGACTTGAGGATGGTGTTTAGGCATCTCTCGAGGCGGCGGCAACCCATTCACGGAGGGTAGAAGGAGGGGCTGTCACGCCGCTCGCTTCTTCTTCCTCGACTGCTGGCCGAAATTCTGGTTTGGCTGAGCCTGAGCTGCAGCCGGAACCGGAGATTTTCTCGGCCAACTTGCCCTTGTCTCCAGCCTGGGCTGGGGACTCGAGGACCTTTCGAGGGAGGCAGCAAATGTCCGTGACTGCTGCCATCTCGTCCAGAGTGGCTGCCCCCGGGTTACCCGACAGGTCCTCGCAGAGCTCTGCTTGGTAGGCGATTAACAGCGAGGACACGTTCAGGGCCCTGGCGGACAACGCTGCCGCTTTGTGGGCCTGAAAACAGTCCGACTTTGCTGGCAGCGTGGGGTTCCTGCTTGGTGACGGGCCCACCTTTGGTAGAAGGTGAGCCGCTACCAGCCTGAGCTGATGACATGAAGATGTCGTCTTCCTGCTCATCCGAGTCAGACAGGAGGAACTCAGAGGTATCCTCTTCGTCCTCCATGTAGTCTAACTCTAGGACATCTTCCGCGGGTGAAACCATGGTGAGGTCCAGCCGGGAGCCCCAGCTTGGTAAAGCGTGGTGCCCTGTTCCCGCGTCTCTAGCCGCCACCGGGTCTCGGCCTGATATGGCGCGGGATTCCGGTTCTGCGGCTGCCGCTGTCGATGAGCCCCAGACCGACCGAGTGAGGGGCTCCATCTCTGCGGCGGACGCCCCCGTGTCTTGATTGCCAGCCGGCAAACCAGTGGACATGAGGGGGTCCTGTCCCGACAGGCTAGCTTGTTGTGCTAACCTTCGGCGGAGGCTCTTCATAGTGAAGCGGGCACAATGCCCGCACGAGCCGGGGTTGTCAATGGCCTCCTGGGCGTGTTCCAGACCGAGGCAGGACGAACAGATCTGGTGTGAGTCTGTGCCTGACACTTTCAACCTGCAGCCGCAGAGCCGAGCCTCCGAGTTCCTGACTCCTCTGTTGTGAGGGAGAGAGGCGTCCATCTTATACGCTGCGTGGCGTAAAGAGGACCCGCTCGTAACAGGTACGTCGAGAGAAAAAATTGTTCCCAACCTGTCTTTAATCCGTAGAAAAAGGACGGTGTGGGTCTTTTTTCTCAAGAAATTACCTGGTGTGGTAATATCCTTTTAATCCTTTTTCTCCTTCGTGGAAGGGAAAAGAAAAAACGTCCTCGCTACCGTGGTGTCGGCAGTGAGGGAAAAAAACAAGCTAGCAACGGGTGTGTTGATAACTTGAAAATCAAAACCTTACCTTAATTCCAGAGGAAGAACGGCGAGGTTGATTATAATACTAACTCTTCTGCGAGGCAGAATAGGGTAGCCGGCTAACGCCCGTCGACCGAAATTAGCTTTTGGTTCAGTCTGTGGACAGTGAAGCTTGCCCGGCTACTGTAGAGATGTGCTCTGAAGCGAGAAGAGGTGTTTGAATGACGCATGCGTCGTGGCGCAGGCTACTTACAGTATAGGGGGTGATTTTCCCTGACGTTGACGTCAAGATCACCAGCCAATCAGGATTGGCGTAATGAGATTGATGCTTCTGTTTGCTCCGCGATGAGGCGCATCCCATAGTGAGACATCGAACGGAGTGTTATGAATGAGAACTCAAGCTGATGCTACACTTTATTTTATTTATCTAAAATTAAGCACTTTAAGATGCACATATTTTCAAAAGCTCTTTTATTTATTTTCTCTATTTTATTTTTAAATGCAGCCCGAGAGGAACATTACACATATCCACAGTATTTACTGTATATCTGTATAGTTCAATGTTAATTGACAATACATATTGTTGTTTTTGAATTGTACTTTCTTTATTTGATTGGCAGTCAGTTGTTGATTACATGCAGACGTTGATAAAGCTACAGGTCACTTCAATATATATCACACTAATTCATGAAGCAAGTTAGACATTTTGATGTTCCGGACCTTTGCATGGGAAGATTTTCTCTAACTGGACCTCGTTGAATTTTAGTTGAATACCCCTGATCTAGATGGTAAAGCACTGGTTCATACTATCACAATGGTTCAGGTATTGTGCGATCATTTTGTTGATGAGGGGGAGTGATAATGTCTGTAATATGTTGATAATGTTTGCACGTTATGAAAATCGATAATTTTAAGAAATTGTATGTCCTTTTGGTGTCCAAGGAGGGCATGAATGATTAACCCTGATGTACAGGTGTAGTTATCTAAGCATCTCCATGTATGTCCTATTTATGTTATATCTGTGAAAGAAAAATTATGGTGTTTAAAAGTTGTTGTAACTCCAATGTCCCACTTCATCTACTCTTATCTTTCTTACAGTGCAGACGCTTTTCTGCTTGCTCCTGCCTCTGCTTACTTTTTATGCTGATTTTCCTATTCTTATTCTCTGAAAACTTCGAGCAGCGGCTCCTGGACATTAACCTATCACTGGGACAGTTCATCTTCGTAAATAGACGGAGGTTTTCAGCCATATTTCAACATTTTTACGACGACCCCAGTCTTACAGCAGCGTGGCCTAGCAACAGCTAAAGCCTGGTAGGCTACTGCATGCTATTTAGCTTGAGCTAGTTGGTAGAAAAATGCCTCCGTTCTCTACAGATGACTTCCACAAACTTCTACAGAAGATAGTTGTGCTGGAAATGAAAATGCAACGGTTGGAAGTTAACGTGGAAGTGAATGGACTATGTTGTGGGAATGACACCACTTTACCAGTGTTGCAAAATAGTGGAAAAGGGTATGCTAACTCACAGCTAGTTAGCAGCTACAAGGATTCCAAGGAACAGGAGGGCTGTGTACCGGGTAATAAATCTACAAGTGGTAGTCCTCCCTGGAACTCTCTGGGTGTAAAGCCGAAGAGTAAATCATTTCCATGGGATTTGGGACGACGGATAACAGGCAGAGCCCAACACTCAGAAATATGTGATGCGACCGGCTGGCCTGCATTGTTATCACCCAGGAAGAGCGCCTCTTCAACCCCTAAACAGCAGTGGACAGCTGCTAAAGGGAGAATTACAAAAAATCCTCCTAAACCACCAAGTGTGCCAATCCAGAACAGATACGCTCCGCTGACCGAGAACCGGAGATCCCTTTCTGATGACCTGGATAACCCGTCCTCTTCACACAGCAGGGTAAGGACCAATAGCTACTCCAAAAGTAAAAGACTAGAGGGAAAGCTAACGACTGGGCCTGAAACTCTGATTGTGGGTGACTCTGCTGTAAGAGATGTAAAAGGTCTGTGTAGTAAGAACAACATCAAAGTACTCTGTTTTCCCAAGAATACGGTCTCTGACTTGGCTGAGAAGATCCTGCATATTGGGGCTGAACATCCGACTGTGAAGAATGTGGTACTGCACATTGGAACAAATGATGTTGTGAAACAAGAGTCAGAAGTGCTGAAAAAAGACTTTAAATGTCTGTTGGAAACTGCCAGCTCTCTAAATGCAGAGGTGTTCATCAGTGGCCCTCTACCGCCAGTCAGAAGAGGAGTGGAGAGATTCAGCAGATTGTTTGCACTGAACACCTGGCTTTCAACTGCCTGTACTGACCATTCTGTGCATTTTATTGACAATTTTAACTTTTTCTGGGATCGCAGACATCTTTTCAAGGCAAATGGAGTTTGCCTGAACAAGTCAGGAGTGAAATTGTTTATCTCTAACATATTCAACTGCCTGCGTCATCAATCTGTTCCCTCTGCCAAGGACAAGCGGCAAGAGGAATCAAAACAGGAGATAGACACAACACATCGTGCAGAAAACCCTCAAGAAGTATCACTGCACCCGCCTGAGGAATGTTCTGATTATGGGAGACCTATGAAACACACGGAGGAGTCCCCACCGCCCGTCACCCCCCCCCCCTGTCAACGCCTTTGAGGATACTCCGTTCACCCTTTCACCCACGCCCACCATCCTGGAGATCGTTGAACACATGAATGAGATACAGAGGGCTGGCACCGATTCCTTCCTGGATTTCAAAGACCAAACAAAGGCGATGCGCAGGGCTGGCAGCATGTCCTTTACCCCCGCCCCTCAACGACGCCCACCAAAATCACTGCAGAGACGCGCACCATCTCCCCCGGCTTCATCACCATGCCTACCACAATCATCCAAACCAAAACAATCTGCAAACTGATATCTGCTGGGTCCAGGCTCAAGGGCGTATGGCACTCTCAACTCTTTCCAGGACATGCCGGGGCCTTGCCTGCCAGTAGCTTTGCCGATATCTGTGTTGATAGGAAATAGATTAAGAGCGGTAAATCATCTTAGATACAGGAAGCGCTCAAACGTTTGTGTGAGTTTATCTAATTTAGCAGTGATTCCATGTCAGCCACAGCTTGTTACAAAAAACATGACTGATAGTGTATTTAACAAACTTAAACTAGCTTTATTAAATGTCAGGTCTTTGGCAGGAAAAACATTTTTAATCAATGATTTTATCACTGAGCACAATCTTGATTTTATGTTTTTAATAGAAACTTGGATTGAACAAAATAACAGTGCAGCTGTTCTTATCGAATCAACCCCTCCCAACTTTAGTTTTATGAGTCAGGAAAGAATGCATAAGAAAGGGGGTGGAGTTGCTATTCTGTTCAATGATTCCCTTCAATGCAGGAAGACATCGTATGGAAACTTTGATTATTTTGAATATGTGGCCCTTCAGCTGAAATGCTCCTCTCGAGCTCTGTTCCTAAATATCTATAGGCCACCCAAATACTGTGCAAGCTTTTTTGATGACTTTACTGAACTGCTGTCTATAGTGTGTATTGACTTTGACCGTCTAGTCATTGTTGGTGATTTTAACATCCATGTTGACAACCCCCAGGACAGAGGGGCTAAAGAACTGTTTTGTGTTCTTGATAGCTATGGACTGACTCAGCATGTGACGGAGCCCACGCACAATAAGGGGCACACTCTGGACTTAATTATCTCAAAGGGTCTGAATATCTCTAAGGTTGTGGTGACTGATGTTGCGCTCTCTGACCATTCCTGTGTTTTCTTTGAGAGCTCTATTTCTGTTCACACAAGTGTTCAAAAAGAGGTAACCACAAAGCGATATGTAACTGAAAATACTAGGGAAATGTTTACTCAGAATTTTTCTTCCACACTTGCCCCTGCTAACATCTCAGTAGATGAGCTAGTAGATCATTTTAATTCAAAAATTAAAAATGTTATAGATGCCATTGCTCCAATTAAGGTAAAGGAAGTGACTGGGAAGAAAATATCTCCATGGAGAAAGGCCATGACCGTTAAAACAGAAAAAAGAGAATGTCGAAAAGCTGAACGCAGGTGGCGAAAAACAAATCTCCAGGTTCACTTTGAAATTTATAAAGAGAGACTTGGCCTTTATAATTTGGAATTGAAAAACGCACGACAATCATTCTTCTCTGACATCATTACCAAAAACAAAAACAACGCACGTGCCTTGTTTGCTACCGTCGACAGACTAACTAACCCCCCAGTGTCAGTAGCCTCTGAATTTATAACCACCAGGGCGTGCAATGATTTTGCCTCCTTTTTCACTGACAAAATTCAGAAAATCAGACAAGCAGTCAGTGCCTCTGCATCAGGAACAGCAAATGTGTTGTCTCTGTGTCCACTTAACATCAATTCAGACATCATGACACAATTCCATCAGATTAATGATAAAAACCTAGAGGACATTATACAACTTCTGAAGTCCTCCTCCTGCTGCCTTGATATTATTCCAACAGGATTTTTCAAAGATGTTTTGCCTTGCATGGCCTCAGAACTACTTCATATAGTAAACAAATCTCTTCACTCAGGTATTTTTACACAGGCCCTGAAAACTGCAGTCATTAAACCACTCTTAAAAAAGAATAATCTAGATGCTTCAGTAATGAACAATTACAGGCCCATATCAAACCTGCCATTTCTAGGTAAGATCATTGAAAAAGTTGTTTTTCAACAGTTGAGTAATTTCTTGCATTTAAATGGTTGTTTCGATGTGTTCCAGTCAGGCTTTCGTCCAAACCACAGCACTGAGACTGCTCTTGTAAAGGTCTTTAACGACATCCACTTAAACACAGACAGTGGCAGAACTTCAGTGTTAGTATTATTAGATCTCAGTGCTGCGTTTGACACTGTTGACCACAGCATATTACTAGACCGACTGGAAAACTGGGTGGGACTTTCGGAAACAGTTCTAAATTGGTTTAAATCCTACTTGAAGGATAGAAACAACTTTGTTTCTATAGGTAAATACACATCTGAGTTGACAAATATGACATATGGGGTTCCTCAAGGCTCCATCTTGGGGCCTCTTCTCTTTAACATCTACATGCTACCACTGGCTCAGATAATGAAGAACAACAAAATAAGTTACCATAGCTATGCAGATGACACACAAATGTACGTAACAATTTCACCAGGAGACTATGCTCCAATTCAAACACTGAGTAAGTGCATTGAACAAATCAATGACTGGATGTGTCAGAACTTTCTCCAATTAAACAAAGATAAAACTGAGGTAATGGTCTTTGGAGCCAAGGCAGAACGTTTAAAAGTTAGCGCTGAGCTTCAGTCTGCAATGTTCAAACCAACAGATAAAGCCAGAAATCTAGGTGTAGTCATGGACTCTGACCTGAGTTTCAACAGTCACATTAAAACAGTTACTAAATCAGCCTACTATCACCTAAAGAATATATCTAGGATTAAAAGACTAATGTCACAGCAGGATTTGGAAAAACTTGTCCATGCCTTTATCTTCAGTAGACTCGACTACTGCAATGGTGTCTTCACAGGTCTCACTAAAAAATCTGTTAGAAAGCTGCAGCTGATTCAGAACGCCGCTGCTCGAGTCCTCACTAACACTAAGAAAGTGGACCACATCACTCCTGTTCTGAAGTCTTTACACTGGCTTCCTGTGTGTCAAAGAATAGATTTCAAAATATTGCTGCTGGTTTATAAAGCACTGAATGGTTTAGGCCCAAAATACATTACTGACCTCCTGCTAAACTATGAACCATCCAGATCTCTCAGGTCTTCAGGGACTGGTCAGCTTTCTGTCCCCAGAGTCAGAACTAAACATGGTAAAGCAGCGTTCAGTTATTATGCTCCAAATATCTGGAACAAACTCCCAGAAACCTGCAGGTCCGCTGCAACTCTTACTACTTTTAAATCCAGGCTGAAGACTTTTCTTTTTGTCGCTGCTTTTAATTGAACTATTCATATCTTAAACTGCACTGTAACTTTTATCCATGTACTTTTTCTTGTAATGTTTAATTGAACTATTCATATTTTAGACTGCACTGTAACTTTTATCCATGTATTTTTTCTTAATGTTTATTTTATTAGCTTTTCTTTTTTAATGCTTAATGTCTTTCATTTTTTTTTTTTTTGTAAAGCACTTTGAATTACCCTGCGTCGAAAAGTGCTATATAAATAAACTTGCCTTGCCTTCAGATTCACAAAGCTCCGACCCATTGCTGCCTACATTTTTTATGGCTCCAGTTACCAATTATCATGGCAGCATGGTATAAATCTAACACCCGTGTCTTTTTTCTTCTTTTTACCGTTGAAGGGGCTACTGGGAATGTGGTAAACCATGTGTGAGTGCTAAGTCACCCATGGAAAATTCATGGTGTGTGTTCGAAAAATAAATTAACAAGAAGAATGCTGTATATTATCCTGGCTGCCAGGGGCACAGTAATCTGAGAAGACAATTTTGTAACTTCAGTGGAAGAGAACCAAATTGATAATCCCGCAAAAATCGGTATATTTTGAACACCTAAGAATTATGGAGCAATCATTGATCACATTTCCTTCAGAACAAAAATGTCCACCGTGATCTACAATTACTCTAATAGGAAACATGTAAATAGAGGGTTGTCCTGATAGGTTATACAGTAAATTAAAGGATTGCATATGCATTATTACAAGAATAATTTCAGTTATCAGCAAATTAGGAAAATTGACTCTTTGGAAATGTATTGTATTTGAGTGTGTATTCAGATTTCATTCGAATTGATATTTTACAGCCCAGAAACCATTATAAGTGGCATCATGATTTTCTCAACACGTATATAACGTATATCAAACAGTTAAAATAACACCTAAAACCTGGGGGATAGGATTTGTGCAAATGCAAATATGTGGATATGCCGGTAAAATGCATGCAGGTAAAGTCTGGAATTTGTCTCTTGATTTCTCGCCATTGCTTCAGTTAAAGCAGTCATTATCAACATCAAGGTTTGGATTAGTCCTGGTTTAGTTATGCACAGCATCAGCTGATCAGCATAAGCGGACTCCCATAAACTATATGCATGCAAACAAATCATCTTCACACAGAACAATTGGTAAGGGATTATAATTTGCTCGGCTCTCAGTCTTTTCACATTATATTAAAGACAGTTTATTTCCTACCAGCAGTATGTTTGAGTTTCATTATTGATTTCTAACACCAGATGGGAATACATTAAGGAGGCACTGTTGTCCACCTCTATCTAATTGTGTCAGAGCATTCCAAACAACTAAAATATGTCTGCTTATACTGCTTCAAAAAGGGATCTGTTTCGTTTGTACTGCACATCTGACAAGAGGCATGACTTTGAGGTGTTAATATCTAGCCTTCAAACCCTGGAAATTGTTACTGGCGTCCTCAGTAGGAAGGCAGGCAGAGAGAGAAATTGCATATTTTTTAAGTCATGTATAACCAACTTGCACGCATATGTAGAAGCTTCCCTTGGAATTCAAACAAGATGTTGTTTTACCCCTTTTTCTCAATTGTAAACTCACATAAAAGGTGTCAGTTTAACAAATGTAAAATACAAAAATGAATATAATAATAATGTTTTTAAACATTCAGTAAGATGGCTTTTTCCAAATTCAGACTTATTTGGTCCTCATTTTGCTGATTTGTTCTTTTACATTTGTGAGGAAAATACATTTGATTATGTCACTTTTTGCATCTCACTAAAAAGGATTTTGATTTCATACTTTTCCTTTGAAGTGACATCATTGTTGTCCATGAAGTACAACTGGGCTGGTAAATTCAAATGTATCTGCAGGACTGAGTGTGTGTATCTGCTGTTTCCTGCCTTCCTACTTTGTATTTCTGTCATCATTGTCTCCTGAGCGATAGACTCCAAGAACACAGTAATAGCTTTGGCCACCAGAGGCTCAGAAGTAATTCCCAAGTCTGTAGCATTTTATTGGACTCACAGAACGTCCAACTTTTATAATGCCATTTGTTATAACATTAACAGCTGTAAATACTGGAGAGGCCTTTTATGTTCAGGATCGATGCAAGTGGTTCAGTTCTATCATTAATCATGGACTGTACCTTTTATGAAGCAATCTCACTTTATTCATAAAGGATAACTGTATGGCTCCATTAAGGTGTCATGCTATTTATCTTCCTTATAACCTGCCCATGATTTTTTACAAAGCGCCTTGGCTTGCCACAGTCTTTCTCTCCCGTCTCCACTCCAGTTGTCCCTTTGCCCTCTTTCACATATAATAATTGGAAATACATGGAGGCAATAACAAGGGGGCATTTTACTGGTGATAACAAGAAGGCTGTAAAAGGGAAAATTGTTCATTTGAGGAAGTTGTGTGTGTGTGTGTGTGTGTGTGTGTGTGTGTGTGTGTGTGTGTGTGTGTGTGTGTGTGTGTGTGTGTGTGTGTGTCGTTGCATGCACCATTTGAATGATAAGCGGCTCCTAAGTACTGTTGAGAATATTTAAAGTGTATGGGATTTAAAAATGTACAAATGTTAAAGTTATACCGTTAAAGCAATACATGCCAGAGTTTGTTTTCACACTAGCTTTTTGGAAATACATATGTTTTAAGGTTTAGAGGATAAAATAAGACGTGCAATTCATAATATATGGGTGATGCGCTGGTGAGTAATGCAGGATTAAAGACATGATTAAAAATTCAACAAATCCTATCTTCAGTATCTGAGGCAACTGTCTTAATACAACCCTCTTTACAACCCTGGACCAGTTAGGTCATAAAACATACAGTATGTGATTTATTACCTCTGAGTCTATGCCAAGAGCTAGCTGGGGAAAGCATGTTATATGAATGTCCAGCTTGGAGTGTTTGATGAACTGATGGGTCGCTGTTTGATCCTTGGTGAAGGCTGGACCTAATATCATGAACATGTTGCTAGCGCCCTGAAGCAACCATCTCTGTATCAGCATATAGAAACTCATTCTGGTCAAATAAATTAAAGCATTGATTTCACCCGATGTGCGGTCGTAGAGCTTCATTTTCACTGAGACTACACGTGGAGGTCTCACTACAGAACTCAAAACGAAAATAATCACAGTAAAGAGCATACTGTGTGTCCTTTATATTCAGTGTTACATTACTTGTTGAATAAGTCAACTGTCTCACATCTCCCCAGCTGTGTAGGAACAAAGGTTTTCTTTTTGTTGCTTTGATGGAGGGGAAAACCCACTCATAAGAGAGAAATATGTTATTTCAGTTTGTTCTTGATCTGATACAATATGGTGTCTGTATTGCATTTGCGATTTGCTCTTCTGAACTCCATCTGCTGGATACCCTCCGATCACAACATGAGGCAAGATTGCTGTCACTGTTGAGAGAAAAAGTATGGACAAATAATTCAGCAGGTCTACCGTGACTACCGTGTTTCCATCTGAAACCAAACACATTTTGGATTGGATGAGAATATGTATCATGACATTCTTAGATTATTATAATTGTAAATTTGCTGTAGAAGTGTTTTGGTTTTATATATATATAAAAACATAATGTAATTTATCTCTTTTGGCAGGCTGCAGGACCTAAAGGGCTAGACTACAAATGCGTTTCAACCTTGGAAACTAAATATGTTATTTTTTCTCTCTGGATGTGGCCCAAAAACCATTATGGCTGCTGTGTATTTTTCTTACTATCAGTCTAAATGTAGGTACATCAGGCTCTATATTTTTCCCCACTGTATTTTATTAAAGTTGTTAGGGAAATAATTGTCCTAGACTCCTAGATATGACGTGCATGATCAACCCTGACGTCTGTTATCTCCTGTAACCCTCTGGAGTCTAAGGGTATTTTCTCGATTTTGACGTTTTCTTAAATCCCCTTTTAAATGTATTTATTCTAACATGTTAAATATCAAAATGTTCAGGACAATCTCTGGTATTGCTATATATGCAAATTACTCACCTTAGAGCACTGTTTGATGAAATAAGTAGCTCAAAAGCTTAAAATGTTACATCCGATTTTCGGAAAATCTTCAAAACTCTTGTGAAAACACAAATGTACTCATGTGATCGAATTGTTTTGGTGTTTTAGATTTGGTTACCAAAGTCTTAGGATCACAAAAGCAGTGAAATATTTGAATTAAACTGTATATAAATGTGTTATTCATGTCTAAAATGAAAAAAATGTAATTCGAATTTTGAGTAAAACAGATGTTTATCACTCTACTTTCACCACAACGGGGACTGAGATACATTAGAACTGAATAATGACTTCATATTACATACCAAGGTTCATGTGATGTGTACAAATACAAATTGAGCATTCAACCTTTTTTTTTCAACCAACAATTTATTATAAATATGTTTTTTTCAACCAACTATTTATATAAATATAAGAAACTGGAAAATCTAACTATTTACAATATTGAACATCAGCACTTTCAACCAACTATTCATTATAAATGTCAAGACAGTGTCAAGGTCTTTGTTTGTCTTCCAAGACAGTGGGTCTGGCTGCTGTGAAGATGGGGGTGATGGTGCATGGGCTGCTGTGTAGGTGGGGTGTACAAGTGCTATACGAGACCTCCACGAGACCTCCTTGCTGGCTGGGTTGATGGAGATGGCTGTGGTGGAGGCTTTGTGCTGAGGTGTATCTTGACCTGGTGGCAGCTGCAGATGGAGGTGGAGGCAGCTTGCAGATTATTATCATCTGATATTTAAGAAGTGTGTTACATTTGAAATGGCAGAAAGTCTTGTTGCAATTTCCAGATATTAAAAGAGGTCCCTTGAGTTTCTCTGGTAATTATCAATAGTAGCAGTTAAGTGAATACTGTTCAAACAATACCTGTGTTTGTGTTTTATATTGATTTCTCTGTTTTATCCTTTCATAAATGTGAGGACTAAAATGGCTATAAACAAGGACTGGTTGGAGTAAACAGGGTTTTATTGCTCTGTGGGGGAGGTGTAGGTATGCAGGACAGGGGGCTGGGTGGATGAGAGTATATTCTGCTTAAGATCTCTAGCATGTCATGTTTCAGGGAAGTCAATCATCAATCAATCAATCAATGTTTATTTATATAGCCCAATATCACAAATGTTACATTTGTCTCAGTGGTCTTCACAGTGTGTACAGAATATCAGTATGACAATACGACACCCTCTGTCCTTAGACCCTCACATCGTACAAGGAAAAACTTCCAAAGAAAACCCAGTTTAAAGGGAAAAATGGGAGAAACCTCAGGGAGAGCAACAGAGGAGGGATCCCTCTCCCAGGACGGACAGACGTGCAATAGATGCCGTGTGTACATTGAAAAGATAATACATTTGCAACATAGGTAGTCCAAATGTTTGGAAATGCATGTGTGTATAATAGGAAGATGAATCCACGAGGATATCCATCCAGGACCACAGCCACGACTCAAGATCCAGCGCTCGCGATCCAGGACACAGGACCTCAGGATCATCCATGACTCCGGATCCCAGCATATAGAGACACCAAAAAGAAAGACATTTGGGGAAGCTGGGTTAATCGGAACATGAGAGTACACAGGTATAGACAGAGAGAAGGAAGAAGTAAGATGTCCCCCGACAAACTAAGCCTATATCAGCAAAACTAGGGGCTGAATCTAATCAGCCCTAACTATAAGCTTTATCAAAAAGGAAGGTCTTAAGCGCACTCTTAAAAACGGATAGGGTGTCTGCCGCCCGAACACAAACTGGAAGCTGATTCCACAAATGTGGAGCTTGATAAGAAAAGGCTCTGACTCCCATTGTACTTTTAGAGATTCTAGGAACAACCAACAACCCTGCATTCTTGGAACGCAATGCCCTAGTAGGACAGTAGGGTATAATGAGTTCTTTAAGGTAAGATGGCGCCTGCCCATCAAGGGCTTTGTAGGCGAGAAGAAGAATTTTAAATTCTATCCTGTGTTCTATAGGGAGCCAGTGTAAGGCAGCCAGAACAGGAGTAATGTGGTCCCTTTTCCTAACTCTGGTTAGTACACGAGCCGCAGCATTTTGAATCAGCTGAAGTGACTTGACTGACTTCTTGGTACTCCCTGATAATAAAGAGTTACAATAATCCAGCCTAGAAGTAACAAACGCATGGACTAGTTTCTCTGCATCGTTTTGAGGCAAGATATGCCTGATTTTTGCAATGTTACGTAGATGGAAGTAGGCGGTCCTTGAAATTGAATTTATGTGGGCGTTAAAGGATAAATCCTGATCAAATATAACACCAAGATTCATTATAGTCTCACTGGAGGCCAAATTAATGCCATCCATAGTTAGTATATCTTTAGATAATTTGTTTCGTAGATTCTTCGGGCCAAGTACAATAACTTCAGTTTTGGTCGTTTAACATCAAAAAGTTTAAGGTCATCCACGTTTTTAAGTCCTTAAGGCAGTCCTGAATTTTATTTAGATGATTAATTTCATCAGGCTTGATTGATAAATATAGTTGAGTATCATCCGCATAACAATGAAAGTTTACAGAATGATTCCTTATAATATTGCCTAACGGAAGCATATATAATGTGAACAAAATAGGTCCGAGCACTGAGCCCTGTGGCACTCCATGGCTAACTTTGGTTTGCGTGGAAGATTCATCGTTAACACGTACAAACTGAGAGCGTTCAGATAGATAGGACCTAAACCAGCCTAAAGCAGTTCCCTGTATGCCAACTAAGTGCTCTAGTCTTTGCAATAGGATATCATGGTTGATAGTATCAAATGCAGCACTGAGATCGAGCAAAACAAGAATAGAGACAAGTCCCTTGTCTGAGGCTATTAGAATATCATGTGTGACTTTAACCAGAGCTGTCTCTGTGCTATGATGTGTTCTAAAGCCAGACTGAAAATCTTCAAATAAATCATTGTTTTTTAAGTAATCACACAACTGTTTTGCGACCGCTTTCGCAAGAATTTTTGAGAGGAACGGAAGATTAGAAATAGGTCTATAGTTGGCTAAAACCTCTGGATCGAGGTTGTGCTTTTTAAGAAGCGGTTTTATCACTGCTACTTTGAATGATTGTGGAACATAGCCTGATAATAAAGACATATTCATAATATTTAATAAAGAAGTGCTAATTAATGGAAAAACTTCCTTCAACAGCTTAGTTGGAATTGGGTCTAACATGCACGTTGATGGTTTGGAAGAGAGAATCATTGAATGTAATTGTTCAAGGTTAATGGCTGAAAAGCATTCTAGTTTACCATCTAGTGTAATATTAGAACTTACGTTTCCGGGAGCTGTTGATAACACTATACTGGTCAAAGGCAAGAGGTCATTAATTTTGTTTCTAAGAGTAACAATTTTATCGTTAAAAAAGCACATAAAATCATTACTACTGAGTGCTATGGGAATAGAAGGCTCAATGGAGCTGTGGCTCTCTGTCAGCCTGGCTACAGTGCTGAAAAGAAATCTTGCATTATTCTTATTCTCATCTATTAATGAAGAGTAGTAGGCTGCTCTCGCTTTACGCAGTGCTTTCTTATATTCATTGAGAGTAATATGCCAAATTAAACGAGATTCTTCAAGTTTAGTGGAACGCCATATCCTTTCAAGTTGTCTAGACTTTTGCTTTATTTTGCGGGTTTCGGCATTATGCCATGGAGCTAATCTATGTTGTTTTATTTTCTTCTTTTTCAAAGGAGCAACAGAGTCTAATTTTATTCGCAGCGCATCTATAGCACTATCAACAACATGATCAATTTGGGGTGGTGTACATTTTGTATAAGTTTCCTCCCCTACATGCAGACATGCTATCGAGTTAAGTATTGGTGGAATCTCTTCCTTAAATATGGCTATAGCACTAATGGAGCGTCCACACTACAGCTCCAAAAATAGCTTGGAGCTGGGCGTGTCTGGAGCTTGGAGATTTTATTCAAGCAACACGACCAACAACCAATCACATGAATCTCCCGCCCCCGACATACAAAGCAAAAACCCCCGGGGATTTTATGCGAGCAATATATATATAAACTCCCCAAACAGGCGAAAACCTACCAGTTTCCCCCACTGTCTCTGCCACCTCCCTCCATGCCTGGTTCCTCCGGTTTGTATCCCGGTAGGTGAAGAGGGTCTGGTCATACAAAACCGGGTGATTCGCTACGGCGATAGTTAGTTTCTCCTCCGACTTTTTTTGAAATATAGAAATGAACGGCGGGATATCTCTCCCAGCTTAGACGCGGTTTGATTGGCTACAGCTTCAGCTGTCAGATTTTGGGAAACGGGATTTGATTGGCTGGCGCTGGCTACTCCGGCGTCTCAGGCAACAGAAGTTGAACATTGTTCAACTTCTGTCGCCTGAGACGCCTGAGACGCCTCGCTCTGCTACCCACAATTCAGTTCGGCGAAAAAGCGCGGCTACGTGACGTCACCCCATTGAAAGTGAATGGGCAGAGTGGAGCAGATTGGAGCTTTCGACGCTGTCGACGCTGTAGTGTAGACGGGCCGTAACAGATAGGTTTCTGCTGCAAGAGCTTTTGACTAATGCTTTGTAGTCTAGTAACAGTACTTCAAAAGTTACTAAGAAATGGTCGGATAAAGCAGGATTATGCGGTTCGACTAATAGTTGCTCAATTTCAATACCATAAGTCAGAACAAGGTCGAGAGTGTGATTATAGCAGTGGGTTGGTTTATTTACACTCTGACAGAAACCAACAGAATCTAATATAGAGTTAAATGCAACAGTAAGGCTATTTTTATCATCGTCAACATGAATATTAAAGTCACCTACGATAATTACTTTGTCTGTTTTAAGAACCAAAGTTGATAAAAACTCAGAGAATTCTGATAAGAATTCTGAATAAGGACCTGGTGCACGATACACTGTAACAAATAAGATTGGCTGCAAAGTTTTCCAGGTCGGATGCATAAGACTAAAAACGAGGCTTTCAAAGGAGGTATAATTTAATTTTGGTTTAGTATTGATAAGTAAACTTGAGTCAAAGATTGCTGCAACTCCACCTCCTCGGCCCGTGCCTCGAGCAATATGAGTGTTGACATGGCTGGGTGGAGTGGCCTCATTTATGCTGACATATTCTTCATGTCTCAACCAAGTTTCAGTGAGACAGCATATATCAATATTATAATCTGATATTAAATCATTTACCAATATTGCTTTAGATGCTAGAGATCTTATGTTGAAGAGACCACATTTAATCTTCCTGTTTTGTTGCACTGTAGTAGTTGTTACATTTACTTTTATTAGGTTATTATGTATGACACCTCTATTAGGTTTTACCTTAAATTGTCCTTAGGCAGACACACACACCGCTAATATTGGGTATTTTATTGGGTTCGGGATTCCTATGGGTGAATGCCTAGGAGAGAGCGCAGAGAAGCGTGTAAGACTGCCTCCTGGTCTCAACTCCAGTTTGTCATGGATTAAGTCCACAAAGCCCTGAAATGTTTGCCGAAATGAGATCTGCACCTTTCAAAGTAGGATGAATGCCGTCTCTCTTAATCAGACCAGGTTTTCCCCAGAAGGCTGTTCAATTATTTACGAAGCCCACATTGTTTGCTGGGCACCACCAAGACAACCAGCGCTGAAATGATGACATGCGGCTATACATGTCATCATTGATCAGATTGGGGAGGGGACCAGAGAAGATTACGGTGTCCGACATTGTTTTAGCATAACTACACACCGACTCCACATTAAGTTTGTTGCATTCTGATTGGCGTAAACGAACATCATTACCACCGACGTGAATAACAATCCTACCGTATTTATGTTTATTTTTAGCCAGCAGTTTAAGATGCGCCTCAACGTCGCCCGCTCTGGCCCCCGGAATGCATGTGACTGTGGAGGCTTCGGTCTCTAAATTCACGTGTCTCATAATAGAGCTACCAATAACCAGAGTTGGCTTCTCAGCGGGTGTCTCGCTGAGTGGGGAATATCTGTTAGATACGTGAACGGGTTGGTGGGGACCTGCGGGTTTCGCGTTATGCCCCTTCTGAACAGAGCCGGGGGACGGCTAAGAGGAGCTACCTTTTGCCGGTCCGCACATGCTAACATGGGCTTTACTTTAGCTGAGTTACTTTCTAAGATGCGGAGCCGGGCTTCTATGGCTATGATTCCCGCCTCCAACCTAACAACTATACTACATTTAACACATGTATCCTTACCAGTAAAGGAGACCGGGAAGTAACCAAACATGAGACAGGAAGAGCAGGAAATAGCACCAGAGGGTGGGGAAAGAGCCATGGCTAGCTATCAAGCTAAAGTAGCTACCGTTAGCAAACCCGAAAAGAGTGTAGGCAACTGTGGAGTTACAGTTACAGTCGCTAAGAGAAGGAGAGTTGTGAGTGCTTAAGCTGTAGTAACGTGTGATTACAACGTCAGGCAGTTGCCGTGATCAAGAGTTTTAAAACGATCGATTAAGTTTAAGTTAATAAGCTATCAGCAACAGAACAGGCACACGGGATACCCGGAGATGACAACAACAACCGGAAATTACAACGTGCTCACCGCAATAGGTTCCTCCTTCCGCTGGAAAGTTAAACATATACAAAACACAGACTGTCTATGTCATTTTGAATACAGTCGCTGCTTTATTTATGTCTGTATGACGTTGTTGTGAGTGTGGATGGAGCAGCTACAGGTTAGATCTAGGACTTGTATACAAGGGTGGACGCGTGAGTCAAGGCACCCCACTAGAGATAATTCCCTATCATTTTGTCTTTACCTAAGATATTTGACCTTTCGGCTGTTGACATTTACGATGAAGCCTAAGTCTGTTATCTGTCTTAAGGAATGGGAAGTCTCAGCTATTGCTGACATTATCAGTTTTATGACCGGTCAACTCTCGGTCACAAGAGCCATAGAGTCAGATAAGTGATTCAGTGTCTCCAGGTGTTCACGTATACCTTCCC
This sequence comes from Pseudochaenichthys georgianus, assembly GCF_902827115.2. Lineage (NCBI taxonomy): Eukaryota > Metazoa > Chordata > Actinopteri > Perciformes > Channichthyidae > Pseudochaenichthys > Pseudochaenichthys georgianus. The sequence goes on along the minus strand of NC_047514.1, from coordinate 15,199,421 downwards.
CCAATATGCTGATTAGCTCTCTGTAAACTATTTTAATCTATCAAGAGATAGGCTGATCAGAATTGACATGACAACCCACCCGTGCAGTCAGAACCTTTTGCTGCTGTGACTTGTGATATGAATTCTCCGGCCGATTCTTGTAATAAACTACCAGTGTTTGACATCAGAACTCCTGCTCGTCCCGTGTCTCTCTGAGTCCTGACTCTCCATTGAAGCAGAAGTTTCCCTTACAAATTGGCGTTGTCGGCAGGATACCAATACATCTTCAGAACTGGTAAGTGTAATTTCAAATCCATATTTGGACTTTGCCTTGCCAGAATCTGTGATTGACGGTATCCTAAAATTACCTGTGAAACTGAGCGGTTGTATTTCATTTTTGGTTAATGAACATTTGGCTGATTGCCTCTGTGCATGCTGCTTCAGACGAAATTACAATACAAGCATGCACAGCTTATGTTCAGAGTAACCTTAAAGAAATACATCAGTAAAGTGGAGCTTCTGTATGAAAGCAATGTACAGATTTGTATTGAACAAATCACCGAATTCTGGGGGTTTCAGCGGCCAACACAGCAGTTAAACATAAGCAGCCGGAGATATTTCCCTCCATTGCCTCTGTGAGCACGGCTCCATCAGCAGCCGCGGGTGTGTGTGTAAATACCTCCCCGTGTTTGGGTGGCTGCAGCCGTGCAGCTGAGAGGAAGAAAGTCACAGCCTTTTTGTCTATAAGCTTTAACTCACACCACTGCCGTCTCTATTAAAAACGAGATGGTCTAAAAGCACTCGTTGTCTGTGACCATCTTCTGCATTGCTGGTAAGGTTGGGGCAGCGCGAGGTGCGTGCATCACCTGATGCGCCACAGCTCTCTACTCTGCTGGAGGAACATTTCCTACCTTGCTTGGAAGCGTTGCCTACGTTGCTGGATTCAGCTGGTGGCGGTCCGGGGTGCATACATACAATTATAGGCTAATTGATCACGGGTGGGCAGTGGCAAGCAAGCGTAGAAACAAAACTGTGTTTCATCGTTGTGATGAACTCGATGGCGGGTGTATAGGCTGGTCGTGTATGACTACAGTTAACTGTGCTGTTTTTGGAGAGAAAGGGTAGCGGAAAAAAGTCTATGTTCTCCTGGTCGGGGGATCATAGCGCCACTAGAATAGAGTAGTGGTGTTGCAAGAGGATAAGCTAGTTATCGCTTTTGGACGGTCTTCAGGCACGATCTTAGCACTTGTACAAGGGTGGATGCGCGAGTCAAACCTCCTAATTCGGACTAAATTGAGCTGGATGAACTTTGCTGTCGCGCTGGTGTTTATTGCGAGTTCATGTTTGTTTGTCTAATTGTTTCTATATTGATTTGCCTACCCGCCGTCTTGTGTATGCTTTGTAACAACTAATAATGAATCAGTCCTTAGCCAGGGTAAAATGAACTAAACTTTAGTTATTTCACCAAAAGTTAATGACTTGAGAAAAATAAATAATGTAAAGATGTAAAGCAAAATTATATATTGTAGTATAAATGTGCTGCAAATGTGCTGCAAAAGGAAAATAAATAGCAAGAGTGATTTTATGTCCTGCATCTGTCTTACACCCTGAGACCCTCAGAGGCATCACTGCTGGTCGTAAATACCGGCCTGAGGAGATCAGGGTTGCAAAAAATCTGTCTGCTCAAATAGGTCAATGTTGTATTATTTGTTTAATTTATTCTTAATCTATGTATTGTATGGTAATAATGAATAAAAAAACGTAATGTATTGAACACATTCCGAAACAAAGCAGATAAGACCGAACTAGACTCAGACATAATACTAATTGTTGTTGAAACCTTTTGCGCTGTTGCTGAAAAATGGAAACTTTGTTGATTGTCTATTCCAACTGGCCACTGGAATCAGATAATTAATATAAGTTGAAGTTCAATTACAGTTTTAAAAATAGTTTAACATTCTTTATTAAACTGCTTCAAATTATTTCTCGTATCAACCAATTGGTCTCCATAGACATTACTACTGACACGTTTTCTGAAACCGAGCTTATGAACAACAGAGTAAAGGTCGCTGGTTAAGCCAGGATCAATATATTTGTTGAAGTGCATAATAAATGTGTTAAATTAATTGAGCAATTCTTTAAAAAGTATAATGTTGCAATCTCTTTAAAATAAGTAATTACAGTTAAAAAAAATAGATGTTGTTTTCCAAGTCCTCTCTTTCACAGGCCCACACTTTGAATCATGACACTTCCAAGTCCTACAGAGATCAGTATCACTTTGTGTTGCAAGCCAAATCCAGGGGTTCTACTCGAGCCCAATTTTAAATACCATATACCAACATATTGGTTCTCATAACATTCTCACTGCTGTCCCAAATATTTTAAACCTTGGGCAGACAAGCTGTTCACACACACACACACACACACACACACACACACACACACACACACACACACACACACACACACACACACACACACACACACACACACACACACACACACACACACACACACACACACACACACACACACACACACACACACACACACACACACACACACACACACACACACACACTAGGGGTGTAACGGTATCCGTATTAGTCCCGTACCGTCACGGTTCGGACGTCACGGTTCGGCACATGCAGTCACACGGCGAATACGCCTTTTTTTACGAGTGGGAAAAAAGTCAGGGCAGTATTACACTATATATAATCCAGGGGGCGGTATTGCGCCTAAAAGCCAGCCGCCCGTAAATAACAAATGAAGAACAAGAACAAAACACAACAAAACGAACACAATACATGAAGAAGAACAGTTAGCAGCTATGGCGAGTTCACACAACACACAGGAGCTAGAAGACCCACCTGCTTCTTTTAAATCAGCTGTGTGGGAACATTTCGGGTTCCCTGTGGACTACAACAATGATGGGGTGCGAGTTGTGGATCGGACGAGGACGGTGTGTCGGCGTTGTTCGACAGCGGTGCGGTATGCTAGTGGTAACACGTCAAACATGCTCAATCACATCCGAGTCAGTCTCAGTTCCCAGCGAGAGGGTTTTCTCGACGGCAGGTGACATAGTTACCACCAACAGATCTGCCCTCACTACTGACAACGTAGACAAACTCATCTTTCTGAAGAAAAACTTGAAAATAGAGTAAAGCTTGAGTACCTTTATTTAGGCATAATGGCCTCACACACTCACGAGTTAATTACACATGTTAGACATTGCTCCTAAAGGTACAGATTATATTTTGTTATATATTTATCATTGTATTTATTTTATATTTTGACATCAGGAGATGTTATACAGTTCTGTATTGTCTTTTATTGATTGTGATTGAAACACTTTCTTATTATTTATTTTAATATTTTCAAGACATTCTTTTTAGTTGTACAGCATATTTAACCTTTTTGTTTGACATCAGCCATTATAAATAATATGGCCATCTGAGTGTGCGTGTTACTGTTTGTGTTTGTTTTTAACTGTGTAATACAGTTAATGATTCCAAATGTTAGAGTTCCTTATTTTCATACCAAAACTTGCACTACTGTTAAAAATAAATAACAGCAACAAAATTATGCATTTGGGACTTTTTTTTTACTTTTCTTTGTTGTACCGAAACCGTACCGAACCGTGACCCCCAAACCGAGGTATGAACCGAACCGTGACTTCTGTGATCCGTTACACCCCTAACACACACACACACACACACACACACACACACACACACACACACACACACACACACACACACACACACACACACACACACACACACACACACACACACACACACACACACACACACACACACACACACACACACACACACACACACACACACACACACACACACACACACACACACACACACACACACACACACACTTTGGATAAGTATTCACCTTATCCACATTGTAAATTGTTGCCTTCTTTAAAGTTATTAGTAATTCAAGATTAATTATTAAATTAAATGTGGTACATAACATAGAATAAATAAAATAACTTTGACTTGATACATTTGTTCACAACATTAGACCTGTCCTCTAATATCTACTAGAATAAGATACGTGTGCATGTTTGGGTGTGTTAACACTCCCTAATCTTGTTATCCTTTTCATTACAGAGCTGGGAAAATGGTGTATTGCTTAGATTCTGATCCGTGCAAGTCCAATTTTGACTGACTTTAGTTATAATGTTAATGTTAATTTGACTTCAACCCATAGGTAATTATTTAGATTAACTCAAAATGTCACATGATGATAGATTAGTATTCCACATTTTTCCCACTAATTTATTTTACAATTAGGCCAAAGGTAAAGAGAGACATTGATGACCTTGTGTCCCTTTTGTTGGTACGTGATTCCATTTTGTCTATGGCCTTGGACTGCTTCACTAAAAGTCACCCAGTTCTACCCTGCTACAGTCCGGCTGAGTGCAGTCACAGATATGCTATGGCTGCTCTACATGACATTAATGGTCTGGTCCGAGAATGGACACCATTTCCTGCTCCCAGAGAGAATGACGCTCCTCAAACTGAACATTACAGCCGTTGATACTGTTTCACGTGGGTCTGCTCCCCCCACTGAGCCATGAACCGAAAGATTGACCTCTGCTTTGAACACCTGGAAGCCTCCCTGTCACACCAGCACCAACCCTTGGGTCAGTCAGATGAGACTAACGGCTTCACTTAGGGCATTTGGTTCAGATACATGACTCTCGTTACCACAGGGTGGGTTGTTTTTTGAAGGCTATTCATACTGCTATGCAGAGGATGCCTGTAAGTTGGCAAGCTGTTAAAAGCCCTTACTATTGTTAAAATAGTCCTAGTGTCAGGGGCCTCTTAGTTCTACATGTATTCACATTATATGGACCATGTTTCCACCTGGTAAAACTAGAGGCCGCACGGTACTCGGGCTACAATACGACCATTATGTTCTGCTCTAACGATTCAATTGATAGATTCTACATCAAAACAATTAGCTTTTATTGTCTCCAATGATAACGTTGCCTTAGGTGGAGGAATGCAAACCTGTTTTCAAATGTAAGGTTTTGAATTTGTTTGACGTTTCTCAGTAGTAACACCCTCAGACACCCAATTCCATTCATGCTATGCCATCAGTAGTGACTCAGATGTTGAGGGGGATGAAGCTTTTCCTCCCAAATCAGATATGCTTTGTTTTTCAACAAAGGTATACATTTCCTGCATAATATGTCTCACAATTGTTTTTTTGTAAGCTGCACACAGGTGATACTGAGTCTTCTCGAGTAATATATTATAAACTACACCATGCTTAAATAGACTCCTAAGTTATTATTTAATATGTGACATATGTAAGAAAAGGGAGGGAAGAGTCAATTATATTGTGTAATTGATTTTATATTGGAACATTTATTTCTCAAACCTGTTTTATGGAAGAGAAAAAAAACATATTTCTGATAAACTACTTTTATCAAATGGTAAATTAATATAACATTTAGAATCATTGAGAAGGGGTTATATCCACAGGGACTAGCTCACCTTTAAATTACAATAACATTTATCTGCTTTGGACTGATGAGTATATGATGCTTGCATGTTAAATGACTAACACAAACCTTACATGTATGCATGTGCATGTGTCAGGAAGGCTCCCAAATAACTCTGAGGGGCCTATCCTATTTTTGTAATTAAATGATAATGTGCTAATCCATTACTTTGAGTTGTCTGCACTCAGGAAAACATCCCTATCAGGTGTTAACCCAATAACTAGGACAGCTCTGAAGGCCAAGGGTCAGAGAGAGAGTGTCAAGACGAAAGTCAATATATAATATCTGTGAAAAACGGACTAATAAATAATTATGTGTTTTCATTTAGAGTATTATTATTATTATTATTATTATTATTATTATTATTATTATTATTATTATTATTATTATTATTATTATTATAGTATTGTTCAATACCAGGAGAGGGTATTTGTTTATTTTTGATAGCGTGCGCTACTTTTCAGAAGCGAGCTGTAGAAAATATATGAATGCCGCTTCCGGCAACACGGCTACAAAAGGGGTGTAGTTTGTGATGGCCGGTCTCTTGTTCTCAAACCCACGGAGAGAGAACCAGGCGACAGTGTGTGTGAGGTTCCGGAGACGCCGTTGGTATGTTTATTGTGTTTATGTACTTGATCTGGTGCCGCACTTTGCGAGAGTGCTGTTGGGCAATCAGCTGTGTTTTTTACGCAGCGCGGTCTGCCTGTGCTCCATTTGTTTCTGTGTAATTTAGACGGAGCAGGTGTTCAGATGAGGTTTTCTCTGGTGCTTGTTTCCAAGTGGAGATAAACACTCTTATTAATTCATTTAAGTTAATGATGTGGTTCTAAAGTAACAATTTATCCTTTTTAATTAAAACATAGTTTGTGGTGCTATTATTATTATTATTATTGAGAATGCAGTGAGACCTGCAAAATGTTTGTAATTTGTGTAGCATGTGAGCTAACTTTTGTTTGTCCTTTGTGTTTTGAAGGTTTTCAACCTGATCAATTCTTGGAGCTGTCTTGAATAAATAAAGACAAAAAGAACGAATTTGAGTTGTCCAAAGCGTCCTCTGTTGCCCTCTAGTCTATCAAGTCAGGCTAAATCACTGGTACAGGCCAAAAACCTGAAGGACTTGACAGAGAGGGTCACACTCTCCGGCTGCAGAGGGCACCCCCATCCACGGGCAAGGAGGCACGAGGTCGTTCGAGATGAGAGGATTCTAATCTTCAACTTTCTGAGGAGATGGGATGCTTCTTCATCTTTCTGCTCGGTGGGCTCAAGCAGACAACCCTGCAGGATGAGCGAGGGTTTCAGAGGCTTCATACAAGGTTCCTTGTTTCTTGGAGGAGTTTGATGTCTTCCTAACCTCTCCCATCAGGGGGGGAGACCTGGATGTGCCACTTGGAATACGCAGTTGCACTGCTCTCAAGCAGATAGCAGAAGGAATGCAGGCAGATGAGCCTCCATTTCACTGGGGGGATCAACTACAGTGCTCACTGAATGAACCACACAAAAGCAGAGCAATTGGGGGGTTGAAATATGGCGCTCTGATGAAGAAGAGTTTGAGCCCATCAGCACCTCAGTGCTAATCTACAGTATCAGGATGCCTTTACACACCAGACACTCGTTGTCATAAAGAGAGGAGGAGAACGAGTCAGAAAGACTGACAGACGTACAAAGATGAACTTTGAATTGATTTTATACCTTGGATATTTACAGATGTACAATGAAGGATTGTCTTTATATTTCCAATGACCAGACATGTGTTGAATAGTGGTGATTAATATATGTTTGTCGGATCAGATTACACTTTCACTTCACACTAAACAAAATTAATTAATTAATATTTTCAGATTATAAGGTATCGAATAATAAGATATTTATACTATTATCACAGATAATGTTAATATCCTTAATCGTCCAGCAATCAGGCTTAACAACACTACTCTTTAATGTATTATCCATGCAAAGACAGACCTACAATGATGTTTCAAGTACTGGATTAATTACAGTTTTGGCCCAAAACAAATATTTATATTTCATATAACAATTATGTAGCATATTTGATCCTCAAATTAGAGAAGTATAATTTAAAGAAATGTATATTCTATATTCAACGTTAGATAAACACAGAATAATCCTTTCCAAGTACCATAAGTAGATGCTCAGGTAAGTATGGCTAATAGGAATAATTGATAGACTTAATTTGGTACAGATCAGTGGTAGTATTTAGAAATGTAATAATTCATGTTTTAAGAATGTTTAATCCTTCCTTTCCAGGTTTTTACAAAAGTCTTTGAATATTTGCCTAACTTTTCCTTTTCAGATTTTTAACAATGGACTTTTGAGAGATGATTTTTCCTATTATGATTGGCTGTATCAATCATTGTGATTGAATGTTTCAATCTTATTCTACTTTGTGATGTAATTAATGTAAGGTGAGACCACACTCAAATCTAGAGATGCCTATTTATTTAAGTATTGACCAAATTATTATTAGACTAATGTTTCAGGTTATCATAAATAATAAAAAGAGAAGACTGTTAGGGAAATAATTGTCCTAGACTCCTAGATATGACGTGCATGACCAACCCTGACGTCTGTTATCTCCTGTTTCAACCATAATGTTGTTGTTCCCATTCTATGACCGGGCAACCCTAGGTCACAGATGGTTTATTGTTATGGGTACACTGGGACACTTCCTTCTCTGTGTTTGTGGACTCCAAGGTGTGAAATATTCGAGGCCATAAGTGTCAGACGCAAGTAACTCAGCGTTCCCAACTGTTTAGGCTATCTTCTCAAATATGTTGATTACTCTCTGTGAAACCAGTTAAATGGGCTAACGAGAGAGAGGCGCTCCAGACTTGACGTGGCAACTCTACCGTGAAGTCAGAACCTCTGGCTCTTGGACTTGTGGTGAATTCTCCGGCCGAAGCTCCTAAATAAACCATCAGTGTTTGACATCAAAGCTCCTGCTCTTCCCGTGTCTCCTTCATGAGTCGGTGACTCCCACTGCATTGCTACACATAAGTTTCCCTTACAAAAGTAATAAGAGATTATTGCCGACTGTTGATAACACCATGATGATCAATACTTTGCTTATACAAGTAGTTTCTAGCAGTCGTGAGATTTTTCTCGTGGACTATACAATAGAAATCGCTACTGTTTCACAAATATGGACTTTTATTACAGTATCTATCAAGTTGGGTCTGTGCCTTTTACTTTACATCATCAACTAACGTTAATGGCCTGCTGAGGTATCATCATTATCACTTGAACTTAAATGTGTGTATGTTTTCAGTTTGCTTTTTTCAGGGTGAATAATGGAGTAAAGACGTGGTTTGGATCAGAGGTATGGCAAAGGAAAAAGTGTATTTAAAGCCTGACATTTTCTTCAAGAATGTGGTTCAAAACTGACCAGCCTTATCGCAGACCAATACTGCCAAATGCACAAAATCTCTGTACCACACACCAGATATAGTGTTTCACATTTGAAAAGTCCTCTGGTATATAAACACAGGTTGGATAGTGCATATTTAAGGATATCATGTTTTTTTTTCTTCAGTTGTTAGTGCTTGTCAACAGAAAACATTGCGTTGTAATACTATTAAAAGCTGAATCTGAACCAGTCAACTCCTGTAGGATGTCATGTAAGCTGCTAAAAGCAAATTGTGTTCATACAGAGAGGGAGCTTGTAGTACAGTATATGGAGAGCCTACTCACCTTGAACATCTATCTCTCTGCGTCACTGTGCACTGGTTAGCTTTACATATCTGAGAAGAACCCCTGTTGAGGATATGCCATGGAGCATTTAGTTGGACCCTGAGGCAGGTAGGAATGCTTGAACGTATCAACTGAGATACCTTATAAATCAAATATCCAAATACATGTGCTGTTTGGGCATAATTACACACAGTGCATGCTCAAGTTAGTAATGCAGATAATATTCCTGCTGGTGTATGAACATCACAGGTATAACATGTTCTAAAATCAAAGGGGATTACTATTATTATATCTTTTTTTAAAGACAAACAGAAAGAACCCTTACATTTAGCATGTTGATGGTATTGAACATCATATGTATCTAAATGAAATTAGTTAACTGGGTATCAAATATCTCTCTATAAGTAATGGAGGAATAGGGGAAGGTTATAAGTGAACATATTTGCCATAGTTTTTTTTTTTTTCAGCAAAGCATCAAACGAAAACTGTATACAGTGTGTCACAGTGGCCAAATGCTGAGAGACGATCTTATGACAAAGACATGACAGGTTCAATATTTTCATCAACAGCCATGCGTCTTTTAGAAACGTGAAGATGAACTAAGCTGAGCAATAAAATGAGCCTCTCACTGATCATTTATCTCTTACCTTGTAGATGAATCTGAGCCTGGAATAAATTAATCAAAACTGCTGCGGCAAAAGGGAGATTTCAATTGCAATCAAGCAATAAGTAGTGACTTTGCTGTATTGGGAATAGTGAACAGACCAATTACCTGACTGGGAGTGAAGCTTTTATTACATTCATGCTCATGCGTTAGAAAAACAAGTCCATTAGGGCAAGACAGGAAACCTGCAGCAGACACAAGGACAATAGAACAAAATAGTTAAAATGACTGTATTATGTGCTTTTTGCCTCAATACATTATGGCTTGACATTAAAAAATAACACGATATGGAGAGAATTCCATGGAAACAGTTGCTACTTAAATAAAGTTAAGTTAAGGCTAACTTTAAATAGTGACATCCTACGCTCCATGTGTAGGCGTAAATACACAATATAATGTTCTCACCTTTCTTTCCCTGTAATACATTTAAAAACTCACTTTCTCCTCTCAAACAATGATCAACTACTTTAAACTTTAGAATGGTTATTTTGATTAAACATAATGAGGCCATTCTGACCTCTCAAGATCATTTTCAGGATCACAATAATTGCTAATTGTATTTACTTACAACATGGAAAAACAAATGCAGCAAAGAAGACACCTGCATGGATGGTAAATATTGATAAGAAAAAACGACAGGGCTATACTATCATGATACTATAAACATGGTAGTTAAAATCATATGCTCTTATGGCTCTTACTGTATAATTGTCACTGGATTCAATGCTTCATGCTTGAGTGCATGTACACGTGTCAGTTTAAGCCATCAAGACCATGTCAGGAATCAAAAGAGTGTCATTAAAAGGTATTCATCCTGCCTGCATCACCCCCCTGTCTTCCTATCATTGAGTACTATCTTCAAGCACTAAGTAACATAAATGGGTTTTTCATTAAGTCCTCAAATCATGTCTATCCAGCTCTGAGTGGGCCATTATAGTAGGGTAAGTAAGCTCCTGAACCAAGATTATCACATAGTGCTCTTTTGTGTCTATCGGCGCATCTTTGGTGACTCTCTGGCTTCAGGTTATTATATCACCGAGCACCCTTCACCTGATTAAGGTTTTATCTCCAGCCACAGCTGTTCCAAAGATTATACACTATTCTGTGACATTATTTGAGTCATGGGAGCCCGGTCTCCCAGCTGGCAGAAAAAAACCACTACCCTTGTGTGTGTGTGTGTATGTGTGTGTGGGACGGTGTTTAATCAAAGCTTTTGGTATGCAAGTGTGCATGTGACCATGCATTTCAATAAAGTCAGAATTATTGAGAATGCAATTTAAATGTATGACCCAATACGCATCTTTCAAAGGACAGACTTCACTGTGTGTGCAAAGCTTTGTTCTTACGTTTGTTGGCAGCTCTGTGAATTGAGGGTCTCTAAATCCATGATTCCAGTGGTCAGCACTGATTCCCTGTCTCTGATCTAAAGGGCTTAAAGGCTTTGAAGCTTTTTGCAATTATTTTAAAGGTTTATCTAGCATGATTTATGTTGACATCTTCAATTAAACATTGGCATCTGTATTCTCCAAGGAGAAAAAAAAAGTGTGCATCCTGAAGTTACCATGACATGTGTTACACCATAAGATACAAGAATAGAGTTTGGCATTGTTAAACTGTTACAAAGGTAATTTCTGTAAGTGTTATCCTATGCAAACTAGTGTTGCACGGTGTACCGATACTTGAAAGGTACCGCGATACCCTGCCGTTAAAAACGGTACGATTCCTCCGTTTCATTAGTATCGGTACTTTAAGAATGACGGGGAAAAGTACTCCCGTGAAAAAGCACCGTTTTAATAAGAGCCGTGTGTGTTCAGCGCTCTGCTTCCACTCCCTGCACGGCAGCCCTGCCTGCAGTCCCACTCCTCTCAATCACGCTCTAAGTCCCTCCCCTCTCTCGTGCACGCGGCCACGCGCTAGCTGCCAGAGCATGTGAGAAAACGAGAAGCATGGCTGCAAGTGGGAGTGCAACTGCCGCTGCGCCTCGGCTTGTTGACAAAAAAGACGCCAGAAGTCTGTGAACGGGCGGTTCAGGTGTTCAGAGCAGAGCTCCCTGTGGGAGCGGCAGAGCGTGATGTGCACTGAACAGTTTTTCTGTCGCAATATTATCGTTGAGCAAACTTAACTAGCAAACTAGCATCACTATCTGCTAACGTTAGCTTTAGCCTTCGTTTTCTATTAGTTTTTTTCATAGGCTATAAACGGAGGTGGTATAAGTATATATCTTGTACTTGAGTAAAAGTAGAAGTACCCAGGTATTGTACTTGAGTTAAAGTAGAAGTACCAGAATGTAGGAACAATCCTGCAATCAAAATGTTCCTCAAATAAAAGTACAAAAGTATTATCATCAAAATATAGTTAAAGTAGCGACAGTAAAAGTATAAGTACTCAGGTCTTGTACTAGAAGCACCAGAGTGTAGGAATACTCTGTTACAGTAAAAGTACTGCATTCAAAATGTTCCTCAAGTAAAAGTATTAAAGTAGCGACAGTAAAAGTAGTCATTGTGCAAATTGGTCCATTTCAGAATAATATATATGATATGTTTTATAATGATTGATCATGAAAGTGTTCTCAAAGCTGGTAAATGTGCAGCTAGTTTGAATGACTTTGTAGACTGCAGGGTAGCTGGTGGATTTACTCCAGGTGGAACTAAAGTCTGATTCAACACTTGGTTATATTTCACATCATTCATCCAGATCTGTAGAGTAACTAAAGGGATTAAATACATGTAGTGGAGGAAAAGTACACCATTATTTCTGAACTGTAGTGGATTAGAAGTACAAAGTAGCAAAAGAAATATTGAAATACTTAAATAAAGTACAAGTATCTCAAAATTGTACCCAAGTAGTACTTGAGTTTATGAACTTGGTTACTTTACACCAGTGGCTATACAGATAGAAAGACTAAGCCTTGCACAGAGGCATGAAAATACATTTTCAAAATGCTCAACAGTGCTGCCAAAATGTTAAACTCACTGCTACACAATTAAAATAAATGCTTTTATATATATTTATATTAGATGTGACTCTTTGGCGTTTCTGTTCTTACTAACTGCTGCTTTAGTTGATCTGACTGCTAAAATCATCTGTTATTCCTAATTTTAAAGCCGATATTCCGTGTTTCCCTTTTTTTAAGAAAAGTATCGAAAAAGAATCGGAATTGCAATTCTTGACTTGGTATCGGTATCGAAACCAAAATGTTGGTATCGTGACAACACTAATGCAAACTGTGTATATTCAGCCCTCATTCGGAAGATCTACCCGCTATTTGAATGTTAAGCAGAATTCTTACAAGATGCTTGTCAGAAAAGCATTGTGGCGCTTATAGAAACACACTTATAGAAACAATTCAGACACAGACAAGCAAAAATACAATCAGAACTTAAAATGAATGTTGCAAGGGTCTCTCAGAATTCATCATATCTTGTGGATGAATTTGTGTTCATGCTTACGTGCGTTGTGATTTACATTGTAAAAGGTGAAAATAACAGAGTTACAGAAAATATATAGGTTTGTGAAGAGGGGAATAATACAAATGTGCATGTACTGTAAATGTAAACAGCATGCTTGGTCCTGCCTGTTGGGATAGTGCTTTAATATATTAGTGTGTACATGACATTGTGTCTTTGCATTAATATGTAAAAGGGAAGTGTTCAATCTTAACTAGGTTGTGGCTGTACAGACACATGTATGAGCAAAGTGCGCACGTTTTGCATTGATTAGTCCAAAGTAGAGATAGTAGCGTGACAGTTAAGGTGTCCTGCTTCGCCAGCATCCTAACTTGCTGAGCTGGGACTATTTGGGAAGGTAGCGCTGTACACTCTGATTCCTGTCAGCACAAAAAAAAGGACTAAAACACTCAATTTTGCACCTTTCGGAGAGGTGAGGCTAAAGTCGCTCAAAGCAGCATCAGCTCATTACAGAGGGAGGTGATATCCAAGATTAAATTGAGTTTTGTCCGAACACTGTCCTGCCTCCAGCGTGTTTACACTCAGTCCCACAGCTTTCCTTTTACAACTGGTTGTGCTCTATGTTACAACTTGCGATCAGGGATGTTTTCTAGAGGGGTCATTGGAAAATATATCGATTTGTACTGAACCAGACTCTAAGGTGTGTAAGGTGATGGTTCAGATGTCTTGTACCATGCTGAAAACAACACCCTGCTTTCAGACAAACCGTAGGCTATGAAGTACTCGAAAAAGCCAACCTTCATCCCTGAGCGGTTGTTTCAAGGATCTGATCAAATCAAAGAAACAAACCGCCCCCCACCCCTCCTGGTCTCTCCAGGTAGTAATAGAGTTGTAAAGTTGTTGTATAATAAACTTGACCACCTGGAACTCTTTTGCAAATTGAAAAACATTTAAATGTAGAGGTGTTGCTAGAAATTCTCTGCTGGCTTTGAAGCCTTATCTGTCTGACGCTTTCACACTTTCTGTCTCTCTAAGGTGGCTTTGATGGATGTCGCAGAAGCAAGACACACACGTTTGTTATCCAAATGTGCTAAAAAGTACACATTTAAGATCTGTGGTCGAATATATTGCCTGGTTTCAACGTATTTAAAAAATATATATATATTAAATAGCAATACATGGTGGCCTGACATATTGTTCAACTCATTGGCCAAATCAAAACAATTAATGTGATGGTTCTGACAGCTGGGATCTTACGCCACTATCGCTGAGTCCTGTAGGTGGTAGCAGAGGACTTCTCAGATTCTTTCAGTCTTACCTCTGCTGATGGAACCCTACTGTTCCACGCAGAGAAAGTCACAGTGAAAAGGCCACATTACCACAGAGAGCAGCGACAGAAGTGCATAGACAAAAGGATGAAAGGAGTGGAAAAAGGAGCCAAGGCCTTTGATTCAAACTGATATACAGTGGGCGTCTCTTTCTTTCACCCTCTTTCTTCCAGTCTTTAACTTGTGTACTTCATTGTGTTCCACTCTCTCTCTCTTGCCCTTTTTCATTGTTCTCAGCTAGTCACCATGCTTAGTTTTAGAAAGTCATCTTGCTTGAATGTCCTCATCGACGGGGTACAGTGAACAGCACTTTTGCGGAGGCCGTTCGGGGACGGTGCAATGTTCTGTGTGTTCTGAAGGTGTGGCCATCCTATCAGTATCTCTTTTTAGATGCTTCCTGCTGGGCAGAAAACCATTAAACAAATGACTTTTCAGCCCCAAGCTGACTTTGAAAAATATTTTGGGTTACAGTGTATATTAGTGCAAAGAACACAGTCACTTTGTATTTTCCGTCGTAGCTTCTCCTCTGGGCTGTACTTTTTTCTGGGTTATCATTTGCATTAGGTGGTGCACATGTATTTTTTATCCATCTATATATAGAAGTTTATGAGGGTCTGACATGACCATTGTCCATCGCAATGATCTGTCTGTTTTGGATCAGTATTTTCAAAATACGCCTTTAGAAATGTTAATAAATGCCAATGTATGTTTTTTACATTCTTGATCAAAAGTCAAAATGACACTAGTGTGGGAGAAGGTACTGTAGTTTGAGCTGGCTGTCATCACTGTGTATTCATATTGTACACTGCAAATTATTGAATTAAAATATCAAAGTTAATACAAGTTAAAAAGTCCATTGTTATAATTGACATGCTGAAAATAAAACCCATGCAGGAATATGTTTTTTCATCTCTCGTCCCTTCAAGTTCTCTAATACCCCAACATACATGTGGGGAGGGTGCCCTCTATGTAAAGAAGAAGAAAAAAGATAATATAAACACATTTTCTCCTGATACGCAATGTCTTCCTGCTTGTCAAGCCAAATTTGTGATTTGTTTCATCTTTAAAATATCCCTGAATCCAAGTAATCCGGAGACTGACAGAATAAACAGAACCACATTTATTTATATAAGCGCTATATATTTCAAAGACTTCTTCATGGCACCATTTATTTTGTGTTGCCGTCAAAAAGTTTTGTTTTAGTGAAAGGTAGCATCAGCATAAAACAAAACGCTGAAGCTTTAACAGATGAGATATAGCATTACATGTAATCGATATAAAGAAAACACACTTTATACCCCTAAGGTTATTATTATTATTATTATTAAGGTTAATATGTCACTTAATACAGGAGGAAAGGGAAACACATCAATAACTCACAGCGCGAGACATAAGAACACTTATTAGATATAATTAAATATCCCCCTTTTTTTGTTATGCACAAATGTTTTTAATATATTTGTATCATTATACTGTGATTACATTTATACTCGTAATGGTAATGTTAAAAACAGAGATAATGAGAGTAAAACATCCATATGAAAAGTTTCATCATATTACTATGTTATATTGATTCTTTGGACAACGATGATACTGTATATTTGCTAATTTCACAAAAACGGCCACGATATGACGTCTATTTGATTTGATTCCGGTGTCTTTTATCAAGATTTTTAAAAAATATATATCAAATAAGATTCAAATGTTGTTTATAATTGTGAGCTCTTTAAGACATTTACACTTTGAAATGATAGTTGGATTAGTGAGCATTTCATTGATACAGTATATTGATCCAGAACAATGGAATCATTACACTTGCACATAATACTGAGGAAAATATATCTAATGAGTCACTTCTCTAAGCGTCTGGAGCTTACATAGCCGAGCGCCTCTCTCTCTTACTTCAGAAATGTAATTCTCTTACAGCGAAGGACATGATGAGCGTGTCTGTCCGCATGTGCCAGTCGCATCGTGTGCAATACCAGGTGATAATTCACGCTTCATAGGCTCTACAGCATTTCCATTATGCTACGGGTTCAAAAGGTTCAGGGCAGCATATTGCAGAGCAAATTGCAGGCAAAAGCATGACAGAAGTGAGTGGAATCAATTACTGCGACTATGACACACATCAAAAGAATGAAGGAAGTAAGCTACCTTGATAAAAAAGGAGTCGTGTGTCAGATGATAACTTGCATTCTTCGAAGACAAGCTTCAGGACATTTGTAACTTATTCCCTCACTCCTTCTTCACAGTTAATCTTTCTAAGAGGAGATATGTTGGTTCTGTAGTCACAAGGTAATAGGAATTGGAGGCAAGTTAATTAAGTGTAAAGTACAGCAGTGGGGAAGGCTTTTGAATACAAAAATCCCTTGTGGTTACAGTGTCTTGTTTCGTGGACATAGACAATGATAGTAAGGGAATTATATCAAGCTGCTGGTGTGAGACCACACTTCTTAAACTGAATAAGGAACCTATATTAACGATTCATGCAAATATACTAGTGGTGCACGATAATTATCGGCCCGATAATTTGGTCCGATATTAGGAATTATGACGTCATCCCGATAAACCCGATAAAAGTATTAATAGCCCCGATAATATACAATATATTTTTTGGGTAAAAAAAAGAAAAAAATACTGCGGTGTGGGTGGATTGGGATGAGGGGCGCTTGTTTTTCCTTCGGCTCCTCCCGTTTTGCCAGTACTGTGGTATTAGTGGATTAGGAAGAGGGGAGTTTTTCACAAATCCAGCGCTCCCTTCTCATGCCTGGCTGTGACGTAAATGGTGTGCGGCCGTGAAGCCAGGACAGTAAACAAACATGTCGTCGGTAGTATGGGACTATTTCAAAGTTTCAGAGTTAGATAGTTCGCTTGCTATTTGTATTAACAAATGCAATAAAGAAGTTCCACGAGGAGGGAAAAGGCAACGAGCTATAATACTTCCAACCTGATTAGTCACCTGAAACATCGCCATCGCTACGATGGTGTGTTAAAAGCGTACGAAGACGCCTGCGCTGCTAAAATAGCGGCGAATCCAAAGCCAGCTACAAAGGGATTTTACCTATCGACGGGGCTTTTGAAAAAGGCAAGAACTTTATTTGGGAAAATAAATATGGTCACTTTGAAGAGTCAAAACTGTTCTTGGCTTTGTTTTGTTCATAATAGTAATGCTCATGTCATTTGCTCACTACTGGTCTTTTTTTTACCACCAGGTGTGCAAAAACTACAGGTACATTTAATATATATATATATTATATTATTATCGGTTATTGGTATCGGTATCGGTCTTGAGAAGCAGGAAGTTATCGGTATCGGTTTCAAAAAACCAATATCGTGCATCCCTACAATATACAACAAGCTATGAAAAGTAAACCTGCATGCTAACAGCAAATTGTAAACTCTGATCATGTACAAGACTGGACCCAAACTGAAACAGGCCTAATATCCAACTTATGCTAAAAACCAAAGTTGGGTGATGTCAATAAAGCCAATATTAATGATACTTCAAAGGATAGGGGAAACTTTGTATTTTTATTCAACTATATGTATTTGGACACTTATTACTAATGCATGTATTTTTTAATGATTTAAGCTAAAAAAGCAGCAAAAAAACAAACAAGCAACATAAGGGATGATTACACATCCATGTGTCAATGATATACTGTAATTCTACATTTTAAATAATTGTACTTGCTTTAGATATATTTCGATGCAGTGATGCAAAAAATAAAAGTCATACCAAAATCTTCCCAGTGCATCCTGATACACAGCTGTCAACCACATATCTATAAACTGATTCTGCATTCATAAGCAGAGTCGGTCGGTAACAAGTTATTAGTCAGACTGAAATGCAGACATGTTTTTTCTGTTTCTGTATGTTGTTCATATCTGACTTGTTGACTCTCTTTCTATATTTCCATATTTTATTCTAAAAGATAGGGCATTATGTTGGCCGCTTAGGCTGACTTAAACGTAATTCAATTGTATGATTATACAATTTACAAAAGAGCAACATTTGCTAAAAGATGTTACTCAAATTGTAGACCGCCCCTGCGAGATGGAGTTCATGACTTTATGAGCTGTTCATGAGCACTCATGAAACATTCATGAACAACTCATTATATGTTCACTTGTCATGTTCATGAACCAAAATTCTTAAAATGCTCATGAACCATTTTAAAGAGCAGTTCATGAAATTTGTATGAACATTGTTCATTCATATAAAGTTCCTGTTTTGCTCATGACAGACTTTTATGAGCAATTTATGAACGTTTCATGATCCAGCCAATCACAAAATTATACTTAAAACCCCAAAAGTTTGCATGAGCATTTCATGAACTTTTCATGACTATTAGCATTTCATGAATTTTGGATGATTGTGGCAAGTTCAGAATATTTTTGAATATTCATGAGCATTTTATGAACTTTTGATGATCAGTGTGATGATTTTAAAGACCTCTTGAATATTCATCTACTATTTGAACATGTCTTTATTTTTAAAAACTTTTAATCTTAAAACAAAACAATAGTGAATTTGAAACTGAACATTATCTGTATTTATTTTGGTGACATTCATATCATTTTATGGTTTATCTGTACTGTTTGAGAAGCAGTATGAGTAACTAGCGCCAAGGTGGAACCTTTGGCAGGTGAGCGGTGACATCTGGGTTATTTTAGGGGGGACACTTCCGCCCCCTCCTCAGAAGCTATCCAGACGATCAACCGGATCCTGTGTATAATTATTGCTGCTTACTTTTCTGTTTTCTACAGGTCAGTACATGATGAACATGATCGATGTTAACTTGTGTGAATTAGATATGATGTTGGAGATGTTTAGGAGAGTATCAGAACGTTTTGAGCATGTTTGACATAGTAACGGTATTTTAAAAATACTAAACTGTCGGCAACAATAGATGCCATTTTCGCGGGCTTCAGCCGCGCCTGGGTAAATGTGACCTGAGCGAAGGCTCGCAGGCAGGTTAGCTGCTGCGCACGGGTAATATGTTTTGTTTACCTGAGTGAAGTCTTGCAGGCACATTGCCTTGTTTTTTGTTTATTAACATTGACAGTGTATTTTTGTGATCTCCATAATATGTTATATTTGGTAAAGATAGATATATTGATAGAAAGTATTATTTGATAGCGTTATGTGTTTATAGATAACAACCTGTCCTTCACTGCAAACATAGCTGCTACAACCCGCTGCTGCAGATACACGCTTTACAACATCAGGAGGATACGTCCCCAGCTGACCCAGAAAGCCACGCAGGTTCTGGTCCAGGCTCTCGTCATCTCACGCCTAGACTACTGCAACTCCCTCCTGGCTGGTCTACCTGCATGTGCCATCCGACCTCTGCAGCTCATCCAGAATGCAGCGGCTCGCCTGGTCTTCAACCTTCCTAAATTCTCCCACAACACTCCGCTCCTCCGCTCCTCCGCTCCCTCCACTGGCTTCCGGTAACTGCCAGAATCCACTTCAAGACAATGATACTTGCGTACCATGCTGCGAATGGATCTGGCCCTTCCTACATCCAGGACATGGTTAAACTGTACACCCCAGCGCGTGCACTACGCTCTGCATCAACCAAACGGCTCGCTGCACCCTCGCTGCGAAGGGGACCCAAGTTCCCATCAGCAAAAACACGTGGGTTTGCTATCCTGGCTCCAAAATGGTGGAATGAGCTCCCCATTGACATCAGGACAGCAGAAAGCTTACACACCTTCCGGCGCAGACTGAAAACTCATCTCTTTCGACTCCACTTCGAGCAATAGAACTATTAACAAAGCACTTATATACTAATAAAGGGCTGGCTTACGTAAAGCCAGTTGAGTAGCACTTGAAATGTTTTTGCTCTATGAAACCTGATGTACTTTATGATTCTGTTTTCTTCAAGTTTGTATTTTGTTGTTCGAACGCACTTATTGTAAGTCGCTTTGGATAAAAGCGTCAGCTAAATGCAATGTGATGTAATAATTTATATTGACTATGTTGAATTTCTCCTTGAGATACAGTAATTGACTGTGACAGACAGATAACTTAAATGGAGAAATGTGATGTTTGTAAAGTTCAGCTATTTGAATGTAACTGTGTACTTTGAATTTTGAATAAGAAGCAATCCAGACGATCAACCGGATCCTGTGTATAATTATTGCTGCTGCACTTTTCTGTTTTCTACAGAAATAATTTATTGTTGCTGTGGTACCCAAGCTTTTGGGACCCGTAACACATTTTTTTGTGCAGCTGAGTATCAAGAACTGTGCTTCAAATAGGGATAGGATTAATTGTAGCGCTCCACCTGTATACATGTATGTTTGTATGTTAATTTGAGTAAAGTTCCATTGTGATTGACATAATTGTTGTTTTCTATGGTTGCCAATTGACCCACAGTCAATGGTTCATGAACAGTTCATGTACATGAACAGTTCATAGCCAGCCATTGAATTATATTCAGTGACTGGGTATGAACTGTTCATGAAGTTGTTATGAACAGTTCTTGATATGTTCTTGGTTGAAAACTGAATATCCCTACACACTCACTGAAAACTCCATTTCATGAATTGTTCATGAACCTGCCTAAAACCATATTCCATGAATTGTTCATGAACCATTCCAGCACAGGAGTTTCATGAGTAGTTCATGAACTGCCCTAGTGCCATTTAATGTTCATGACCATTTCATGAACAGTTCATCAACTTTGTTATGAGCTGTTTATGAGCTGTTCATGAATATGGTTCACTGATATTCCATGAACTTTTCATGACAAGTTCATGAACAGTTCACTATCATCTCACTGAACACTATGGTATTTTTTTAAAGCATGGAAGTAGCTCGATTTTATTGGATCTAAATTAAAACTGCATTACGTTTAGACTGGGTTTGGTGCCATCATTGTCTTGAGTGATGTTCCTAAAATTGCAAGGGCAAGTTTCATTAAGCGTTCTGGGTGTGTTTTGCAAATATCCAGGCAATATCCAAGGATATCGGAAATCAGTTCGGTTAACACGGAGACGTCTGAGAACAAGATTTCTACCTGATAATAATTCTCATGTTGCTGTCCAGCTGGCTGGGGGAACGCATCACACTCTTGAACCCAGACTGAATTTAAAAAGTCTAAAAGGAGGAGAAAAACATACTCTACTACTGTGAGAAGAGTAAAAACTTCATCGAACTAAACCTATTTTTTGTCAACAATGGTGAAGGCACTTTATTTAGATTCTTATTGATGTAAAGAGAGTTTTGGCGGATTCTTGTCAGCCGCTGCCCGTTGTTAGATAGAACATTATTTTGTTTGCTGTAGATCACATGTGTCAAACTCAAGGCCCGGGGGCCAAATCAGGCCCTTGATGGATTTAATTTAGGCCCGCAGGATAATTTCTAATTACTATTAGATCTGGCCCGCCGGTATATTGCACGCACACCTTCACTCAATCCTGGGGATTTCCTCTGCTCAGAGCTGAGAGAAATGAATGCAACTGATTATTTAATGTTTAATGTTGTTTTTTATAGGCAATAATTCAAGCTTTGTTAATTCCAGGTTTAATATGTGCAATAAGTTCATTTCAATAGGTTTTGCAATACACATTGAACCAGTCCGGCCCTCGACGAGTACCGATAGGCCAAATTGTTTTGGCCCACTGTGTATTTGAGTTTGACACCCCTGCTGTAGATCCTTAAAGAAATCACACCATGATATTTTAATATTGTTCTCAAGGATACCAGGATGATCATTACCTTCAATGTAATGAATCATATCGCAGTTGCCACATCACATAAAATAATACCATTTAGATTAGTTTTACAAGGCAAATTGTTCAGGCCCAATACTGGTCCAGTAAAATGTCAAGTGAAAACAGCATCAGAAGTACTGAATCACTCCAAATATAGAAAATGAAGTCAACATGACAGCTGATTTTGTCTTTGCAACCTATTTACCGCCATGTTGACACACACAGATCCATCAGAGCAGGGGAGAAGAGTCAGTGTCCGACATGAGGGTAAAGAATACAGATGGACTGAGGAGAGGGCTGTATTTTATGTTCTTGTTTTTTTGAACACCTAGGTGTTTTTGGCTGACATTAATAAAGTAGACTCCACATTTACAACAATTCTGCACTCAGAGGATAAGAGAACAGTGTTGCCTTTTTTTTTTTCAAAGGGGCAGATTTATTAGATAAGTATTATCAACTTGCCAGCAAAGAGGGTTTGCTGAAGCAATCTATCCCAAAAGTGTAGGAGGTGGTGGAAGGGTCAAACAGTCTGTGTTGAAGCAAAAATAATGAGACAAGCTGAAGTAAGCAAGACATTTTCTGGGAACAACTGTTTGTGCTTACAGGCACAGTTGTCTGTATGGACTTGTGCATGAAATATGTTGATGCAAACAGATCAGGGTGAACGATGTAGGATGAGTGGGTAATTGTGTCTTCTGAGAATTGAATGAAGTAAACAGATACATGTTTTTAATACTTCAGATTGTTCAATGCATTTGTTTCCCAGTTAAGCATTCATATGAAATGAATCCTCAAGAATCCTCGCGAGGTCAAACAACGAAAGTCAAAAAAACATACAAAGTTTAATTAATTAATGGGTTATTATTAAACTACAAACAGCCTTAAAGGTTTCCTATTATGTTATTTGTAGGCATATATTATGGGTCTCATATATATACAAATATATAAAAAACATGTCTATGATGTGTTTTGCTCAAAATACTAAAAAGATTTAGACATCCATCCCTCTGTTCCAGCCCTGTTAGAGAAATGCTGATTCTGGGTCCTTAGCTAGAAAAAAAGAAAGAAGAGGAGGGGGAGCAAATGCCTGCTCTGAATTACCTGGCAGATACAGTTAAATGCTGCCATGATTAAACGCCATCATGTTCCAAACCACATCAAGGATTATTTCTGAAACAGTATGGAGCTCAAATGCTTTTTCTCTTGCGGTTTTACCACTAGGTGAGTTCCTTTTTTTATTTCCTGCTTTCTTACACACATACTCTCTCCAGTACAGGTTAGCTCTGAATGTTAGCGATGCTTGCTAATGTAAACAAAGACCATATTAAGTCCAAAACACGTCAGGCATTGTTTCTGACAGCAACTTTCTGATAGTGCCGTGGGTCCACATGTCACGTGATCCAGATTTGTGTCCGATATGACGTAAATCACGTCATAGCGGAGGCAAATCTGGATCAGCTCCGTTGTACCCCCGTTTTTAAAGATTTGGGTACGGAGGAAAAGAGAGAGCGTTTTGTTTTCTGACACTTTGTGAGTTCCCTGACACACTGGGGACCAGAGTTGGGTGTAACGCGTTACAAAGTACTGTAATATTATTACATTTGTCTGTAGGAGTAGTGTAACGCACTACTTTTAGAATTCAGTAATCACACTACAGTTACTAACATTGCCCCGACACGCGCTACTTCGTTACTTACTAAAATCAGTCATCATCAAACCTCAACAAACACCTGCAAAGAACCAACCCAGTCTCACGGCATTTCGTGTTCACCAACACGATTTTTAATCTATTGATTCGTGTTCACCAACACGATTTGCCCCTTTTTTTCGTGTTGCACAGCACGATGTTAAAAGCAATGTATTTCTACTGGTAATGTGTTTCGTGCCTGCAGGCTGCAGCATGTCTTTTTCTCCGGTCGGGTCGTGGAAGACCGGAAGCTGTGTGGTTCATAAAAACATGTTCTTACTCAATATCAAGCCACAGTTATTGCTTTTATTTTAAATCGTATAATTTCGGACTTTTGTTGCCGTCTGTGGGGAAAATAAATGGGGCTCAGAGCCTCAGGATACTGAAATCTGTATTTTTTAAATCTTTTTTTCCTTCTAATTTGTTATTCTTTTCAAAAATAACACACTGTTATTTACTCACCAATAACACACAATTATCCTTGCTTTTATTTATTGGTATAATTCCATAATCTCGGGCTTATTTGGCGTCCGTCAGGAACTGAATTTCAAAATAAATATAACCGGAAACAGACGTAGGCATTTCGAGCGATTACCCAAGATCCTCAGCTATGGTTTTAAGCTCGCTGATTGGATGTGTTAGCCGCAATGCATGCTGGGATTTGGTGTTTATATTATATGAAATCCGGAAAACATTTTAAAAGAATAAAATAATACTTAATTCTGAGTGCTCTTGCTTTTCTCTTTGAAAGTCATCACATAACGGCATTGTAATACACGGTTCGGCTGCATTAAATATTACAGATCTGCCGTAGTTCTTTATTTAGAGAGCCCTGATGAGAAGACCTTTGGAAAAACTGGAAGAAATGCCGCCGAAACAGAATACTTGACGTGGATCATAAATATATCAACAATTAAACAACATCTTCAATTTCTCTTCACACAATACGTCTCCTTGCAGTATCAACACTAATTCGGCTAACTTTTACATTTGATCTAATTCATAGATAGGTTATGTTTACACCATAACGGTGCACAGCTGATATAAAAGGACTGTAGTTTTTAAAGATATTACTGATTTTCTTTGAATGTAAGAATGTAAATACTGAGTCTGAAATAGTATAGCAATATGCTGTACAATTATGTGAAAGCATGCATAAAACTATACATCTTCAGATGTTGTACATACACACTAATAATACAAAGTTATAATGGCTGTGTGTGCCTTGTGTGCACCTCCTAGTGGTTAAAGCACGTTATTGAATTATTGTTTTTGCGTGTTATATTTGATTAAAAAAATATTAAGAGTACATACTTTCATAGGGGGAAAGTATAAATATAGAAATATAGAATATAAAAAATCAAGAAGATACTATAAGTGATCTCTACAATAAAACAGTTTAGTGCAGGATGTACAAAGATATTAATAGGAGGAGGTGAAAAACAGAAAAACGGATTAACCTTTATTTAAACATTAAATAACAGATTAAGGTCTTCTTTTAAATAAGAAAACAACTGTGGGGGTATCTATCTACAGATAAATATTAAGCCTGACAAAGTACTTAACATCTAATATATTGCTTTTCTGCAATGTTAACTATGTTGAAGCACTTATTTTAACTGATATTATACATATGGATTATACTCTTATGTATGTAGATAGAATAAGAAATGTGCAGAATATGACAGTTTAATGGTGGAGGTATACACATATTGATAGAAGTTTTTCATTCATTGCATAACTACACCGTAGTTGTGTATGATATGTAAATAAACCTTTGAAAATCTTGAAAGGGATGTGCAAAATAGCCATAATATACAGTCTTTAATTAACTATTAGTAGAGAATAACGAGTAATGAATATACTTTATTACTTGTTTCCATTCATGTCAATTGCAGATACATGTTTAGTCTTCTCAAGCACCAACTATCAAATATCTCCTGATTGTTGGCACTTGACAATCACCCGACCTGAATTTTACTCAGGTGTAACTAAAGTCTGATTTAAGGGTTGTTTATATTTCACAAAATTAATCAGAATCTGCAAAGTAACTCAAATAAATGCAGTGGAGTAAAAATACCAGGTTAACCTCTGAATTGTAGTGGAGTAGAATGACAAAGTAACAATGAGCTGTCATGTGGATATTAATGCTGCGCATTATGGACACAAGCGATTTTCACCCATTTATTAATTATATGTTTTACATTTGATAACACCAATGTGTTTAATACTGGCAACTTCTAATTGTGGGAAAAACGAAGACGTTCAGTAGAGACGTCCCATAGAACATTTTGCGAAACACAATAGCCAGCGTGTGTAGTTCTGGGGGGGTGTTCGATTCCAGTTTTGGATAGTCTGGCGTGGTTTCGTTCCATTTCACACAGCTGTTTGACGCTCTGCGTAACCTTACGGGGACTGTAGTCCTAAACGATAGCTGGGGATTATGGGTAGTGTAGTGTCTTCGGCCATCCTCAACTCAGAAATGTTGACAATCGCAATGATGCTCGAAATGTTCCTTATAGGCCTACGTCTGTTTCCGGTTATTTTTATTTTGAAATGCAGTTCCTGACGGACACCAAAAAAGCCAGAGATTATGGAATTAAACCAATAAATAAAAGCAAGGATAATTGTGTGTTATTGGTGAGTAAATAACGTCGGGTTACGTAGTGTAACCCTTGTCATATTAGCACAGGCGGAGCCCTCTACTGGACCCTATGGGTACTCTCTTACCCCGCAAGAATTCTCCCACTGAGACTTCTATAGACGTAGCCGGCCCTGGGCGGGCCTACCTGAATGCGCATGCATCACACCGTATAAAAGGAGGCCTCGCCTCCTGACTATCATCCTACACTTCTCTTCAGCGAGCGGAATAGGACAGACAGTGCCCCGAGTAGAGGGCTCCGCCTGTGCTAATATGACAAGGGTTACACTACGTAACCCAACGTTATATCTCTCACAGGCTCCGCCCTCTACTGGACTCTATGGGTACAGTGGGTGGAGCCGCGATGTATACGCGCACTGTCGTCCAACAATATTCCACCCTACTGCCCCTGACCGGCCATTATGGTCAGCAGCTGCTGCCCCACCTTCTCCTTTAACCCGGTTGTAACCGAGAAATCTGGGCTGTGGCTGACAGAGCACACCCTGCTGCGCTTACCTCGCAAAAAGTGTGCTCAAAAAACAGTGCCGGGGGACTCCCCCACCCTGGATGGGGAGAGCCCCCTCGGCCCCGAAAGGGCTAACTACACGCCTGCCCTGATAACAGGGAGAGCGCCAGAGCCCCTGCCCCACACTCAAACACTGACCCCGTGTCGAGTGTGTGGACTAAAGTGTGGAGGGCTCCCCCCCTCCTGCTCTCGGCAGGAGGAGAGCAGCCCTCCAGCCCTGTAAGGGCCCAGTGCGCCACCCCCGCCCCTCCCGGGACCCTCCGAAGGCCCGAGAACAGCGAAGGCGCATTACGTCCGGGGAGGGGGTCAGATGCCAACTGACCCACAACCCCCCTCCCCCCTACCAGTCCTGTGTTGCCCCCGCAAGTACAGACGAGGAGAAAGAGCCCGACATGTCCAAGAGATAAAACCTTATGAAGGGGCCTGGCGTCGACCAAGACGCCGCTGTGCATATATCCTCCACACTCACACCGTTGAATAAGACTGTTGACGCAGCCACAGCCCGTGTGGAGTGTGCACGAACCCCCGTGGGGCAGGCTCTCCCTGCCTGTCCGAGTGTTGGGCAAGTTACTTCCAAAATGTAATATATTACATATTACTTATTACTCTCTTTTGAAAGTAATAAGTTACATTACAAAATTACTGTCTCTGAAATGTAATGAGTTACACTACTTTAGTTACTTTTCTAGTTACTTTCACCAAAATAACCGCAAAAGAATGGCTAGGTATTTTAAATGCTAAAATGTAGTTTAGTGCAGCTCATTATACATCCAATGAAGGGCGATGTGGTATAGCATAACCACTGTGTAGGCCCTTAAGGCGACTAACAACTTGTATTACACGGGTTAGTTGAATACTCGATTCTGATTGTAAATTCTTAACATGTGACACGTTGTTAATACAGTAGTACAGACCACTGTCAAGGACTATAATGAAGGTTGCTAAGGAGGATCAAGAAAGAGAAAGGAAAAGAGGTTAAAAGACGGAGCGCTGGACGTCAGATAAATCACCAGAAGAAGGCAGACATGAAGTAAACACTAACAGGACACGGAATGGGCTCTGTAGTGTGTTTAGTATATGGCCGTGTACAGGCCCGGTTCCAGAACAAAATTACTCAGGGTGCCTCTGAGATTACAGGGGGCGCAGCAGTAGTAGGTTTACATGAGCAGTAGTGGCCGATAACAGCAATGAAAATTAGCATTGATGGTCCCCAATGAACAGATTATGGCCTTTGTCATGTTTTGAAACCAAGCAAGTGAGAACATTTCAAGTGAGTTAAAAGTGCAATCCTGAAATATTTCATATAGTCCAAAGTGGACTGTGGCAAAGAAAAGCACAACAGCTTCAAAGCTGTACTGATAAAACAAATGAGAACATATTGTAAATCAAGGCACATATTATTTGAACTAGCTCATGGTTTGAAATGGCAAACATTGAAAAGCAAAAGTATTATTAAAACCATGTAGCCTATTAAATCATCACCTTGGTCCCATACTCTGGGAAGAGAACATGTACTGTCCTTGAAAACTGGTATCACATCATCATGTGAGGTTGAATGTGTGACCTGGAGATCATTTCAGCTGCAATATTAGCTTGTTGATAAGCTTGGGATATGAGATAGTTTTGTAGCCATTCGTGGTGAAGGCATCTGTGCTATTGTATGCATTATTTTTGACCCAACATTTCTACAGGCATGGCAGAATATGGCACTATTTTCACATATTCTAGCCCTTGTCTATTTGTATACCACGAGCTGCAAAATGACCACCTAACCCCACTGTACAGGCGGATACTTGTTTAGATATACCTGGGCAGGCTCTGTGTTGCCGTGGTATCCTGGCTGGCACCCGCGGGCCGCAGAGGGGCGGCGTAGTTTCGGGCAACGAAGAGTGCTGCTCCGGGGTTGAGGGCGGCAGTCAGGCGGGAGTAAGCTAGTGTCACAACGGAGGGTAACGTGATGTCCCCATCTGACCTGTTGCTACGGTCTGCAGTAGATGCAGTGTTGCTGGCGTTTAGTGATGGTTGCTTTAACCATTTTCGTATAAATGATTATCCACAGATGTGTGTCACTGCTGTGGAAGCACTTTGGAAATGATGCACGCGCAGCGGAGCAGGTCACGCGCACCTGACACAATTTGTTGTTAGTATTTTTCGCACCGTTCTCTTTTTTGAATAGAGGGTGTATAACATTCAACTGCCCCGAAGATCCCGGCGCGAAGCCTGAAGAGTAAACACCAGGTTTACTAATCTACCCGCACAATTTGTCTGGTGTCGGAATGTCTCGCTATGTTAGTACATTCTTAAAAAACAAAACACCATTTAATTTCGGGTTAAAATGTGTTGTAACTGCGTTACTGAGCATTGTAACGGGTAATATATTACCCACATTTCATTAGTAATGCGTTACATTACTTCGTTACAGCATAAAGTAATATATTACTGTAACTCCGTTACTTTTGTAACGCGTTACACCCAACACTGGTCCGTAGGCATGTGCAATGCACTCGCAGAGCCAGCCTGCCAGGCGTTTCTTGGACAGAGCTTCTATGGGCTCAGAACAGTCTCATAATACACACATGCACACAGCAGGATTAACACTTTTTTTCCGGATCCATACTTGTGTTTTTCAATGCACACACAAATGTATTCCGTTTCATATACATGTAAATAAAATCCAAATACAGAAAAAAGTTTTACAGATGTATTTTTGATCCTCACTTATTAGTCTCCCGTTTAAATCCTGAACCTGCAAACACAAACAGCTTTCTGTGCACGGATCGCTGTGCATTCGTGTGTGGGTTTTTTGAGACTCCCCCTTGAGAATTTTTTCTATCTATAGCCAATCAGATGTCTCCTTCATTCTAAGCCAATCACATGAGCGCGCCCCCACGAGGGTAAGATTACTTCATATACGCATTTTGCGCAGTCCGGTCAGCTTGCTAAACAGAGAGCGGAGCATCAGGTGATCATGCAGAGCAGCGTGTCTCCATCAGACTCAGCAGCTGATCTGATCTCTCTCTCGCGTCCGGTTACACTTCACTCGCGTTTATGTCCATATCGATGAGATCCAGCTCTCCTGATCGGCCTTTATAGAGAGCACCGATCAAACTATTAAGAGTGAATATCGGCCGATAATGACCGGCGGGGCTCCCCCCGTTAACAGGTCAATGTCGAGCACTGGCGTCGTAGTGCACTAATCGATTAGGCTAAGCTAACCTAACAGACATAAATAAAGCAGCTGTATTCGCCATACAGGAAACACACATTTAAAACGGTTTTGCCTGCCGTTTTTGTGTACACAAGCATTCATCAATGGTTTGGAAAGTGGCGCTGTACCTTAATAATATAAAGGCTTGTATTTGCGTGCATTTCCTGTTCGGAAAGTGGCGCTGTGCTGAGAGTGGAGGGTGTCCTGAGATTAACGCCTGCAGGCAGGCTCCATGGAGCTGTCAGCTCCGGACTGCGCAAAATGCGTACATGAAGCGCTACGTCATGAACGCAAGAAATCTACCCTCGTGGGGGCGCGCTCATGTGATTGGCTTAGAATTGAGGAGACATCTGATTGGCTATAGATAGAAATAATTACAAGTACGAATCGGCTGACCGTCAGGGGAGTCACATGTATAACTTTTTTCTGTATTTGGATTTTATTTACATGTATATGAAACGGAATACATTTGTGTGTGCATTGAAAAACACAAGTGTGGATCCGGAAATACAAGTGTGAATCCTTTTGCGGATCATGAAATACAAGTGTGAATCCTTCTGTGCGCATGTGTGTATTATGAGACTGTTCTGAGACCATACTTTCCCGATCACCCCGCCCCCGAAGCACACGAACAGTTGTTCGGTGCGTCTAAGGGCAGCCGTGCGCTCTACATAACATGCTAGCGCACGCACCGGGCAGAGGAGGTGCAGTTTAGCTTCCCGCAACATCAGTGGTTGACTAAAGGCTGACCTGCCGCCAAATCCCTTATGGCAGGACGAGATGGCTGCTGCATCCACCTTCACTGTTGAATGTGCAAGCCCTCTGTCCACCAGTAACTGTAAGAAGGATAACATAGAGCCTAACTCACAAGATAGGGGCTCTATTCTCCGCTCCTCACACCATCACTGGAATCCTAGCCACTTTGGCCTGTAACAGGCTGTGGTGGATCCAGCTGTAGCTGCCTGGATAGACTGAATAACACTATCAGACAATCCACCCTGTCTCAACCTGTCACTCTCATGAGCCAAACCTGGAGAGGACGGCCGAGAGTGGGTAACGCCCCGATTGCACCTGCCTCTTGAGACATCGCCCCCCAGAACTGGGGAACCGCCCAGGGCTGGCCCACCTTCATCTGTGTCATCTCTGAGTACCACGGCGCCCCAACGCGATCCGGAGCCACTAGGATGACTGACAGACGTTCTCGCCTCACTCTCCCCAGGAGAGGGAGAATGAGACGCAGCGGTGGAAAGGCGTATAGCAGCTTCCTTGGCCATGGCTCGTGTGCAAACGCGTCCACCCCCAAGGGTGGGTCGTCGCTCCGAGCCACGGAGAACCACAGGGTACAGTGGCTGTTTCGCCGGCTGGCTAACAGATCCACTTCCACTCTCCCGAACTGGGCCCAGATCTGCTTCACCACCTTCGGGTGAAGCACCCACTCGCCTGGCAGGGGGCCTCCCCTCGACATGAGGTCGGCTCCCCTGTTCTCCAGTCCCGGGATATGGAGGGCTCTCAGAGATAACACCACCTCTGAAGCCCATAACCACAGCCTCTCTGCTGTGGTCAACAAGGCGGTGGAGCGGACTCCGCTCTGCCTGTTGATATAAGCCACTGTGGTGCTGTTGTCGCTCCTGACCATTACATGCCTCCCTTGAATTAGGGGCCTGAAATGCTGGAGGACTAACACTACCGCCCGTAGCTCTAGGAGGTTGCTGTGTCGAGACTCTGTTAGAGCCCAGCGCCCACCTATAGCCCTCTTCAGGCAGGTCCCTCCCCATCCTGTTCCGGATGCATCCGTGAACACTGTGATGTAGGAGGTCATCCGTCCCAGTGGAGACCCCCTCCGGAGGTGATCCGGGGACCCCCAAAACCAGAGGTTGCCCCTCACTGAGGGGGGTATGGTCACCAGCCGCCGCTTGTGCCTCTTGGGGTCCAAGCGCAGGCTGGAGAACCACCTCTGCAGGCGGCGCATATGTAGTAACCCTAACGGGACCATCATGTGATCAGCCGCCATGAGACCCAGCGTCTGCATGACAGTAAAAGCTGTCACTGTTGCCCCCTGTCGCAGTCTGCGTACCCCCTGAAGAAGGGACGCACGTCTGCTCTCTGACAGGGTGGCGCGCAACGTGCCTGCATCGAGCACCACACCCAAATACAACGCCCGTTGGTGAGGTATGGGGGTGCTCTTTTTCCAATTGATCGGGAAGCCTAATCTAGTTAGGTGTGTGATCAATTGTGCTGTGCAAAACTTTGCCTGTTCCCGTGACCCAGCCATGACTATGAGGTCGTCTATGTAAAAGAAAACTCTAATGCCGTGTGCGCGCAGCGGTTGAAGCGCTGTGGCCACACATTTGCTGAATGTGCGTGGGGATAGGGAATAGCCTGTTGTACTCGTAGGCTATTCCCTGGAAGGCAAAACGCAGATACTTTCTGTGCTTTGGAGCAATTTCTACATGAAAGTACGCGTCTTTCAGGTCGATGGTGGTGAACCAATCGCCTGGCTGCACCAGCCCCAGTAACTGTTTCATAGTTAGCATGCAGAATTTCCTGCGGGAAATGTGGCCATTCTGGCTGCGGAGATCTCATGAATCTCTGCTGAGAGGAAACTCATCCCCTCTCGAGAGGATAGCTTCACCTCTCGCATGCCCATAAAAGGGGGTGGGACGCTGCAGAACTGGAGTGAATAGCCCCGTTTCAGCGTCCTGTCCATCCACCCTGATAGTACACAGCTGAGTTTCCATTCCCCATAACACTGTGTTAAAGGGCATGCTTTCAGCTGTGGGGCCGCCTCCTGGGAGAACAGATTTACCTCTCGCATGCCCATAAAAATAGGTGAGTGTGGGACACCCACAAGACAGTGGTCCATGTGATACAGTGGTACAGTGTATAGACATGTGGTACAGTGGGACGCTGCGTCCTCCTGTCCCTCCACCTTGTTAGCACACAGCTGAGTTTCCATTCCCCAGAACATTGTGTTAATGGACAGGCCCTCAGCTGTGGGGCAGCAGCTATGAAGCTGTGATACTCTCTGGTGACCCGTTCCACCGCAAAAACTCCCCGCGAAGGGAAGATTTGCCCATGGAGGGCCGCGGGCACGGGATCTCCGTGCCGGTACCTCTCCCTTCGTCTCACCTCTCTACTGAGATCTTTGAACGCACCGTGGCCCGCCCTCGGGGGAGGGGGGCCGCGCGCGCCGTCACAATGCCGTCTCTTTGAACCGGACATTATGGGGGAAAGTGGAATTGTGGAGAGAAATGACTCTTACTCTGGGATAAATGCAATAGTCTTTACTGAATGCATTTTTCCCACACACACACACCTCCCTCCAGAACTAGAGTTTACAAACGTAAACCACCGTTCTCCTGCGGGGGTCCTGAACGCACCGCGGCCACTCTCACGAGGGCTGCGCGCCCACGTATTAACGCTGTATTTCCCATTGCAACGGTGAAATGCATTAATCGGAGCCATTATACTAGGCAAGGTGTGTTTTCTGACAACAGCACGCCGGCAATAGCGTCTCTTGAACCCGCACAGTGCTTTGACAGCACTCGGTTTATTCCACTCACGTGCACACGCCCACCTGCTGGCTCCCTATACTGGGGTTTACAGCAGGGGCGGGGAGTGTAGGACAGTGTTTCTTCCTCTGGGAATGGGCAAGAAGCAGCTACGCTGCGACTAATCCTCATCCCGTGAGCAAAGAGCCCTTCCGTAAACACGGGGGCTCCCAGGAGATCAACACGATCCTCTTTGGAAAGTGCCACGCGGCGTGATATCCCAGGGACATCACACGGCGGGCAGCGGTGGCGGCCTGTGATGAAGTAGGGGCGACCCTATATCACGTGAAGCCACAGAGCACCGGTCCCTGGGGGAACTGGGCCTGGGGGAACTGGGCCTGGGGCAAGGCCCGTGGACCAAGCTACTTATTCGGCCTTGCGGCCCAATAATCGCTCTGACCTGGTGAGGCGGGGGCATCTCTCGCAATAAGTGAGTAGCCCACACATCCGCCGCCACGATCATCATCCAGGGAGAGTACAGCCCTGGGCGGTGGACTTCCATGGACGCCAGACCCGGAAGGAATGGCGAACGTGAATGGCACCACCTCAGCCATATCCTGGTCCCCCAACCACTCGAAGCAAGGTGGTGGGGATCGGCGCCCGCTATTTCAACCAGGGCACGAAGGACAGGCCCGGGTTTCTACCAGTGGCGACTCCCTGGAGGTATGATAACTCTTTCTTCTTCTTTCAAACGTCTGCAGTCTCTCGTGGAATCACTTCCGCTGCTGAAGAGAAAAGGATGATAGTCAGGAGGCGAGGCCTCCTTTTATACGGTGTGATGCGCGCGCATTCAGGTAGGCCCGCCCAGGGCCGGCTACGTCTATAGAAGTCTCAGTGGGAGAATGCTTGCGGGGTAAGAGAGTACCCATAGAGTCCAGTAGAGGGCGGAGCCTGTGAGAGATATAACAGTGTGTTATTTTGAAAAGAATAACGAATTAGAAGGAAAAAAATATTTAAAAATACAGATTTCAGTATCCTGAGGCTCTGAGCCCCATTTATTGGCAACAAAAGTCCGAAATTATACGATTTAAAATAAAAGCAATAATTGTGGCTTGATATTGAGTAAGAACATGTTTTTATGAACCACACAGCTTCCGGTCTTCCACGACCTGACCGCAGAAAAAGACGTGCTGCATGCACGAAACACATTACCAGTAGAAATACATTGCTTTTAAAATCGTGCTGTGCAACACGAAAAAAGGGGCAAATCGTGTTGGTGAACACGAATCAATAGATTAAAAATCGTGTTGGTGAACACGAAATGCCGTGAGACTGGGTTGAAAGAACACATGCTAAGGTGAAGCTAATGCACAGCTATTTGTTGTTTGTTTATATCACGGAGTCTGTTCTTCTTCTCTGTTTTCCAGTTGTTGCCTGTTTTGAATGACGAATACACACTTCCGCCGCCTGCTGGTAAGGAGAGTTATTGCCACTCATGCATGCGCAGTTCGTACCTGCTCGGCTGAAGTCTTTGCGGTGTCTGGTTCCAGTGCAACACATGGCCAACACACAGGAGAACACGCCGACGCAACAGCGTGAGCAGAGATAGACTGCGCAAAATATACCGATAGCAGGAGACAGAGGACAGCCATGGTCAGATAGGAAAAAATTCAGGATCTGGATCAGTCTTATGCGACAATGGAAACTGAACTAAAGAGAACATTTGAAACTTTAGCAGTCTGCGTGATCTGCCTGCAGGGAGGGGCGGGCCGGCCCTGCGAGTAAAGTAACGAGTAAAGTAACGAGTAAAGTAACGAGTAAAGTAACGAGTTACTTTATGTAGAGAGTAACGAAGTAGTGTAATATATTACTTTTTTTTAAAGTAATATGTAATATGTAATATATTACTTTTTTTTAGTAACGACCCCATCTCTGCTGGGGACACATATTTAGGTATAAAATACATCAAAAAGTGTATTTTGCATGATAGGTCCCCTTTAAAAATTGTAATAATCATAACATCAACAAATAAATATCCTACCAGTCACATTTTGATTTACATACAGTTATGTAGCAGTGCTTGGTTCAACTGTTTGCTGACTCAATCACTCATGGTTATATGGTTATTCACAGAAAGGCTGCACAACTAAGTAACAGCACACTTGCTGTGGATATTCCCAGGTTCCAACCAGTGCCTTCTAGTTCAAAGTTAGTTTGAGTATTTGATGCCTGTAGTGTGATGATAAAATTAAGTTTGAGCATTAAATGCAGTGTTCAGCATAAAATATAACACATTTGGAAGGGAGGCAACTATGTTTAATATTACCATCAATGGAGGGGGATTAGACCAGGTCACCATATACAGTTCCAATATGTGGGACACTTTGTTTAGTTTAGTGTGACAATATTGCTTTACCTCTATAACCTCTTACGTTTCGCCCACATGCATCTTTCGTCTAGAAAAAGGACCTTTATACTTCATAAAAGTTAATCAAAGGTGGGGTATGTAATTTATTTCAGAAACACTTTTTGTTATATTCCATGGAATGCTCTTAACATCCCGAGAGCAATGAATATATTAAATGCTTTGACAATAAATACATTAAAAAAATGTAATCTGTGGAAGCCGTAGCACTGTAAAAAGCACGACCAATCTTTTGAGCCGGCCCGGCTAAAATAACTGGATGGCCTACCTGCCTGTCAGCCTTCCATCTGTGCACAAACTTATCTCGTGCCCTCATTGGTCATGTGCGCGTTTGTGTGTGTTGGAGGAGGGGCTCTGTAAGGAAGTGGCAGATTTTTTCCGGTTGTGTATTTTCAAATTCTAGCGATCTCGAGCTGCTTCTCCAAAATTACCTACCCCACCTTTAACTAATAGAACAACATATGATTCTGCATTCATAATGTTATGTTGTGTAAGTGTCCTGGATGTTTTTGAAAACAGTGGGCTAGGTTCCAAATTACCCACTGGGCATGGGGCGACAAAACAAGCTGTGCTCTAGAGAGAGCTTGTAATAGATTGCAGTGATTTCCCTCGGACATGCTGTTGAGCAGGTGGCGCCTTAGCTGGTGCAACACACGGCAATGAATTTACCATTTCCTGCCCCGCCATCTGACTATAAATCATACCGTCTGAAAACACATTTTTAATAACCAGAGAGGCAATTAAATAAATGCAGATGAGAGTCAGAGATAACTCTCTTTGCAGGTTATCTTTCTCATTAACCTGACACACACACAGACGTATGTATGAACAGACCAATAATCATTTTTTTCACTTATATTTGCTATTGAATAATGCAATTTCCTAGATAAAACATGCACTTAATTATGTTACAGTCCACTGTTATATTATGTATATACAGCAGTAGCCTATGCATGACAACACATATGTCATGCATTTCATTGAGTTTCTGCTGGTACACATTGACCGATGGCAGCAATGCAACATTCAAGTGACGATTAAAGAAGAAGAGTACAAACTGATTTAAATAGTGTAGGCCTATGTACTAAAAAACTAAACTGTCCACTTTACAAAGAAGTACTTGAATCTTCCGTTCCTCTCAAAAATTCTTGAGAAAGCGGTCGCAAAACAGTTGTGTGATTACTTAAAAAACAATGATTTATTTGAAGATTTTCAGTCTGGCTTTAGAACACATCATAGCACAGAGACAGCTCTGGTTAAAGTCACAAATGATATTCTAATAGCCTCAGACAAGGGACTTGTCTCTATTCTTGTTTTGCTCGATCTTAGTGCTGCATTTGATACTATCGACCATGATATCCTATTGCAAAGACTAGAGCACTTAGTTGGCATACAGGGAACTGCTTTAGGCTGGTTTAGGTCCTATCTATCTGAACGCTCTCAGTTTGTACGTGTTAACGATGAATCTTCCACGCAAACCAAAGTTAGCCATGGAGTGCCACAGGGCTCAGTGCTCGGACCTATTTTGTTCACATTATATATGCTTCCGTTAGGCAATATTATAAGGAATCATTCTGTAAACTTTCATTGTTATGCGGATGATACTCAACTATATTTATCAATCAAGCCTGATGAAATTAATCATCTAAATAAAATTCAAGACTGCCTTAAGGACTTAAAAACGTG
This sequence comes from Pseudochaenichthys georgianus, assembly GCF_902827115.2. Lineage (NCBI taxonomy): Eukaryota > Metazoa > Chordata > Actinopteri > Perciformes > Channichthyidae > Pseudochaenichthys > Pseudochaenichthys georgianus. The sequence continues at coordinate 15,161,407 of NC_047514.1, read as the reverse complement.
GATGACCTTAAACTTTTTGATGTTAAACACGACCAAAACTGAAGTTATTGTACTTGGCCCGAAGAATCTACGAAACAAATTATCTAAAGACATACTAACTATGGATGGCATTAATTTGGCCTCCAGTGAGACTGTAAGGAATCTTGGTGTTATATTTGATCAGGATTTATCCTTTAACGCCCACATAAAATCAATTTCAAGGACCGCCTACTTCCATCTACGTAACATTGCAAAAATCAGGCATATCTTGCCTCAAAACGATGCAGAGAAACTAGTCCATGCATTTGTTACTTCTAGGCTGGATTATTGTAACTCTTTATTATCAGGGAGTACCAAGAAGTCAATCAAGTCGCTTCAGCTGATTCAAAATGCTGCGGCTCGTGTACTAACCAGAGTTAGGAAAAGGGACCACATTACTCCTGTTCTGGCTGCCTTACACTGGCTCCCTATAGAACACAGGATAGAATTTAAAATTCTTCTTCTCGCCTACAAAGCCCTTAATGGGCAGGCGCCATCTTACCTTAAAGAACTCATTATACCCTACTGTCCTACTAGAGCATTGCGTTCCAAGAATGCAGGGTTGTTGGTTGTTCCTAGAATCTTTAAAAGTACAATGGGAGCCAGAGCCTTTTCTTATCAAGCTCCACATTTGTGGAATCAGCTTCCAGTTTGTGTTCGGGCGGCAGACACCCTATCCGTTTTTAAGAGTGCGCTTAAGACCTTCCTTTTTGATAAAGCTTATAGTTAGGGCTGATTAGATTCAGCCCCTAGTTTTGCTGATATAGGCTTAGTTTGTCAGGGGACATCTTACTTCTTCCTTCTCTCTGTCTATACCCGTGTACACTCATGTTCCGATTAACCCAGCTTCCCCAAATGTCTTTCTTTTTGGTGTCTATATACGCTGGGATCCGGAGTCATGGATGATCCTGCGGTCCTGTGTCCTGGATCGCGAGCGCTGGATCTTGAGTCGTGGCTGTGGTCCTGGATCATAGGTCCTGGATGGATATCCTCGTGGATTCATCTTCCTATTATACACACATGCATTTCCAAACATTTGGACTACCTATGTTGCAAATGTATTATCTTTTCAATTTACACACGGCATCTATTGCACGTCTGTCCGTCCTGGGAGAGGGATCCCTCCTCTGTTGCTCTCCCTGAGGTTTCTCCCATTTTTCCCTTTAAACTGGGTTTTCTTTGGAAGTTTTTCCTTGTACGATGTGAGGGTCTAAGGACAGAGGGTGTCGTATTGTCATACTGATATTCTGTACACACTGTGAAGACCACTGAGACAAATGTAACATTTGTGATATTGGGCTATATAAATAAACATTGATTGATTGATTGATTGAAATGTACTCATTCATTTACTTGTACTATTGTATCTGTTTTATTGTGTTGCACTGTTGGAGGAGCCTGTGACCTAAGATTTGCATACACTGTAGCTATGCACACATGACAATAAAAGCCTTGAAACCTTGAAACCTTGAAACCATGAAACCTTGAAATGTGTTTGATCACAATGAGAAACCAGCTTCTGCCAAGGAGGTCATTTATTCAGCTTGGTTTGTTTGTCTGACTGTCAGCAGGATAACTGGAAAACAACTGGCCAATAATTGTATCTTGATGGAAGGGTGTAGCATGGGCCAAGGAAGAACCCATTATATTTTGGAGGAGACCCGAAACACAGAGTGAGGCGGATACACATTAAGTTTTACCTTTGCTACCATGCAAGATAGGGCTTACATGTGGTCTTGGAGTATTCTGAAAAAATAAGTTCCTCTCCCCACAGTCCAGCTGATAGAATCACTTATTTCTGCCCGGCTGAAACCGCCTACAGCAAGAGCCACCTGTTCCTGACTGGATGTTTTCCTCTTTCAGTAAAGTCACACCCTCACAGGTGGCCATTCCCCATGGACCTCAGACTTAATGGTCAAATGTTCCTTCTCTGACAATGAGGCATGAAAAGCCATTAGGTGTGGTAGCTAATGCTGAAGCAGGCAAACCCGATATTGCTTATTTGCTATTACTCCAAGAAAACAGAAGGTAAACTGTTAGTTTTCTTCCACAGTTATTGGTTATCAGATTAATGAAGTAATAGATTTAAAAAAGAAAAATGTAGGTAGAAAATGATTGTTGAAATAATCTATATTGATTATATGTGTTGTAAGTAATGCTCGTGAGTTTCATCCTTTAGTTTATCTAAGAGACCTTTGTACCATGAACGTACACATGTCTATTTGCAGTGTGTTATTGAGCATAGGGTCTTATAACATGTAATTGTAAAAGGTCCAAAGGTAGTACTTTGTAAACTCAAAATAAGTGTATAAAACCTGTAAGATTATGTTATTCTTTAGACAGACATATACGCAAGTATTCTGGCTCTTATACTGTTGTACAACAATATCATAATTCCTTCAATCAGCAGTGTTTATATTTTTTTATATATTTAGTTATATCTTGAGTGTCTAAGGTTTCGGATCCATGACACGATCTTGCGAATAAATGTGCCATCAACGTAAATAGTATATTTATTAGAACCAATACTTAATAATTCTGGCGTTTTTCACTACCATTGCCAATGTCCTAATTGTTGAAGACAAAACATGGCAGTAAAGTGACACCTGTTTCATCCAAACTGTTATTTACATTATTTTTACCATTTGTTTCTTGTTTTTAGTAGTTTTTCTATCAAGGGACACTGCACAAACACAAGTGATGCAGTCCAGGGAAGTACTTTGCTTCGTCTTGGATGCCATCCACTGTAATTAGTTCCTCAGCCGGTGCATCCTCAGGCTTAATGGGCAACAATCAATGCCAACACAAACAATGTGTCTCTACTTGTGTGTTGCTATTACTGTCTGTTATATAAGATTGTTGAATCATTCTAAACTTTCTATTTGGTCTTTCTGCTGTTGCCGCATACACTTTTGAAAATATCTTACAGTTCACAGGATACTTTTACTGTGACCACATTCACATAGTGACACATATTAGATGTCATAGAAGAGTTTATATGCAAACCCTATTGCTAGCTCTGTCTCTCAACCTGGAGTCAGGGTTTAGACATATAATTGTGTTTGTGGCAAAGCACAGCTACACAGAAATATTCCACCTACACATACTTTGAAAATCTCATTTATTTTCCACGGCCATCTGCAAGTACTCCACAATGAACCTTGTGAACAGGATGAATCATTCTGTGTTCGCGGGCTGCAGCACATAACTTTTCCCTTGAACTGGATAAGACTGTCAAATTGAAAATGCTCCTTCTCGCTGTTCAATGTTGCAATACATTAATACGTACCTATTGTATCGGGTGAATTAAAGGACACAGCAGGAAGACTACTGTAAAGGGGCAGGGGTTTTGTCAAGTATGTATTATATACTGTATTTTTCAACTGGTTTAAACTGAAGTTTTAACTAATTTGTGTGAAACTCTGGCTTTGGCCTACACCAAATTAGCTGGAGCACATTTATAGACACTGCATAAAAAACAACATAAAAAACCAACATGAATTACAGGAAACTGACTTTGAACAGCCTGAGGAGAATAACCCAATTGTGTTTTACTAAAATCAATCCACTGTGGGTCTAAAAGGCAAATAATTAATGACGCTGAACATGTTTTCATGAATGTCGCCCCAACAGTAGACCCAGCTCGGTTTTTATTGGGTCTGAATTGCTGTAATAAACGCCATCACAGCAATGTAATTGTTCTCCTCAACGATTTTTGGAGAGGGATAATAGATTGGCTGCACAGAAACTTGTGGAGTTTGGATAAAACTTGGAGACACGATGCAACTAACAAGTTTATTCAGCACAATAATAGACTGTATGTCCCAGTGGTGGGCATCATAACAGGTCTCAATAAAAAATTACTTCTGATCAGCTCAGACAAACATTGCATTCATGGTGAAACATGTGATGTATTAGTTTATTAATGATGCTGTTCATGTATCTAATTTCATGTTGAATAGGTCAGATATGGGTATATCAAAATTCAAATTATGTTGTAAACTTACAATACAATTGCTCCTTTGGTAATGTATTCTTGATTATGTTGTGGCGTTCTTGTGATTATGCTGAAGTTTGTTTTAAAAGGTTATAAAAAGAAAATGCACCCGTCTTTTCAACAAATACAAAGTGTCAAAATTCAGTGGTACATTAATACAAAAAGAACATTGTAGGTTGAGCATGCAGTTATGACCAAAAAGTGATATCTGCGTAGTAGTTGACATTAAAGGAAAAGGCCATGTTAAACTCCAGTCACTCCAGTACAGGGTTTCTCTTTTCTTTTGCCTGCAACCACCAACTATATTATTCCAAATCCTTTTGAATACTGTATCTAATCCATTTTGTAACCTGCAAATCATCGGGGAGCCTGCCACGTAGATTTTTCTTAAGTTTTTGGCTTGGTGCCACACATTCAGCGGAAGGTTCTTGGAACTTACAGGCGTGACCTTTCGTTAATTGCCTTATACTTCATCAGTCCAGTGTTAATGAGCTATAGAAATATGAGACAATTCTGTGGACCACTGCCGCAAATCATCAGATAAAGCAACATCAGCCTTTCATGAGGTATTCAAATGTCAAAGGTTTAAATCTCCCATGGTATATCCGTTATGTGCCCTTCCAGCAGGTTCAGCCACTGCTCATTACATCTTGTACCAGACAACATCTGTTGGACAATGTTCCAAAATTAGATTTTCTTTATAAAAGTATTAAAGATGAGCGATCAAGTGTATCATATGCTTTTGTCAAGTATCTAGAGCTACAGGGCAACATAATGTCAGCCTATGTCCTATATAAATATGAATAACCGGAATCAATTTGTACTTTTTTATGCAACGCACAAATGCAAAAAGCTGCTTTAGGGGTAAGTTATAGCTAATTAGGACTTCATTAATCACTGCGGAATTAAATTGAGTTGCAATAAGACAGTGCACACATTAATTCTCTCTAGGCATGCTCTACAATTTGTGTACCCTTCACAGTGCCAAGTGCGGCTTTAGTGCCAAAGACGTTCGAACCAACATATTGTCCACACTTGAACACACTGCTACCCAAGAGTTCAGTGTCAGCTTCATTAAAATGCATGACTGCTCACACAGTTGCACCTTGTTTATGCACAAATTAACATGAATGATTTCACTCTGTGTTATCCCAGTTGGAGACCCTCCATGACTTTAATGTTAACAGAATAAATGAGTATTTATTCTAGGGCTGACATGCATTGTAACTAATTATTTTCTCAAAGAGGAGAAACTGCGTGTTTAAGAAAATCAACGTTTAACCAAAGGCAAGTGTTACCCTGCTTTATAGTAGTCTAATAAGTATTTTTTTGAATAGGAGCAAGCACTCAAATAGCTCTGTTTAGTCATGGAACAAAACAAAGTACTGCATATGTATAAATGAAGAAGGCAAATCTCAAATTCACAAGCAAATGGGTGAACTGTGATATTTTGAGTACAAGAGAAGCCACAAAATGTCATTACAACAAGTATTCTGTAATGCCAACACCTGACAAACCATTACGATATTATTATTCTCCTCATATGCAAGACTGCACACTGCCTTGACCATTGTTTTCTGAATGTCATTTAGGATGGCGGGCACAGGACTCTGATGTTTCTCTAACGTCAGATCAAGATCAAAACTGTCTCCATTGCACATCATCAGGATTTCACAGTCATGTTTTATTAATCAAAGTGGGGACTGTTTTTTTTATTTTACTTCCCATTGGACTAGCCACTAGATAGACAGCCACCAAAGGACATGGCCTCCCTTTCAGGGTGGCTAATTTGTCTTTGGAGAACCTCATTTGCATTGCAATTACCTGAGAAGAACCTATAAGTGGATCCTGCTACCTTTGACAATTGAGATGGAGTGGGCATTTCTGCTCTGTGCAATGAAACGAAAGAAAAATCAATTGATGGGGGATGGAGACCTGGAGAAGGAATGTTTTCCATACAGTGTAATTAACTGGCATACAATCCTACTCAGGAATAGTCTCCTTTGTCTTCTATAGGAATCACTTTCTATGGTAATATGCTTCAACATTTATGCATTTTATTATGCGATTGTAGGCCCGCAAAATTAGCAGAAGTAGCAGTCATTGGGAACTATATATTCAGTAGTCTGGAGAACAAAGATACTAAAGCAGTATAGTAGCAGAACAAAAAACACCTTTTGTCAATTTGTACTATCATATTTTATTCATACCATGTCTTCATTCCAGCAAGAAAAACAAAATAATTTATTTAAAGTTATTCGTGATTGCAAAAGCAAATAATGAGCTGAGCCCAGCCAGGAGTGTGTAGCAGGAGCCAGCTAGCAGCTACCTTAGCATCATGATCACAAAGGAACCAGAAAGGAACAACAAATCAATAATATTTCTTTAAATACATCTAGGATGAAATGTAATGTTATTTTATAGACTCTATACATGTATATTATAACAAATTCAAAGCCTTTTTCCTCAGCCACTACTTCACTCAGAGCAACTGTAATTAAAACTGCCAATCATGATGTCTTACCTGGTGTTTATAACATTATAAACTAAAGAAGCCTTGACGAAACATCAGCGTCATAATTACTTTGCAAAAGGGCAGGATTTAATATGTATCGCTCTGGAAAAATGTAAGAGACCACTGGACAATTATCAGTTTCTCTGGTTTCACTATGTATAGGTATGTATTTGAGAGATTTGTTTTATTTTATTGTATTATATAAACTACTGAACATGTATCTTTGTTGGAATTCAACAGACACTGGAATTGAATGGCTACCATACATGTAGAGATTGAGATGTAAGAAGAATGTGGAGAGGTTTCTTAATTTATCTCTATATTGCAATCAAGATGTTAAGTTTTCACTTTGGTGGAGCTGTCATGTCACCCTGCCTTATTATGTATAAAGAGTATAGTTTTGACAAATTGTACAAATCTTACCTTGTACTGTATCTTACCTTTGTACATCTTTGACAGTAACATTACTGTTAGGGAAATAATTGTCCTAGACTCCTAGATATGACGTACATGACCAACCCTGACGTCTGTTTATCTCCTTTAAGGACATAGGCTGCTTCAGCCATAATGTTATTGTTCCCATTCTGTGACCGGTCAACACTAGGTCACAGATGGTCTGTTGTTGTGGGTGCACTGGGACACTTCCTTCTTTGTTGTTTGTGGACTCCAAGGTATGACATCTTCGAGGCCATAAGTGACGGACGCAAGTGACTCAGTGTGCCCAACTGTTTAAACTATCTTATCAAAATATGTTGATTACTCTCTGTGAAACCAGTTAAATGGGCTAACGAGAGAGAGGCGCTCCAGAATTGACGTGGCAATCCACCCGTGCAGTCAGACCGTGACTGCTGTGACTTGTGATGTGAATCCTCCGGCCGTAACTCCAAATAAACCTCCAGTGTTTGACATTGAAGCTCCTGCTCTACCGTGTCTCCTTCCTGAGTCGGTGACTCCCACTGCATTGCTACACAGAAGTTTCCCTTACAATTACGTCTTAAATTTTACATATATTGTTATAAATCTGTTTAGTTATTTATTCAATTACAACATGGGCAGCAATGAAGCAAAGTTTCTTGGTTTGATAACTTTAGCTGGATCAGAGTCATAGATCATCTGAGCCTGTGTTTTGACAAAACAATTGAGCGACCTCATTCTCTGCTTCTGCTATCTTTGCTGCTATAGTTTTACCTTGAAGACGCCCACCCACTTTCTTCATAAATCCATAATTGGAGTATCCATTAATATCTCTCTTTCAGCTCTCACATTTTCTGACACTAAATTATACATTGAATACAAAATATATGCCAACATACATATATATATTTTACCCTCATTAAAAGCTTCCCCACCAAGATATGGAGTACCTTAACCCTCAGCATGAAAGTCAACTGACTGATTGTCTAATAAAAGGCTGTGAATTGTCAAACACAATTGTTTAACACCTTTGAGTGCTTGCCACCAAATGAAAGCTTTTTTTATTTAAAAAAATCTGCAGGTAAAAAGAAAGATGTAAACTTTGAAAATGAAAAAATACAAGGAATCATTTGAGTGTCTATCACCTTGTATTTTTGGCAGAGGCTTGACCCTATTTGACTGCTGTCATGTGCTTGGTGACAATAGATAAGTAGCACATGCCACATGGTGAGAAGAAAGAACAGCTGCAATGAAACAGCCCTGGGGTAAGGGCGGGGGGTAGGAAGTGGGTGGAATTGCTTAAAGGAAACAAAGTTTATTTAAGCAGAGGTGCAGTTTGAGAGAAAGGTAGAATATTGAAAGTCGTTGAACCTTACAAGTGGCAAGGACACAGTGTTACAGTTCTTATTCAAAATAACCATGCTAATAATAAGAGGTATGCGTGCTAACGAATGTGCTGCTGGCCTCAAGGGATTTTTTCACAGCTGTTTCCACCTATTGAGTATGTTCTCCCTTTGCTTGGCTTTGTCTTCTCCCTTTGAACACAAGAACACCCTGATGGCTATAATTAGCTCTGTCACTCTGCACTTATGAACATGGCACATGCTGCCATTTATTCCCCCATATTCACACCACACCCAATCACCCAGGCAGTTGTTTTCAAGCTTTATGTCACTCACTTTTCATTTACTTTCCAATCTTGTTCTCTCTTATTTAACCTTTCCTGTAATGTTCCACTCTTAATCCCTTTCCACTTTTACCTTCACCCACTCCTGTAGTTCCCCAAGTTTTGATGTTTTGCTTCAGATGTTGAAAAGACTTCAATGTTGTGTTGCAAGAACTAATGGCAGTAATCACACAATCGCTGACCTGTTCCATATTGATGGGGTCACTTGGCTTCAAAGCTGCCAGATGGTATGCTATGCTATTCATATGTGGCGGGAAGTTGTGTGGCCATGGGTGTGTGTGTGTGTGTGTGTGTGTGTGTGTGTGTGTGTGTGTGTGTGTGTGTGTGTGTGTGTGTGTGTGTGTGTGTGTGTGTGTGTGTGTGTACTCACAAATATCTATGTAAGTGTATATAAAGCACAATCAATATTTTCATTTAAAGACTCTTAAATAAATGCTGATAATTATTTCCCATCTTCAAATGTACTTGTAGCACAACTCTACAATGTGAAGTGGTGTGTGAAAAGGCTGCTTCTGGTTTATAGGAAGCTATTTGAGTGCTTACTTTTACAATTACAAAAAAGCACTTCTTAGACTACTGTAAATATGGCTCTCTTTGTGAATCGTGTCAACCCAATTGGCATGGCATGCATTACTGCGGGTCTGACAGTTGAGTATATTTCTAAGTATGTTCCTCTAGCTTATCCGCTTGTGTGTGGGTAAGTGTTTGTGTTGTGTGTTTGATTGTGAGGTTAGAAAAATACAATTAATAAGAGTTAAACAAACATTTGAGCTATAAGCTATTTATTTTAAGAGATAAAAAGTTAAAATGTTAGTATTTAGTATTATATGAAAAAAGTTGACATGAGAAAAAGTTGTAGTGTCTTATTGATGATTGTTGCATTTGGGCAGCATGGTGCCTCAGCTGTTACTGTCACCTCCCACTAAGAAAATCCTGACGCAGTCTTTTCTTGGTCTGTGTAGTGTCCAAGGACATCCAAGTTAAGCAATTTGGAGACTCTAATTTTGCGCCAAGTGTTAATGTGTTGGTCTGTCTACATGTGTTAGCCTGTGACCTGTCAAGGGTGAACATGCTGTGAAATGCTTCTGCGAGCCTGAACAGGATACACAGTTTAGTGAGTGGATGGATTGATGTGTCTGTGTGGCCACAAGACAATAAAATAAAAATGGTGTCAATCTCCTGCTATGTTCTGACTGCAATGGATAAAGGCAAGTAACATATGAGTATATTTTAATTTAATTAGAAGGAGCAACACATTCATAATTCAAAAGCCTTTAAGAAGCTGGATGTCTTATGTCTGAAATAGCCAACAAAGATTGATAGAAACATCTTTACAAGTGTGATGTACTTCTCCTATATATCTATGTAATAAAGTGTAATGTATTCACTAGATGCAAGATTCAAAGGCTTTATTGTCATATGCACAGTAGCTACAGTGCAGTTATGGCCATGAACATCTGAAGTACCGAGCTCCTCCAACAATACAACATAGTACATATAGGACAAACTAAAACATACAAAAAGGTAAATACAATAATCAGTGCACACTGTATTTGATTGCATAACTTAAATTAATTCATGCTGACTAATTATCTTTTTTATGAAATAGTTATACTATTAATAGTTAATTGAGGATTTAAGGATTTATTTTACAGTGCTAACAGTGGTTAATAGAAGAAGTCATATTTGTACACAAGTTCTCTTGGATAACACCACAGAAATAAAGAGGTATTCTCAGTGAAGAGAAATGTAGGAACAGTTCTCATTCATAACATTCCGTTCGATGTCTCACTATGGGATGCGCCTCATCGCGGAGCAAACAGAAGCATCAATCTCATTACGCCAATCCTGATTGGCTGGTGATCTTGACGTCAGCGTCAGGGAATTCACCCCCTATAAGTAGCTTGCGCCACGACGCATGCGTCATTCAAACACCTCTTCTCGCTTCAGAGCACATCTCTACAGTAGCCGGGCAAGCTTCACTGTCCACAGACTGAACCCAAATACCCATTTCGGTCGATGGGCGCTCGGCGGCTACTCCTTCTGCTTCGCAGGAAGACGGTATTACTAACGCAGTTAGTATTAAAATCGACCTCGCCCTTCTGTTCCGAGAAAGTAAGGTAGGTCCGATTTTTTAAGCTAGCAGCACACCTAGCTCGCTCCCTCTCTACCGACACCACGGTAGCGAGGAAGTTTTTATTTTCTCTTCTCCATGGAGGAAGAAAGGATTAAAAAGAGCATACTGTCACACCAGTCAGTATTCTCCGGGAATAAAAGACCCACACTGTCCTTTTCTCCGGATTAAGGACAAGGTGGTAACATCTTTTCTCCCATCCTACCTGTCGAGAGCGGGCCCTCTCCACGCCACGAGGCGAACAAGATGGACGCCCCTCTCCCTCACACCAGAGGAGTCAGGGACTCTGTGGCTCGACTCTGTGGCTCGACTCTGCGGCTGCGGGTTGAAGATCTCGGGCACAGACACACACCAGGTCTGTTCGTCCTGCCTCGGGCTGGAACACGCCCGGGGCGCTATCGACAACCCCGGCTCGTGCGGACATTGTGTCCGCTTCACCGTAAAGAGCCTCCGCCGACGGTTAGCACGACAAGCTAGCCTGTCGGAACAGGACCCCCCCATGTCCACGGACCCGCCGGCCGGCAGTCAAGACACGGGGGCGTCCGCCACAGAGAATGAACTCCTCTCCGTGTCGGTCTGGGGCTCATTATCTGCGATGGCTACAGAACCGGAATCCCGCGCCCTGGCAGGCCGGGACCTGGCAGGCCGGGAACCGGTGACGGCAAGACACGCGGGAACGGGTTCCTGCGCTTTACCAAGCTGGGGCTCCCGGTTAGACCTCACCATGGTCTCACCCGCGGAGGATGTCCTCGAGCTGGACTACGAGGAGGACGAAGAAGAGGACGCCTTGGCGTTCCTCCTGTCCGAGTCGGATGAACAGGAAGAGGACACCTTCATGTCACCGGCTCAGGCTGCAAAGCCTGGAGCGAGGGCTGCTCTCCCGGGCGATAGCACACCAGCTTCGCCCGGTCTGAGCATGGACCTGCAGGCCGTGTGTAAACGCGCTGCGGTCAGACTTAACGTCCCGTGGCCTGAAATGGCCAAGCAGACCTCCAGGTCCCGCTACGAGGGAAAACATCTTCCCCAAGCAGCGGGGAAAAGGAGGCAACTCCTTCTGGTCTTCCCGGAGATGTTGGATGATGTGTCGGTCTCGTGGAGAGACCGGCCCTTCAGCAACAAGGTCCCAATCCAGGGTGCCTCCTCCCTAGACTGTGACGGAATGGAGAAGCTCGGCCTGCTCCGCATACCGCCCATGGAACCGCTGGTAGCGGCCCACCTCCTACCGAGGATGGGCCCGTCACCAAGCAGAAACCCCACGCTGCCAGCAAAGTCGGACCGATTTCAGTCGACAATGACTTAACGGTCCTACAAAGCCGCAGCGTTGTCCGCCAGGGCCCTGAATGTGTCCTCGCTGCTAACCGCTTACCAAGCGGAGCTCTGCGAGGACCTGTCGGGTAACCCGGGGGCAGCCACTCTGGACGAGATGGCTGCGGTCACGGACATTTGTCCGCATCCAGGCTTCAGGCCGAGGGCGCAGCTCAAAAAAATGAAAAGAAAATCAATAAAACCAATAAACAGCCCGTCAATTGTTCCCCTTCTGAGAGCAGCTAAGGCATCTCTCAAAAGGCGGATTACTGACGGGTCTGTGAAGGCACCACCGCCACGCGCATGCGCAGTGCCGGCTGGGCTTTAAGGGCACCACCGTCACGTGCATGCGCCTGTCGGTGGGTATTGTCGAAAAGGGGCACCACTGTGTTCAGACACTAGAGGGCCCCATAACACAACACATAGAGACTCAGAGAGGAGGAGATGTGACATCTTCACTGGCTCTAAGGAGCATGCAGTGGAAGATGCTCACATCATCTGCTTGGGTTTTCAAGACAGTAACCCAGGGCTACAGACTCCAATTCGCTGTCACCCCTCCTCGCTTCTCGGGCATTCTGCACTTGCAGGCCCGAGGAGAGTCAGCCCTCATTCTGGAGAAAGAGATTCTCTCACTCCTAGAAAAGAGGGCTATATCTATTGTACCCGCCGAGCAGAGTCAGGGCGGCTTCTATTCCAAGTACTTCCTCGTTCCCAAACGGGGAGGGAACGGAATTCGGCCAATACTTGATTTAAGGGCTCTGAACAAATATCTAAAAAGAAATAAGTTCAGAATGCTCACTCACACATCTCTGCTGCGGCTCGTGCGACAAAATGACTGGTTTACATCAGTCGACCTGAAAGATGCGTATTTTCACATCCCAGTATATTACCCACACAGGAAATATCTGAGATTCGCATTTCAGGGGATCTGTTATGAATACAGAGTCCAAGGGTGTTTGTACGATGTACGGAAGCCGCAATAGCCCCGTTGAGACAACAGGGTATTCGCCTGGCGACCTACCTGGACGACTGGCTGCTTCTCGCACAGTCGGAGCAGGAGGCTGTTACGCAGACAAATGTCCTCGTAAAGCAGCTGCTCAACCTGGGTTTCATAATAAATACAGAGAAGAGCATGTTGTGCCCCGCGCAGACTGTACTCTTCCTGGGTTTACGCCTGAACTCGGTGCCCTTTTCAGCTCGCTTATCAGCGGAAAGAGTGAAAGCTTTCAGAGCTTGTCTTGCTCTTTTCCAGCTGTGCAAACATGTTCTCTTCAGATCATGCCAGCGATTGCTGGGGCTCATGACGTCAGCCATCCTGGTCGTACGACTGGGACGCTTACACATGAGGGAGTTTCAGCGCTGGGTGGCCGCCCTAAAACTAAACCCCGCGCACCATGATGGTTACTGTGTAATGCGCCACTGGTACTGCGCCACTGGCTGCACCCGCCACTGGCTGCACCCGACTTTTCTAGTACGAGGTGTGCCCATGGGTGCTGTCTTTTCACGGAAAGTGGTCATCACGGACGCATGTCTGACAGGTTGGGGAGGTATTTATGAAGGTCGCCCGGTGAGGGGTCTCTGGAGCAGAGACCTCCAGCGGGCGCACATAAATGACCTGGAGCTTTTAGCGGTGTTTCTCACCCTAAGACGCTTTCTGCCTTTCCTCAGGGGACATCACGTCCTCGTGAGGACAGACAATACGACCACAATATCGTATATTAACCGCCAAGGGGGTTTGCGTTCTCTCCAGTTACACACACTGGCGCGCAAACTTATCCTATGGAGCGGTAGACGTCTCCTCTCTCTGAGAGCGACACACGTACCGGGAGTGATGAACCACGGGGCAGATCTACTTTCCAGAGGTACACCACTTTATGCAGACTGGACTCTACACCCAAGGATTTGAGCCAGCTGTGGGTGCGTTACGGCAGAGCCGCGTTGGATCTGTTCGCATCGAAAGACAACGCTCAGTGTCAGCTGTTCTTTTCGATGCGTGATCTGAATGCACCGTTAGGCGTGGATGCACTCGCGCACGATTGGCCCCCGGGCCTTCTGTACGCGTTTCCACCCCTGGCTACGCAGGGACATACTGTTCCAAGCGGGGGGGGGGGGCGATCTTTCACCCACACCCAGAGCGCTTGGCTCTATGGGCCTGGCCCGTGAGTGGTACAATCTGAGTACATTGTGACATGAAGCTGGCCCTGGCCCTGCCTTTATTTTAAGGTGGTTGGTTCAGGTACCATACTTGACATACGAGTCAGAGTTCGCAGGCACCCTCGGGTTCGCGAGTTCTTTTGACTCAGGGTATGGCTGCATCCTGGACTCTGATGCTGGTCCTCGCCGCTCACTTTTATCCGCCTCTTAACAGGCTGGACGTTATGCTCCCAGTGTGACTCAAGCAGTGCTAGGCACCTGGTTGAGTCGGAGCCCTACCTGTTAAAGTTCTGGTAGGTTTGGTGATTTTCGAGATAAGCTCGTCTGGCAATACGGGAGCTACAATTTCCCATAGTGAGACATCGAACGGAGTGTTATGAATGAGAACTATAGGTTACTTACGTAACCCCAGCACTCAGAGTAACATGAAGTGAGATGTCTCACTATATGGCCTCCTTGCTATGGTGAAGCGAGAAGAGGTGCTTATTTTGAATTACGCATGCGTCGTGGCGCAAGCTACTTATAGGGGGTGAATTCTCTGACGCTGACGTCAAGATCACCAGCCAATCAGGATTGGCGTAATGAGATTGATGCTTCTGTTTGCTCCGCGATGAGGCGCATCCCATAGTGAGACATCTCACTTCATGTTACTCTGAGGACTGGGGTTACGTAAGTAACCTATAGGTTTCTGTCAAAATGGATTTCCAAATACTGTACAGTTCCACTTCATCTGAATAAACATAACTTCAGACATGACAACCACCCCGGGACAAGCTGGTTTATGTGTCAGAGACAAAAATAAAATAAATGAGCATGAGCCTAATCAAAAGGGCACTGTATGCTGTTTCTGTTGGAGATACCTCTGGCTCCAACAGTGTCCAGTGTTTTCCAAAAGCAAAGCCCTCAGCGAGAAGTCAAGTAGGTGCTAATACTAGCTAAAAATACAACAATATTTCTGTGCGCTGCAACTCAATATTTTTCAATTTATTGAAACAAATATTCATTCTTTTGTATAAAATATGAGAAAATAGAAAAAGAAACTCCTCCAAGATGATGTCTGCAAATGTATTGGTTTTTAACAAAAAAAAACAATATTCATTATTTTATGATATAAAACAATGCTAATCAGGATATAATTATCCATATTTAATAATAATAATAATAATGCATTACATTTTTTATTAGAGCGCTTTTACAGGTGCTCAAAGCGCTTTACAATTACACATTACACATATTAGACATGTAAGAGTCATTACTGTGGACATTACCCACAGGAGCAAATGCGGGTAAAGTGTCTTGCTCAAGGACACAACGGCCTGACGCAGTGGCGGGTTTCGAACTGGAGTTCACCAATGCCCCTTGCCGCCCTTACCGCCACATATTTAAAAGCATAGTTTTATCACGTTTAAACCATGAATCTACTATCAAATGATTGGAGGTTATTTTTCTGTGGATCAACTAATAGATTGGACCACAAAACGCATACACACAGTAATATGAAATATGTAGTAAAAAGAGCCTGAAAATAAGTGTCAAATCCTGCAATGAAATGCTTTCTGTCACTCTCTATTGGCTGTGTGACAGATGCATTATCATAAAACATTTTATGAGACCGATTCACCAACAATCTACCAACATCAATCCTCATTCTTATGTGCCAAAGTATAATGTTCACTGTCTTCAGATTTGAAATGCTTTGCCATACAAATTGTGTCCCTTAGTTGTTTTTATCACTGACTCATTTTGAGTAATACACTATATTTAGGTCAAGATTAAGAAGCCACATTTGTAACAAAGGTGCAGTGAATCATGTTAAAACCTGATAGTATATCACAGAGCTGTCATTTCCAATTTTAGCAAAGCATCCTGTGTACATACTGTGAGGGGGTAAAAGGTCAATGCCCTTGGAGTCGGGTGACACTATTCCCCTGTCTGTGATGTGTCATGCTTTCCCTGTCAATGGACTGTTTCTCCTGCAGATAGATTAGTGGGAATTTGCCCATTAATTAAAACAGCCTGTGGGAAGTCTAAGAATCTGCCCTGCCAACTCCTATAGGCAATAAATCACAGAGTTTAAACAGAAGGTGCTCGAACACATTGTAAAGTCGGGGGCCAAAAAATGCAATAGTAAACCATATGGTTGGTGTAGGAAAGGTATTTTAAACTTATTTTTATAAGGTTTACCTGCAAACCAATATAAGTCCAAGCATATAGGTTAAATGTGTATTCACACAATTTAGTTAGGCTGCCAAAGTAACAACTTTTTATTTTATTTACAGATTAAGTGATTTGGGGGGCCAACTCCACTCATGGCACCTCCCTCATGCTACAGTATATCCACCACCAGCCACGTAAGAACACCACTACATTTCAACCAAACAAGAAGAACTGTTTATACCAAGAGGCTAAGGCTGCGGAATTGATTCTGCTGCACATCAGAGTTGACAAAGAAAAGGTCAGTCTGCTCTACAATTTGAAGGAGTGCAACAACCTCTGTGCTATCGTAATTGGCTTGAGAAAACAACGTCTCGGTCTTCTCGATAGGAAACCGATAGGAATATGTGCCTCCATTCCTTTTCTGAAAAACTGAAAATATAAGCTTTGATGTTTTTCAATTACCTACATTTTATTTGTTAGACGCTTTTATCCAAAGCGACTTACATACATTCAGTACTGTGGACAATCCCCACAGGAGCAATTTGGGGTGAAGTGTCTTGCCCAGGGACACAACGACATGCTGACTGCAGTGGGACTCGAACTAGCTACCCCCTGATTCAAAGTCCAGCACACACCACTGAGCCACATCCTCCCTAATTGGATGGACATTACATTTTAATTAAACAATGACAGTAAACTGGATATGCCAGCTAAATGAGCCATGTTAGTGATTGATTTCTTATGATCCGTATTATTTGTAATGTTATGTCTGTCTCTGTGTTCCCTCCTGTTTGATTACCTGATTATGTTTACCTGGTGTCCCTGTGTTTCTTTCTTTCAGCTGTTGTCTTGATGTTGGACGATTGTTTTTTGCCTGGTTTTGCCTGGCCCAGCTCCGTGGATTTGGGGGGGGATCGCCAATAAAGGACTTTGATTTAAAGAAACTGTCTTCTGCATTTGGGTCATACGTACTCTGCTCTCCAGACGTGACATGATTATGTGAATACTGGCAACAACTGTGCAGTAATTGTGATCTTTATTGATTGGCAACTGAATATAATTTGCTCTCATTTTGTAAACTTCAGAGAACAAACAAGAACCACTTGTGCACAAGCACACAAGAGCTTCGGATGACTCAAACCTACATCATCTACGTGAGAGAAATTAATTTGTGAACGGCCCCCTTTTCAACACAGCAGTAACCACTAACGGTAACAAAACTGCTCATAAAACGTGGAAAACATTCAAATGTAACACAAAGGAGTTGTAAGCTTGATCGAACTAAAGGGTCACAAGCAAATCACCTCTGATTCTAATATACCGCACTGCTTTAACATTTTTTACAGCTTGATTGAAAGAAAAACCTGGAGGGATAATGGAACCAAATTGGAAAAAGAGATTGGAAAATCTGAAAAGAAACACAGAAAATGTTGTTTTATGACAGCTCAAGAAATGTTGCAGCACCTTGAAATAATAAAATGTCTTTATATTTATTTTTAGAAGCTAAAATAACCCACCCACAGGGATGGGCAACCGAGGGAAGAGAAACTACCGCTGCATCCTGGAAGTAGTACAGGATGATGGACGATACGCTTAGACCTAAACATCACATTAATCCTCTGGCCCAGTGTGACTCCCCCAAGGACGCAGCAGCCATTTCTCCTCCACCACAAGCACAGGGCAAAAGATGGGCAGATTGTGAAGAAGAGGAGGACACACCAGTTATGGAGCCAGACTGGCTGGTGTAGCTCCAGGAAATGGAGAGGAGAGAGGATAAAAAGGGAAAGGAGACCATTGGAGCGAGAAGAGCAAGAGAATAAGGCATTAGTGAGAGCCAAGAGGTTTGGAGAGCAGAGAGGGAGGACAGACTTGCAAAAGGCTTGCTGGAGAATGAGTACAGGGAAAGGGAGGGATTCACAGAGAGTGCCATGAGAGGGGACAGACTGATGGTCATTTTACAGACCCTCTAAACGCCATGGCAACACAGATTTGACAAATGGCTTTTTCTTTCTTTTTCTTGTTATTTGAAAACCAGAATTGATGTTCATGTTCACTTGTGCTCAATGAGAGGGTATTATCAGTAGATGACACACAACTGCAGAATGCATGGCATTAATGAATAACAACTTGAAAACCCAGGCAGCAATACTTTGTTAATGTCAGGTCTTTGAAGGGATGCACCTTAACAGCATCAGGGTCAACTTAACTTAATAAAGTCCCACGATTGAATAGCCATGCTAACATTGGTTTCGAAATGGCAAAAATAAATTAATGGAATTGAGATTGTCCTTCATTAAATGTGACATAGTGTCTATCCTAATCCTGGTATCCTGTTGTGCGCTGACACTTGGATTTGTTTTGGGCACTTATGGGATTATTTTCTCTGTTGATTTTGTTATTCTGGGATTGTTTCACTTCCTGAATTATCTACACAAATATTGCCATGCAGTTACCCAGGACATGTGTAGACACAGTGTAAAGGAAAACGTTTGAATTGTACACACATCGTCCAGCATGGTTCCCTGTGGTGTATAACCATCTGTTCTTATGGGAAGCGGTGAAATGTAATTGTGGTGTTCCAATTAGGGAACAACAAAAGATGAAATCATTAATCATGCACAAACTGTGTTGGAAAAACAAATAATGTATATATATATAATAATATATGTTTGCCTGGTCTCTGGACCTGCTCAGCATTGTAAACGGTCAAACTGCTCTCTACAGAACAAGGTAGCTTCCTTATCCTTTTGTAATCAATTTGGTCCTGCGCTGCTCTCTAAAATTCCTAGAGGCATGAGCATTTATTACTTTCTTCTAATAACAAGAAGACCGAAGATATCAGCAACGCAATTAATCAATCAAGTCAAGCTGTTGCCCATTATGTGCGATTACATTCTTTCTGTATTGTACTGGAGCTCTGGAGCTTCAGGGTAGATTTTTCTCTAGAGAGCTTTTTCCCTCGTGATGGTTCTACAAAAGCTAATGATACTGAAAATGCATCTGTGACCCTGGAGAGTTGTATTTAAATGTAAGGTGCCTCAGTGGTTGTTGAGTCAAATTCCTTACAGGGTTTAACTTTGGTTCCTGAAAGTATGATACATAGCAATATATGCTCAGAAAATATTAGATTAACTAGAGTCGTGTTTACAGCTCAATGTTGGAAAACAGGGAATATATGTGTAGCCCTGTGGAGAAATCTTCAAATTCACTCTAATATCTCTCTTTAGACATCATGTGACATTCAGGTTTACCGTGTAGTCTACAGCCAGTGTGACACTGATGGGAGGGCTGAGCATGGTAGCACAAAATAATGAAAATGCAAAAAGGCTCATTCTACATCAACCTTTCATTTTCCATTTCATTTAACAAAGTAATTTATTACCCCACACCATTTATTTCTTCATTATGTTAACAAAATGGCACCATTATGGATGTTAACATTTCGGGGAAAGCAACAGGACTTTAACCAAATGAATTCCTGGTTTTAGTCAGCACTATAGTTTTGATTCTTAAATTTTCGCATCCCATGCTTCATTTAGTCAGTCCATACCTCATACTGGGTACATCATTGTTAAAGAGGATGCTGAAGTACATGTTTGGCAACTATGTGCAAAACAAAGACACATGATATTTTTAGATGTGCTGCACATGAAGGAGGGGTATGAACTGCGTCATTAAAATACACTTGTTTCTTACCTCAGTATTTATTACCTCAGTATTTACTCTCAGTGGCTCATAGTTAGTATTGCCTGATAACAAGAGGTAGGTTAGAGCTCACCATGTGCTGTGTTTACTTTGATTTACATCAGGCACTCCTACTGCATCCCCAAAGACATGCATGGTGGATTGTAAAAGGTCAATAATTCACATTTTATTTTGTGCCCTCTGCTCAATAGGCTTCAGTCATCTGTGACCCTGAAAAATAATAATTGGACAAAAAATGAATTAAATGAACTGATATACATGTCTTATTGATTTTCCTACTGCGATCATTCAAGCCAGACAATAATCCGGGAGGAAGATATTTTCCAATAGTTGACTTAACAGAGATTCACTCTAATAAATGTAAGTTACTTAATTCATTTTGAAAACTAGATTAATGAAATATTGTTTTCCATGACAACATTGTCTTTCCACTAACACAGTGCTTGGTTTATAAGATGTAGAGCTCAGCCAGTGCCCTGTGCTTTAGGAGAGTGCCCTTATGCATCTTCCTCTTCTATTGTGTTTAGAGTACTCAGCATTGATAAATGTCTCCATAACCTTGGAAAAGTCAATCTGAATACATCCTCAGCAAGTTGGGCTGTCAGCTAGGGGTCGAAGTCAAATGCACAGCCTCTCCTCTCAACAGAATAATTACTGTTTATCACACAGGCAAGCTAAACTACACTCCTTGCTGACAGTCATTATGAAAGCTCAAGACTAAAGCAAAGCACATATATATTTAGAACACTTAAAAGGTTATATCTTTTAAATACAAACATGAAATGAAAACAACTTGAACTGTACAGATACAGTTGTTCTTTTAATTAACCTTAAAGCCTTCTCATCATATCGGAAGCCATATCATAATGAAGCTCGGTTTCTTCTACACTGCCATTCAGCTGTGACCCAAAAAAAATCAATCCAGCTCTATTTAATTAAAGGCCAAGCTCACATTACATGAGGTATTTTCAACCAGACTGGCTCTCCCTGTGTGTGCAGCAAGGCCTCTTATTTGAGTGGAAGGAGGGAAATACTTTGGCATTGTTGGCATTTATTTGGATGTGTGACCTTTTTAACATGCTTTCAATTGGGGGCCATCGTGTTTTCCCACTAAGAAAGGTTTGGTGAAAATGCCACAGAGTGGCAGCATATAATGGGAGAGTAATAGGGCGGTAGTTAGATATGTCTCCGAAAGACCAATAAGGTTCACATTAAAAAAGATCCCGCACAGAGGACAAGCCAGCTGGCCTAAAGCTTTCTTTCAACTTTATTCATGAATTCCCCAGATATGTGTGTAATTGGAATGTATTTCTCTCACTTTTTCACTTTCTTTTCCTGGAATTTATTTCTCTACAAAATCGTTATGCACTGAAATTGTTATTGTTAGTCTAGGGGAGTGTACATCTTTATCGCTGTTTTGATTTCCATTTTGTCTTTCTTAGAAAACTCTAAATAAAACGAAAAATAAATCTTGTTTTTGACAGATTTCACAAAGATTTTATTTGAGCTATTTTGTATACACATTGACTAAAACATTAACACCTCCACTCGTTTAGCAGCAATTAGTGGGAGACTCTGAATGACATAAGCCGAATGATATAGCAGGTGTAGGATGGTAAACATGTTGATGATACCCGAATTACATTTGAAGCCGATAGATATCGTTGCTGCAAATGTAGTGACAGAAAGAGCATGGTTATGTTCCAAGTAACATTTAATCTATTGTTCCCTCTTTGTGTTGAATGAGACCATGTCAGTTTAATTAAATGCTTGTCTTTACTGGCGAATGAAATGTTTTTTACAAAAGGAGGAGGCTTCTGCAAATAATGTTGTGTAAGGGCTAATGACAATAAACTCCAAAAAAGGTTGTTGATAAATGTAATAAAGGTAACAAGGTGCTGATGAGGGGACAGTTTGAGGCAGTACATCCAAAGTTAATAACAAGAAACAATTAAATATCCACTCAAGACTGGTCAGTGAAGAAGCTGGAAGCGCCTATACCCGCTAATCAATCCATTGAATAATTGAGAATGCAGGGTCACAAATGTGTAATTTAAAAGTAAAGCATCAACTGATACATGTATGTGTTTGAACTGTTGCAATAAAAACACAAATCACTATAGCAGATATTTTCTTTCCTGCCAGTTAAGATGAAGTTGAGTCAGATTCCCTGCAGAATTAAAGTCCTGTCGGCCACTGAAGCCTACATTGTGCTTTTCAGTGCTGCTGTCCACCTCCACACCTATGCTGCATGCAAGGGTGTTTAGGGCAAAGTTCTTCTACATTGTGTATTTGTATAAGCAGGGTACTTTAAAAAACAACTATTGTATACTTTGCATCTGCACTTACAGTATGCTTGCCTTGACATTGTGTGTTAAATGCTGTTTTCTAGCCAAGTGATTTGTACACTTATCTCTCACTTTATATACCACTACATATTCAGTTTGATTAACAACTGAAATATTGTAAGATATAACTAGTAAAATAAATAATATAGTATGACTGTCTTTCAAATGCATTCCATGTATCTTCTAGTCATTTACAGTCAGCCCTGTTTGATTAGCAAAGCTCTGTTTACACACTGACTCTGAGGATACAGCAACACTTACAGAAATGCCTCCCTTGCATCATTCAATATTGTACGTGCTTTATTAGTCAGGAACCAGAGAGACTCTCTAGTCAATACTCATCCAGACACAGAATATTTAAAATCAATAAGTGTGTTATTCATTTATTAAATTAGCACAGCTCCCTCCCTTATTTGTTATTTGAGAGGCCAGCACCGTGCTCTTTGAATGATGAAAGCAATTTGTACGGAGTCAGGGTTAGGAACATGATGTCCAGCCTTCAGTATAAAGCCATCCACCTGTGTGTGGTAATTAAAATATCATTGTGAACACAAATGTTAGTGTCAGATTTGATTCACCTTGGAATTATTTTTGCTGAATCTATTAAGATACAGCTTCCATTAGCTCTCCTCATTTTCATGCAATTAATAAAAACATTCCTTTGGAAAGGTTGGTTGTAACGAACTCAAACGTTTTATTTTGATAGAAGAGCAAGAACCTCAGTTAGTGGGGGGAAGGAAGCAGCATTGACTCCTCATATATCAAAAGCTCTCACTAGATAGACAATATTGATCTGAGATGTGGAAAGCTATGCCAGTGGGAATCTAAAGGCAATCTCTCTTTTACCTATTCTCAAACCTGCATTGCAGCATTTTCTTTATAATATACTGTCTGTTAAGGTGGTTGTCAGAGCTGTTGAATCAGTGTGTGTGTGTGTGTGTGTGTGTGTGTGTGTGTGTGTGTGTGTGCGTGTGTGTGTGTGTGTGTGTGTGTGTGTGTGTGTGTGTGTGGTGTGTGTGTGTGTGTGTGTGTGTGTGTGTGTGTGTGTGTCAGTTACCTCGTGCATTACTACAAAGCGGATCAGGTTGGTTTGCAAATTGATTGTCTGGCCATTTGTGTTATGTGTCCCCTGATGTCACCTCTCAAGTTGTTTAGTGCATTATTAACAAAGCCTGCAGGAATGATGGGTAGACGTAGAAATATAACCCAACATTTTTTTTTAATGGCTATGTCTTGCCCTCTTGACAAGCACAGTATCAAACACAATGCATCTAATTGGGGCATTTTGGGGGTTTGCTATTGACAAGCACTGTCAAAAGTTAGGTTATTCACAGTAAATTGGGCGGCCTTAGTTTACTACAACGTCCGACACAATTTACTTTACTGATACTGAGACGTAGGATCCAGGTGATGGTCAGTTGTCAAACTATTGTGTACCTGCAGGCAATGAGAATGAGCCGAGTGCAAAACAAAAACATTAGTGGCTCATCCTATCCTTAATTATTAAATCTTCTGTTTTAAACATTTATACATTTTTATGCATAATACATTTTACCAATGGCTATCTATTCACTTTTTAGCAAAAAATAAATAAATCAAAATTATAATTATTCGGCACACTATACGATTATACTTTATGTATGTTATAAAGCATGTATCCATACAGTATGTATGCATATGTATATGTATATGTATATGCATATGTATGCATATATCCTAAGGAGAGTATTCCATGCTGCAGGAGGCCGACAAACCCCAGGAGATTATCTGCAGCATGATGAGATTCCACGCAGATGTAGCAAGCAGACTGACTATCACCTGCTGCTTTTCAGTGAACTCCTCTTACAGTGTCAACAAAGTTGGAGCCTAATGGGTTCAATCAAAAACGTTGCCTGTATGGAATTCTGTACATTTAGGCCCTTATCTATCTGAGTCATGGCTTTCGGCATAAAGCACAATGGAGTGAGCAATGAAAAGAGAGTGATCTTTGGACTGTTTTTGGCTGTATGCATCCAGTGGGCTCACTGAGTGCTTGGAAATGGTTTGGAATTAGGATGAATACATTATCATACATATCAGAGGGTATCAGAGGGTTAGCGTAACCACAATATCAGCTTAAAAAGAAGAAGAATTGCTCTTGTCATCATGAGGAATATCAGTTTTATATAAGGGACATCATTTCTTCTGAGAGGAAATATTTTATGGACATTGATGCATCCATCCATCCATCCATCTTCTCCCGCTTATCCGTGGTCGGGTCGCAGGGGTAGCAGCTCCAGCAGAGAGCCCCAAACTTTCTTTTCCCTGGCGACATCAACCAGCTCTGACTGGGGGATCCCAAGGCGCTCCCAGGCCAGCGAAGAGATATAATCCCTCCACCTGGTCCTAGGTCTACCCCTTGGTCTCTTCCCAGCTGGACGTGCCTGGAACACCTCCCTAGGGAGGCGCCCAGGTGGCATCCTAACTAGGTGCCCGAACCACCTCAACTGGCTTCTTTCGACGCGAAGGAGGAGCGGCTCAACTCCGAGTCCCTCCCTGATGACCGAACTTCTCACCTTATCTCTAAGGGAGACACCAGCCACCCGGCGGAGGAAACCCATCTCGGCCGCTTGTATCCGCGATCTCGCGACATTGATGCAATTAAATACAAATAAATACGCTTATTTAATTTTTGGCTATGGTCATACAACTTGTCAACACATATGAACCTATAGCGAGGGGACAGCTTGACTAAGCTATACGACTGGAAGCAAGGAGAAACAGCTAGCCTGGCTCTAAGCACAAGTAACAGATCGATGTATTTTGTTTGTTCAATCTGTAGAAAAACAGTTGATTGATTGCAATGTATTGCAAATTATGTGCTGGACTCAGAGTAATAATCCGAAAACCCCCAGCATAAAAGCAATTTATACTTTTAATATATCAGGTTTTAGGTGATATATGCAAATGTGAATGTAAGTTTTGGTAGATGTAAAGTAACATTGTGTATTTATTTATTCATGAATTCCACTTAGATACAAGGTCCCGAGAGTAACAATAGAGTAGTTTGATCTGTTGCAACTGTATACTTTATGCTGCTCCCTCTCATTGGATATGATCACAATTCCTTTAAAAACGTTGTATACATCACTTGTGGCCTAATAAAATGAAGAAAAGTATAACAACGGGTGTTGAAGATCGATAACATTTACAATTGTGCTATAGAATATCGGTGTGAAAAGGTCATCTGGAGTTCAGTTCATGGAAACATGGACATGGACAGTACACACTGAGCGATCTGTGTGTCCAATGTGTCCCTAATGTGTTGCTATATCCAACAGTCCTGATGATAAGCACTACATACACTGGAAAACTTAGCAGAAGTTTGATTCAATCCGTTTCATGTGCACAAGAGCTCTGACTTTTCGCAGGTTATATTGCAACAGCCTGGAGGAAGATGCATTCCTTCCACCTTTATATGGCTGTAAGGATGTAATCTACTAAAAGGTAAGACCTTAATACATCATGTTGAGGCCAGTGCAAGACTAATTATAAATCATATTTACATCATAGTAAACAGCAATAGTTGGCAACTAACCAGAACAAAGGTTAATGTTTTAAATTAGTTTAGGCTTTTTTTAAATTCGATATTATGTTGATGACCCGATGCATTAATCAATCAAACTTTGGTACATGCACCAATGGTGGAATGCGAGATGTATCTGCTATCTACAACAAGTATATCTTTCACAAACATGAGTGCTTAATAAATTGCTGTGGAGATAAGTTTGCTGTAAAGGTAAAGAACGAGATTCTGCAAGCCCCTTGCACTGTTTAGCTGGGAATACTGATATAAAGCCCTTTACTCTGCTCAGCATGAAACATTTGTGATCCATGTTTGCACAGTAAGCTTTTTACATGAAAAATCAACAATAGCTTGACTGACCCCTTTTAAAAGAGCTTTTCTTTAATTACATCTTTAGAAAAAATGATGGAATAAACAATTGTTATTGCTACTGAGAACAACTGAAAGTCACCTCGCTGCCCTTGTCTACCCATATCCAATCAGATATAGTACCGCAGACAATACACTAGTTATTTATATAAGCCTTCTTCTTCGACTCTGATTTGCTGAAAGCCCACCCAGAACTTCACTGACACACAGACTGACACTATTGATTATCAGAAAATAACATGCTGTCACACCACTCGACCATTAAAGCTTGGACACCATTATGTGGACGGTACATTACAGCATCTCACACTGAGTGGCTGGCCATGAGACTCCATTATCCACAGTTTCACTCGCACTATGAGCAGATGTGATCACAGTGGCCATGTCAGCCTCACTGATGTTTGCACTTGACATTTGAAACAAAATGACCTCTTGATATACTTTGCCCTTCTCAGAAAATGGTATCAACACACTGACCTGCAGACAAACCTAAACATTTTCTAATTGTCCTTGTGGAATTGTTTTCTTGATATATTTCAATGCCATACAGACATTTACCTTCAAAAGTGACATTTAAAATGAGGTTCTTTAATGCAATTAAGAACACACAAGTGCTGAGAATAACACATTTGTCATACCCTATGGCAAATGCTTTCTCTTTCTGGTGCAGCGCTGTTCAGTTTGGAACACAAACACATCTACAATTAGAAAAGTAGAATATGTACTCAATTCATATGACAGATGCTTTCAGATGCCACTTGTCTTTTATACATCAACATGTGTTCCCTCTGTGTAAAGAGATTCTGAAAGATCCATCTTTATAAAAACCTGTCTGAAAATCAGCTGATCATATTGTGGCTGCTTTATGATGTCATTACGATTTTTTGGCCTGTGTAACCATTAGCCAATCACCAACCAAGGTAACCCCCCCCACACCTTATCACCTGAATCTCCTTCAAGAGCACCATTGTGTTTTTTTAACCAAATCTCTCTCGGAGGGGCGTGGGGAGTGGCTCCTTATTTTCATCTAAAGTAACAGACAGAGAATCAGCACTTTTGAAACAGGGCTGAAACAGAGGGGTTTATGGGATGCTACAATGCATGATCTGTTTGGTATTTCGAGCAAAAACACTTCAGAGACATGTTTTGTATATATCTGAGACCTATAATATATGAATGAAATACAGTATAATAGGGGACCTTTAATAGTGATGTATCTGCCTTTTGAGATATTTTTATCATAGCTGAGAGTGCAATTCATATGGGCAGCCATTCAGATGTTGGTTCAGCAACCTATATTGCCCTTCCATATACAGCGCGATTTAAGCTGTCCTTACTCCTGGGTTCATAAAGTTCGTCTAGATGGATGATGCTTTTCTGCGCACATACTTTTCTTGCCACATTGAAAGGTCATCGTGGCACGACCAAGCCATTGGAAGTAATTGGTTTCAGAGCGCAGTGCTGGCGCCTCTGCGTTGTGTCTTAAAAGGTCTTTAGCAAGCACCAGTGTGTTTGTGGAAACTTGTTTCCAATATATCAAACTTTGACTCTAAATAGTTTGAGGCCTTGTAATGCTGTGCAAAGGTATTAAGGTGTGAATTAAATAGTTTTCAGCTCTGAGAACATCTGTCTTCTCCACACTCTCCACACACAACAGCTGCTGCCATTCACTACTCGCTTAATCCACCTAGTGTGTCTTTCTACAGCAACTCTGTTTAAGGGCTATTTCTCAACTAAATCACAAACATGATTGTTGGCTAGACAGAGGTTGAGCTATATTGTGAATCCCTCACGGCAACATATGCCGATATTATTTTACAACGAGCTAGCTGATCAAAACAAATGAATTCCACATGGGAAAGGTGGGGAAAACAAACTTGATCCTCTTTGCGGTAAGAGGCCTAACTACTTCAGTGGATTAATTAATTTTCTTGCCTGAAATATATACTTTGTTGTCTCTTCATTTACTTTAAAAGCAATCCTAAATTGTCTAACACTTTGGTTTGTAGTTTTTGGGGGTCAGTACAACAAATATAGACCAATAATCTGCACCTACGAGGCATCAAAGACAAAAGAAAAGTATGTAATCAGTTCCAACATGAGATTCAAAACAGACTTGAAGCTAAAGTAAATTTGCAATATTTAATGAGAAATGTAAGAAATTGTTTCCTCTTATTGCTACTTAGATGTTTTGGCCAGAGGCTGTGTCTGTAATCTCTACAATGGTTTCTCCGTTACGGCAACACATGAGGAAAACACTGTCGAGAACACTCAATTAGGATTAGACCTCAGGACATAGATTTAGTGTTTCCCTCTAAAACTGCAAGACATCAATATGACTTGCCACCAAATGACTTAATTCCCTGTGATTGACATGGATGTTTAGGGCACATGGCTTCAAGGTTAATTTTCAGTTTGTTTGATATTTTAGTATGCTCTGCGTATACATGCTGACTTTGTAGGCCAACAATTGTTGTTTTAGCAGGGTGCTGCCATTTATTCAGCCCCAACATACATGCATATAGCAAGACATAGTGTACGCTGTGTTGATGTATGCACGCCCACACAAACACATACAGTACCAATTGCTTTGGTAGAATACATACAATTAAATGAAGAATAGGTCCAATCACTGTGACATGACAATTGGCAGCCAAATAACATTACTATCAAAGTGTTCCTTTCCAACAGATAGTTCTTTCAACATATTTTTTTAGTAATACGAACCTACATTAAATCCAGAAGAACCCAAAAGAAAAGAACAGAAAAAGAATATGAGGAAGCAGGAGGAAGTGTCTGAAGAGAAAAAGGAGAAGCACAACACACAGTTGTACAACCTGGTAAGACACAGAAGATACATGGAGAGGAGTTACCCCATAGTGCCAAGAACCTCCAAGACAATCATTGTCAGCAAGACAGCAGAACGTTGTGAAAAAGAGAAGGAATGCTCCAGTGCAACTTCCGCGAAAAAATAAAGTAAGTAAGTAAGTAAGTAAAACTTTATTTATATAGCACCCTTCTCAACACGGATGTACAAAGTGCTTTACAGTACCGTACACAAAACATAAAATGTAGAATAAAAGGCATAAAACGGCAGCAGGCAATACATAGGCAAGGCAAGGCAAGGCAAGTTTATTTATATAGCACTTTTCGACGCAGGGTAATTCAAAGTGCTTTACAAAAAAGAAATGAAAGACATTAAGCATTAAAAAAGAAAAGCTAATAAAATAAACATTAAGGAAAAATACATGGATAAAAGTTACAGTGCAGTCTAAAATATGAATAGTTCAATTAAACATTACAAGAAAAAGTACATGGATAAAAGTTACAGTGCTAATAAAATAAACATTAAGGAAAAATACATTGATAAAAGTTACAGTGCAGTCTAAAATATGATTTAATTTAGACAGACTTTCTTCACCATATTTTGCTCGCATGACATCCACAATCGGACAGGATAACACATACGACAAAACACCAATAATAAAAAAAAAGAGAAAAAGAAGACAGCCACTAACTCACCTCCTCCGACGACCCAAAGGCCTGTCGGAAAAGGTGGGTCTTTAACCGCCCCTTAAAAATCTCTATTGAGGCCGAGGTTTTTATTATTTGGGGGAGTTTGTTCCAAAGCCTTGGGGCCACCGCCTCAAAGGCACGGTCACCCTTAGTCTTTAGCCTGGTTCGGGGCACCCTTAGGAGGCCTTGCTCAGAGGACCTCAGGGCCCGGGTTGTGATGTGCGGATGGATCAGGTCATTGATGTAGGCTGGGGCTTGGCCATGGACAGCTCTATATGTGAAGACCAGTACTTTGAATTGGGTTCTGAGATGGACAGGGAGCCAGTGCAGGGCAGAAAGGAATAAAGAGCAATGAGGGTTCACACTCAGAACAAGGAGACAGAAGAAGAGGAACTCACAGCTTTGCCTTACTGGCATACGTCCTACGATAAAGGATAAGAGCCAAAGGACCCAAAAACAAGCTGCCTTTATTGCCAACCCCCTTCTTATTCAGTAAGGAGTCGGTCAGAAAGAAGCACAGCGGGAAACTGGCCCGCAAGAACACGATTGATGAACAAATACAGATGTCAGAGATACAGCAAGGAAGAAGTCAGACAGGTTGTCCGCAACCAATTCATTTCACGAAAGAAGTACATTCCCTTGCTGCTATGTTACTGCATTACCACACTCTATGCGGTTGTTAAAATGTTGAGAACAAGATAATCCAACCGGGGATTATTTTTTTTTGACTGAAAGAATAAAAGAATGAAACAAAAGTCTGAAACAACAACAGAACGTCAAATTTGTAATTTTCTTGTTTTATTTGAAAGGTAGAAAGTCGAGCATGACTGTCAGCTTGACTCTTTGTTGAGGAGCACAGACTACAGACAAATAATAGCTTCACGCCGCTGAGGATGACAAAGGACACATCTCTGGAGGGTTACATAAGGGCTCACCTTCCCTATGGGCAGGCATGTAACTGGCAGAAAAACGTTGTCCTTCCTAAAATAATATTTGTATATAGGCCAGCCAGAATAATAAATGTCAAATATAGGTTTGAAGGTGAAAGCTTAGTGGAAACTCTGTTATAGGGCTTGACTAGCCTATAGGGGTTTCAGAGATTCAGTCATATCTGTTGTGTTCTCAGAAATAAAATCTCTAAAAAGAGCTTTTTTTAATTGGGCACGTTCATACATTCTCAAGATCTATTGGCGAGAATGAGCCAGAAAGGCCAAAGTTATGCTTCAATGCTTAATTTACACTGAACAAACATATAAATGGAACACTTTTGTTTTTGCTCCCATTTTTCATGAGATGAACTCAAAGATCTAAAACATTTTCTATATACACAAAATAACCATTTCTCTCAAATATTGTTCACAAACCTGAACAAATCTGTGATAGTGAGCACTTCTCCTTTGCCGAGATAATCCATCCCACCTCACAGGTGTGGCATATCAAGATGCTGATTAGACAGCATGATTATTGCACAGGTGTGCCTTAGGCTGGCCACAATAAAAGGCCACTCTAAAATGTTCAGTTTTATCACACAGCACAGATGTTGCAAGTTTTGAGGGAGCGTGCAATTGGCATGCTGACAGCAGGAATGTCCACCAGAGCTGTTGCCCGTGAATTGAATGTTCATTTCTCTACCATAAGCCGTCTCCAAAGACGTTTCAGAGAATTTGGCAGTACATCCAACCGGCCTCACAACCGGAGACCACGTGTAACTACACCAGCCCAGGACCTCCACATCCAGCATGTTCACCTCCAAGATCGTCTGAGACCAGCCACTCGGACAGCTGCTGCAACAATCGGTTTGCATAACCAAAGAATTTCTGCACAAGCTGTCAGAAACCGTCTCAGGGAAGCTCATCTGCATGCTCGTCGTCCTCATCGGGGTCTCGACCTGACTCCGGTTCGTCGTCGTAACCGACTTGAGTGGGAAAATGCTCACATTCGATGGCGTCTGGCACGTTGGAGAGGTGTTCTCTTCGGATGAATCCCGGTTTTCACTGTTCAGGGCAGATGGCAGACAGCGTGTGTGGCGTCGTGTGGGCGAGCGGTTTTCTGATGTCAATGTTGTGAATCGAGTGGCCCATGGTGGTGGTGGGGTTATGGTATGGGCAGGCGTATGTTATGGACGACGAACACAGGTGCATTTTATTGATGGCATTGTGAATGCACAGAGATACCGTGACGAGATCCTGAGGCCCATTGTTGTGCCATTCATCCACGACCATCACCTCATGTTGCAGCATGATAATGCACGGCCCCATGTTGGAAGGATCTGTACACAATTCCTGGAGGCTGAAAACATCCCAGTTCTTGAATAGCCAGCATACTCACCGGACATGTCACCCATTGAGCATGTTTGGGATGCTCTGGATCGGCGTATATACGACAGCGTGTTCCAGTTCCTGCCAATATCCAGCAACTTGGCACAGCCATTGAAGAGGAGTGGACCAACATTCCACAGGCCACAATCAACAACCTGATCAACTCTATGCGAAGCAGATGTGTTGCACTGCGTGAGGCAAATGGTGGTCACACCAGATACTGACTGGTTTTCGGATCCCCCCAGACCCAGCAAAATGCAAAAATGCACGTTTCAGAGTGGCCTTTTATTGTGGCCAGCCTAAGAGAGCCAAAGGAGAAGTTCTCACTATCACAGATTTTTTCAGATTTGTGAACAATATTTGAAAGAAATGGTTATTTTGTGTATATAGAAAATGTTTTAGATCTTTGAGTTCATCTCATGAAAAATGGGAGCAAAAACAAAAGTGTTGCATTTATATTTTTGTTCACTGTACATTCAGAAGTCAAGTTCAAAACCTTTAACAAGACAAATTAGGTTGGTGATTATGTTCTCTGTTGCATCTCAACATTGTATAATGCAATGAGACACTTTAATTAAGATATATTTTAGGAGCACATTAAGGAAAATCTGAGAGAATTCCAAAACACCATTAATTCCATAAAGCATGAACAGTATCCCAGCAGCTTAAGAGTTATTGTATAAGTACCGGTATACATTTTTCAATCACTGCTGGTCAAAATTCAACTTGGACCCTATAAAGAAAATGTTATGTTCTGACTAAATAGATCAATACAAATTAAAACATTGCATCTTCGCAGATGTATTAGTTTGTCTGTATGACTTTCCACCATCTATTTGAGCTTGATTTTTAACACTTTAATATAATGCCGTAGGTAACATTTACCTTCGAGGAAGAAGACAAATTATGATCTAATAACCTTTATTTTTCATTTGCATTTATACATTAGGAAATAAAAAAGGTACATTTTACATAACTCTCAGAGGATATTTACATATTCACTCAGTTGCCATATTTAACCCTAATGGTTTTATCCAATCATATAGAGATGCATTGTATAATCATATTCAGGAATAATTGCAAAGTGATTCCTTTTTGATAAATTGTCCCTCTTTGTATGAATACAAATACAGCATCTGGGCTGGATACGTCTCAAACAGAACAGTTTTAATGTTATAAACTCACATCTTCAAACAAGTCCAGGGACTCCTCATTATTGCCCTTGGAGCTGCAGTTAATCTAGCATCTACACTGCACGAAGTGAAGAAATATTGATCCCTGGGAACAGCACATGTTGAAAGAACTGTAATGAAAGCAGCTGCGAGGATAGAGGCTGTTTATTGTACACAGATTTAGCTTTTCCTGCCGTATGCTCTAGGTAGGACATTGTGCAAAGGAGCCACAGACTGTAGCAATACTGTGAATCATCAGTGTTATATCTCCGCGTTCTGTCATCATTCAAGCAATTGGTTTGGTATCAATTTAAAGGTCCCCTATTATACTGTTTTTCATCAATATATTATAGGTCTCAGATATATACAAAACACGTCTCTGAAGTGTTTTGCTTCAAATACCAAACAGATTGTGCTTGTAGCATCCCATAAAGCCCTGTTTCAAAAGTGCTGATTCTGTGTCTGTTACTTCAGATGAAAATAAGGAGCCACTCCCCACGCCCCTCTGTGAGATATTTGGTTAAAAAGAACACAATGGTGCTCGAGGAGGAGATGCAGGTGATAAGGTGGGCGGGGGTTACCTTGGTTGGTTTTTGGCTAATGTGACCCTCAGTTTTCAGATTGTAAAGATATATGTAAAGTGGAGTGGTACCTTCAAAGATTTATTTGAGTTAAAAGAGAATTATGTTTTATGTTCCTGGAACTCATTTAATCTGATTTCTGACATTGGTACACCATTTAAAAACGGCATGTTTGAGATATGGAAAATTGCAACAAATAATAAAAAATGTTTCATGGATGGGCTTAACATCTTGGTGTTGCCTGCACTTGCACAAAAACAATACCAGGTGTTAAATTAATCCGACTAATTGTTTTGTTTCAAGATCTTGAAACCCTCATCAGAGAATACCACTTTCATTTATGTCTTAACCTAAGAAGTGGTGCATTACATATCTTAGTTATAATTTATTTTATTTTATGCACAGCATCAGTGTGATTACTTAACAGTCATCAGTCAACGGGACTCATGCACTTTTATGTCATTAGTGCTAACAAGCTCGGTGGTGTTCTGCATCATAATGACAGTATCAGCTACTGAGGGGTTGCTGATTTCCATTGCAAAGGTACACAACGTTTTAGAAATCTGAAATAGCATTCATTTGTGCGTAGGAGGGATTTATAAGATCGTCTGAAGAGAACCCTCAGGGGAATTAGCTCACACCACCAAACAATTAACTATATTGATTTGGAACAGCCTACACTTATAAGTGGAGACATAGATATTGGTGTAAACTATTTGTATTCATTTAGTGGCAGTTAATAGAAGATTGCAAACCGTGTGTGACCTGTAAGACTGTGAAAGAAGAGACAACTGCCTAATGTGAATATCAAAAGGTAAAACAACTGTTTTGTGTCAGGTATGAAGTGCAATTCCATCATATCCTGGACAATGTTAAAGATTAAAAAGGGTTTGGAGTTTATAGGTTGGATATGACACCTTATTATATATGATTTTCTTCACACAATGTCAGTCTTAAATCATCCAAAAATGAGACCTGCTCTTGTAATTCAAAATCCCATCAGACTGCTTACTAAATCTAGTAAATGAAATGAGGTTATCTATTTTTTAATATAGAGTGGTGAATTTGTTGCTCCACATGAGAAATGATAGGCTGCCAACAAATGATGTTGGCTGAACTTGACCTTGGCGCACCTCCTTTGACTCCCAGTTGTTTGATAACCAAGGTCCTTGTCATTTCTCTCATGGTAATGTGTAACTGCTGAGCTAAACAGTGTTAAACTGGACATTAGCTACAGTATACTGTATGTGCGTGGTACCTGAATATTGCAGAAGAAAGGATAATGTTCTTTCAATATTTGCTTTTCCTCGTGCATGTTCAAGTGACTACATACAAGGTTTATATTTGCAGTATATTTCCCCATGAAAGATTATTTCCCCAATGGAAGGCAATTTGTTTTTGACAGAAGATAAACAACAATGACAGGACCAAAATATTTAAATATAGGTTGAGAGACAACTCTGTACTTACCGGGTATTTTGACACCCAAAATCAAGTACAGCACAAGATTGCTGAAGCAATAACCGCTTGGCACCGAACACGGCTTGTTGCCTGTAGCAAAAATATGAGGATCTCACAAATTGCCACTTTAAATGGGACAAACTGCTGCCACTTGATATTTATGTGAGAGTGTGAGCACTCCGCTGGTTTATGCTGCCACCTGGGCTGCGAGAACTATGGAAAGAGCAGTTTGTATATCTGACATTTTAATATAATACACTCTTAAACAACCAAAACAATTGCAAAGCCATTGCTTTGGACATTTCAGTAAAGGCATCAGATATTGACACACTTCATGAACATGTAACATATTTTGTCCACCTTTTGTATATGTTCGGTATAACGAATATTATAAATGATGTATACAAGCTGGTGGATCCTCTCAGCCAGAAGCCCCACATATTTGACAAAGGCCTTTAAAGCTAACAGCTGCTGATTAATCACGATAGGTCAAAATGACTGGCTGGCTATCAACCGGGTATGGAGCTGGCTGCCCAGTGCACTTAGAACCTCCTTTGCATGTACTTGACAGCTGCATAGAGTAAGTGCCACTTCTGCCAATTTGCTCCATCTTTTTAGTCCTTCTACGGTAAGCTAAATATAGTTTCTGAACATGTGTATTTTAAGTGCTATAACAAATTAAAATGTAGTTTGTAGTTGATTGGTAAAATGGTTTACAGCAACTTGAGATGTTGTCCATGCGTCCAAATGTTTTATCTTTTATTCAAATCAGTTTTATTTTACGTCTTTTTTTATATTATTGTAATCTGTTATATATTTTTAGAACTGTTCCTCGTGTATGTTAATGTGAAAGCCAGCAGAGACAAATGTGTTTCATGATATTGGGCTACATAAATACAGCAGATTTTATTTGATTTTACTTAACTAATTATATTTAATAAGCACAGAAATAAACGTGTCTCAAGAATATGTTAATATGGGATTGTATGTTGTTATTTTTATCACACACCAAGGCATAATTTAGTTGATTTTTAAT
This sequence comes from Pseudochaenichthys georgianus, assembly GCF_902827115.2. NCBI lineage: Eukaryota > Metazoa > Chordata > Actinopteri > Perciformes > Channichthyidae > Pseudochaenichthys > Pseudochaenichthys georgianus. The sequence continues at coordinate 15,124,955 of NC_047514.1, read as the reverse complement.
GTGTTTTTGTTTGTGTGAGTTGCGGTTTATGACCTCCAGGCAGAATCAGAAACCTTTACTCCCAGGCTAAAGTGAGACCCACTATTCTATTCGTGACGGTGGATCCAGTCTTTGTTTTATTTATCTACATCATGAATTTAGTTCAGGACATAGTCTTCAAGATACTACTGGTAAACCTTGTAACAAGGGAAACCTTGTTTCCAAAGCACAGTAGACCTTTACTGTGCTTTGGAAAATTCTGTATAAAATTGCATTTGAATTTAAATGTTTCACTGCTCCATATTATGGCACCAAATCAGTCAGTTTAAATAAGGACACAACTAAAAACTATTTTCATATGTGTTTCCTCATCCTCTGAGTTGATATGCAAATTGTATTCTGCACTTGTTATCGGTACAAGAAGGGTTCACATCTTGTCTTTTGTTTTCTTCTGCTGACGTATGAAAGAACAAAATGAGTCATCCAAATTGGAACACTTCTGCCAGCTGAACATGTTCACGACTCCATGTTAGGCATTAAATGGAAGTGTTGCATGATTGAGTTATTATTACACGGAAAGGTCTGAATACTGTTGAGAACTGATGCATTTCGGAATGCTAATTAAAGAAAAATATATGCTGTTTTCCAGTTGCTTTTACATTTCAACCAGCACAAACAACCTCATAAGTATGATTTTCACAGCTCTGTGTCTGATTTTGACATTGAATAAGAGACTTCTGATGTGGGTTTCCAGTACTTTCCATTCCACTGTGTGAATGAAAACACTCGACAGCTTTTCCCCCCAGCTTTTACTCAGTTCCAACTGGCTGGTCCATGTGGTTCTCACCAAACCCTTGTTGGCCAGCCTTTTCCCTTACAAGAACACAAACAACACAAATGTATGCTCCCTACTCTGTGCGAAATGATGGTGAGCCAAAGAGCTCAATGGCCTTACAAAGAAGGCTGAATATGTAGAAACCTGCCTCCTTTTGTACCCTGCTAGTCAACAATTACTTAGTGCTGCTTTTAAAGCTTTTCATATCGTGTTGATGTGAACTATCAAGTGTTGGTTGTGTATAAGTTATGACTAAGTAGATGTTCTGTCATAAAAAAATGTAACCGTTTAAACCTAAACATGTTATTTATACACTGTTCACTGACTGTGTTAATCCACACATCAACAGACATCAACACAAATTGCTCTGTCAGCCACTGCACCAGAAGCGAGGGCCTGTCCTTGGAGCACCTGTCTCGTAGTTGTCAGAAGGAACTGGATGAGTGTATGCATGTGTGTTTGTGTGTATGTGTCCAGCGTATGGGACTATATCTTGATCCACAGCAGCTGCCCCTCAAGCACAATGACAAGCTAGCTCATTCACACAGTCTTTGTGTTAAGTAGAATAGAATCAAATCTGTTCTATTTTCAGATGGAGCCAAATCCTATTTGTTTTTCGTCTACCAACAATACTTTCCCCTAATCACATTAGCACAGTTGATGCGAAACGTTGAATAGACAGAAAATGAGCACTTTTATCAGCAGCCCTTTAAATGTGAATGTTGTTTATACCGAAATGACATTTGTGAGGCAGTTTGTAATTATATTTTCTTTATTAGAAGAGTTTTTATTTATATTATCTCACTGGCATTTTATAATACTTCAGAGTGCTTATTAAAAATAACTTATCATAGGTTTTGCAGCGGACTTTTTTGCATTGAACATTAATTGCTGCTCTTGACATACTAATAATGTCACCCACTAAGTGACATGATCACCTCTAAATGCACAAAATGTTTAGCAAGGATCCAGAAATTGAACAAAACGTAGGTAAAGTCTGCATGGTTAAATGTCACGCTTATCCAGAGAGAATATGCTTAACAAAGGAGGCATAGTTGATACACCCATTGGTATCCTCCTGCCCAACCATCAGTCTGTCCACCTCGTCTTCTGTCATCCTCTCTCCCAGTGTCGCCAGCACATGACGCAGCTCTGCTCCCATGATGGTGCCATTGCCTTCCTTGTCAAAAACCCTCAGCCCCTCCACAAAATCCTCAAAGTTGCCTTGATCTTTTGCACGGGAGATATGTTGCAGCATTGGCAGGAAGGTCTCAAAATCCACCATTTTAGTGCTCATGTCCTCTGGCCCTGGTTTTCCGAGCACCTTGAGCACATCTGCGTTGGTAGGGTTCTGACCCAGAGCTCGCATCACATCTCCGCATTGGCCATATGTGATCTTCATATCTCCAGTGGGTGTGCGGTCAAACAAGGTGAAGGCTTCCTTGAACTCCTCAATCTGGTCGGCATTGTACTCAAGAGTGATGCTTTTGGGATCGAACGCAGGCTCCTTGGGTGGCTCGGGCAGTAGCTCTGGAGCTGGTTTAGCCGCTGTAGGAGCATCTTTCTTAGGCTCTGGCTTTTTGGGCTCAGGTTTCTTTGGTTCAATCTTCTTAGGTGCCATGTTGTCAAGGGATTCAGAGGTGAGCTGGTACTAGCTGGAAAAACAAGCAAGAGTCTGAAGGGATTGGAGAGGATTCCCGAGCACACAGGGCCACCTCTTCTTCCAAAGCTTTTATATGTGCTTTGTCTAGGGAGCAGTAGAGCAATTTCTAACAGCACACTATACAAGGAAGAAACCTGAAATAGATTCCCTTAGCAAGTGATGTCAACATTAAGTATTGTGCTCAGCTGCTGTCATCTGGCCAACAGGGATATTTGCTGTCATAAGCGGGGGTCCAGTTGCATTAGGCCGAAAATGTTCTGTCCCTCTGATGGACAAAGGGATCACAGCACAATGTATTAGCCCATGAGGGAGAGGGACACAAATAGCTTTGCTGGCTAACTGCTGAAAGTCTAGGAAACACTGCTTTCTGGAACAATGCTTTTTTTCAGAACTTCAAACACACACATAGTTAATTATTTCATTTCAGAGGTCTCAAGATGGATCAGCGCACTTTGGGACTTGTTATCATGAAACATTTTATAGTAAGAGGAAAGCATTCTCTTTTGGGACACTATGGTGATAGGGCTTGAGGGACATGGATTAAATATGGTTTATATTTTGTGCTATAGCTTTATGGTGGTTAGGGTCAGGTAAGAGACAGAAGGAATGCCAAATTGTTTTAGTTGAGATTAGATATGTGTTTGGATATCATCAGTGCTCAACGATATGTTTAAGACTTTGCTTGGATTCTCCCATATAGTTTATAAATTGTACATAAACCACATATGTGCTAATTCTAGTGTTGCATTTAGAGAGAAAAATTACCATTGTCACAGTTTTTGGAACAGCGGAAAGAGTTTGAGTGAATTGTGTTTTGAGAACACATCTCCAAGTTGAGAGATGGCACCTATTCAAAATGATGACGCATCTTTATTTTATATATTTCCATTTCCTTTGTGTTCCCATGACAAGCTTTGTGTACAGTATACTACATACATGTAGGGATGCACCAATACCAGGTATATCAGTCCGATACTGTACTTGTATTTGTAATCTCAGATTCAACCACACTCAATACCGCTTTACGGCAACGTGACGTTAACCTTTCGTAAGTTGAGCAGGTAGGCGGAGAAGAAGCAATGTCTGCAGTTTGGAAATATTTGAGGATAATCAATGATGACAAAAGTAGAGCCGGCTGCAAACTATGTAATGGATAATGTGCAGCGAGAACTTATTATCCTGCTTATGAGACGGCTAAATACTAAACAAACTAACGACTTGACTCCCAATATTAATGGAGATATTTTATTGACTTTAGTTGATCGTAATGCTTATGCTAAGAAAAAAAACCTCTGTTCCACGGCACACCAACGACTGGAACTGCACCAACAACAACTTAATTTACACGGAACGGCAGCACTGATCGATGTTTTCTGTAATTGTGCAAGTCTGTTCACAGTTTATTTTCCACTAACAAGTCCTTAAACAATGCCAGAAACCCATACCGTGTTACCGTTTATATTTACTTCCTGTATGCCTTCTTCTGGTGATTCATCTGATGTCCAGCACTCCGTCTTTTAACCTCTGTTCCTTTCTCTCCGTTGATCATTATTATGCTTAGCTGAGGTTTGTTCAACAGTATTACTAACCTCTGAAATGTCCGAATTGACCATCAGAGTCAAGTTTTCAACTAAGCTGTGTAATAAGCTCTGCTAAATTGTCAAGAGGTGGGGTGAAAAGTCAAACTGTAAAGGTTATACAGTATTAAGTACTCATATCGGTACTCGTATCGGCAAGTACTCACATGTAAGTATTTGTACTTGTGTACTTGGTCTGAAAAACAGCGGTAATGGTGCATCCCTACATATATGTTGCACAGTTACAAGGTTAAAGCAAGCAAAGCAATTCCATTATGTTTCTAGTTTATAAATACGTAATATGTCACTTGGCTTTATGTAGATGACAACTCTGTAATACCCTTCAGTGAATGATAAATTAACCAACCAAACATTCATTTCATTTATGGGAGAGAGGGTGTACATAGGATGTGCAGTTCTGTGACACAATCTTAATCATAAGAACTTTAATTTATGCATGCATCACAGTTTATCAACTCAGTTTAAGACAGCTAAAGCCTGTCATGCGATCATCACATTTACCCTTCTCTATATTCATGCCAGTCTCCCTTGATCCGTCAATCTAGACCAGGGGTCGGCAACCCGCGGCCCACGGGCCGCATGCGGCCCTTTAAGCCCTCTGCTCTGGCTCCCTTGAGCTTAGACAAAAATAAGAAGAAAATAAAATAAAAGTATTTGTAGGACTATTTATATTTTGTTGCATGGTGGAAAATGTTTCGTATCTTGTATTTTGAGGTGATACTGTGACATATAAATAAAAAACAAAACGGTTTTAATTAGTTCAACTAAAATATACGTCACATCCTGCTATGGTCCTGCGCGAGCGCCTTTTCTTGAAGGTGAATAACCTGACCCCCGGCTCGATGAGCGAACTATGGATAAATCAAAGAAAAGTACCGGAGGAACACAGGATTTAATTCTGTGTGGACAGAGTTATATGCTTTCACAGCAAACGATGCTGGTTTACCGGTATGTTTGATCTGTAGAGAGAAGTTGTCAACGGTGGTGCAGCCTTTACGTATCGAGGAACAACAAGGGAGAGGAAGACAGCTGACGATCTTAAGTCATAATTCAATGGGGTATGTAATTTATTTCAGAAAACACTTTTTGTTATATTCCATGGAATGCTCTTAACATCCCGATCGCAATGAATATATTAAATGCTTTGACAATAAATACATACAAAAATGCATCTCTGGAAGCCGTAGCGCTGTAAAAAGCACGACCAATCATCTGAGCCGGGCCGGCTAAAATAACTATAGGTTACTTACGTAATCCCAGTCCTCAGAGTAACATGAAGTGAGATGTCTCACTATGGGATGCGCCTCATCGCGGAGCAAACAGAAGCATCAATCTCATTACGCCAATCCTGATTGGATGGTGATCTTGACGTCAACTTCAGGGAATCACCCCCTATAAGTAGCTTGCGCCACGACGCATGCGTCATTCAAAATAAGCACCTCTTCTCGCTTCACCATAGCAAGGAGGGCCGTCTGGTGAGACATCTCACTTCATGTTACTCTGAAACCTGGGGTTACGTAAGTAACCTATAGTTCTCATTCATAACACTCCGTTCGATGTCTCACTATGGAAAATTGTAGCTCCCGTATTGCCAGACGAGCTTATCTCGAAAATCACCAACCAACCAGAACTTAACAGGTAGAGTCCCGACTCAACAAGGTGACAGCACTGCTCGGGCCACGCTTGGAGCGGAGACGTCTAGCCTGTAAAAGCGGACAAAAGTGAGCGGCGAGGACCAGCTCGCCGCTGCACAGATGTCTTGGATGGAAACACCCTTGAACAAAGCCCAGGATGTAGCCAGGCCCCGAGTCGAGTGAGCCCGCAGACCCGAAGGTGCTTGCAAACTCTGACTCGTATAGGCCAAAGCAATTGCCTCCACAATCCAGTGGGAGAGCCGTTGCTTAGTAACAGGCTTGCCCTTGTGAGGGTTAGCCCAGGACACAAAGGGTTGGTCATTAAGACGAAGCTCCTTTGATCTGTCCATATATGTGCGTAAAGCACGGACTGGACACAGCAGATCCTGCTGCTGTTCCCCGGAGGAAACCAGCAGCAGAGGAAATGCCTCAATGTCAATTGGGGTACACGAACCAACCACCTTTTGTGTAAAGGCAGGGTTGGGCTTCAACAACACTCTCGTTTGCCCTGGGGTGACCTGAGTGCATGAAGGATGTACAGACAGCGTATGAATATCACTGACCCGCTTGGCGGATGCCAGGGCCAGTAACAGCACTGTCTTGAGTGACAGATGTTTCATGTCAGCTCCTTCCAGGGGTTCAAATGGGGTCATGCTGAGCCCATTTAAAACTACTGCCAAGTCCCATAAGGGCACCAGTGACCTGGAGACAGGGAGGAGCCTGCGAGCTCCCTTCATAAAACGGCAGACCAAAGGATGTTGGCTAGCTGTCTTACCCTCAAAGACCACATGGCATGCAGCAATAGCAGCCAGGTACACCTTGATCGTGGAGAAAGCACTGTGTTTATCGATCAAGTCCTGTAGAAATGATAAAATCACCCCGACAGGACATTGAAAGGAGATGTGTCCTTCTTGAAGGCACCACTCCTCAAACACCCTCCACTTACAGTCATAAAGAGACCTGGTGGAGGAAGCTCTCGCACTCTGAATAGTGTTTATCACCTTCTGAGGGAGTCCCACTGTATTCAGATTGTACCACTCACGGGTCAGGCCCATAGTGCCCCACGCCCCCCCCGCCTGAGACAATCTGTCCCTGCGTAGTGGGGGCTGCCATGGCTGCCCGCACAACAGCTGATATATCTCTGCCAGCCCGTACGTTGCGGGCTAGGGCGGAGCCATCAGGATAAGTGTGTGGCGTTGCTCCTTCACTCTGGCCAGAGTTGGGGGTATCAGAGCCAGGGGTGGGAACGCGTACAGAAGACCCGGAGGTCAATCGTGTACGAGTGCGTCCACGCCTAACAGTGAGTTTAAATCGTGAATTAAAGAGAACAGCTGTCAATGAGCATTTTCTCTTTATGCGAACAGATTTAACGCGGCTCTGCCGTAACACACCCACAGCGGACTCACGATCCTTGGATGTGGAGTCCAGTCTGCATAGAGTGGTGCACCTCTGGACAGTAGTTCTGTCCCGAGGTACATCACTCCTGGTACATGCGTCGCTCTCAGAGAGAGGAGACGTCTGCCGCTCCAAGGGATCAGTTTGTGTGCCAGTGTGTGTGACTGGAGACAACGCAACCTCCCTTGGCGGTTCATACACGATACTGTGGTCGTGTTGTCTGTCCTCACGAGGACATGGTGTCCTCTGAGAGAAGGCAGCAAGCGTTTTAGGGTGGGGAACACCGCTAAAAGCTCCGGGTGATTTACGTGCGCCCGCTGGAGGTCTCTGCTCCAGAGACCCCTCACCGGGCGACCTTCGTAAATACCCTATCAGCCTGTCAGACATGCGTCCGTGGTGACCACCTTCCGTGAAAGGACAGCACCCGTAGGCGTGCCCGTACTAGAAAAGTCGGGTGCGGCCAGTGGCGTAGTGCCACTACGCATTTCATAATAACTAATACTCAATTATGAGACCCATGTTGAGCAGGTGCTTTACTAGGACATGTGTCTGCGTAATCTGACTCTGCTCGGCGGGCATTATATATAAAACCCTCCTTTCTAGGAGAGAGAGAATCTCTCTCTCCAGAATATGGGTTGACTCTCCCCGGGCTTGTGAATACAGATAGCCCGAGAAGCGAGGGGGGGTGACGGTGACTTGGAGTCTGTAGCTCCGTCTAACTGTCTTGAGAAACCCAAGCAGATGTCGTGAGCATCTCCCGCTGTATGCTCCTTAGAGCCAGCTGAGATGTCACGTCTCGTCCCCTCTGAGTCTCTATTTGTTGTGTTATGGGGCCCTCCAGTGGGAGGCAGAGGTGGAGGGCCTCGTCCTCCTTCTTTTTCGACTCGCATCTCCTCTGCATGGAGGCAAGAGCGGAGCCGAAAATCCCCTCGGGAACGATGGGCATGTCAAGCACATCCTCCTTTTCCCGGTCTGGGAGGTTGATGAGGTTGAGCCATCTAGCTCTTTCCTGCACCACCATGATCCCCATTGTTTTGCCCGTGGCCTGGACGGCGCAGCGTTGGACACGGAGACAAATGTCTGTGACCGCAGCCAACTCGTCCAGAACGGCCGGTCCAGGATTACTCGACATATCCTCACAGAGCTCCGCTTGGTATGCGGTTAGCAGTGAGGAAACGTTCAGAGCCCTGGCGGACAACGCTGCGGCTCTGTAGGACCGTTCAGTCATGGTCGACTGGAAACGGTCCACCTTCGCTGGCAGCGTGGGGTTCCTGCTTGGTGATGGGCCCATCCTCGGTAGGAGGTGGGCTGCCACCAGAAGTTCCATCGGCGGTATGCGGAGAAGGCCGACCCTCACTCCAACCCCTGTTCCAACAAGCTAGCTTGGTGTGCTAGCCATCGGTGGAGGCTCTTTCGGGTGAAACGGGCACAATGCCCGCACGAGCCGGGGTTGTTGATAGCCTCCTGGGCGTGTTCCAGCCCGAGTCAGGACGAGCAGACCTGGTGTGAGTCTGTGCCTGATATCTTCAACCCGCAGCCTCCGAGTCGAGCCTCCGAGTTCCTGACTCCTCTGGTGTGAGGTAAAGAGGCGTCCATCTTGTTCGCCGCGTGGCGTGGAGAAGACCCGCTCGTAACAGGTACGTCGTCGAGAAAAAAGTGTTACCAACCTGTCTTTAATCCGGAGAAAAAAACGGTGTAGGTCTTTTTTCTCAAAGAATATTAACTGGTGTGTTAATATTCTTTAATCCTTTCCTCCTCCGTGAGAAAGAGAAAAGAAAAACGCTACCGTGGTGTCGGTAGTGAGGGAAAGCAAGCTCGCGACAGGTGTGTTGCTAGCTTGAAAAAATCATAACCTTACCTTAATTCCCGAGGAAGAAACGGCGAGGTTGATTATAATACTAACTGGTGTGTTAGTATTAGCAGTCTTCTTGCGAAGCAGGAAGGGTAGCCGGCGAGCGCCCGTCGACCGAAATTTAGATTTGGGTTCAGTCTGTGGACTGTTAAGCTAGCCCGGCTACCATAGAGATGTGCTCTGAAGCGAGAAGAGGTGTTTGAATGACGCATGCGACGTAGCGCAAGCTACTTATAGGGGGTGGATTCCCTGACGCTGACGTCAAGATCACCAGCCAATCAGGATTGGCGTAATGAGATTGATGCTTCTGTTTGCTCCGCGATGAGGCGCATCCCATAGTGAGACATCGAACGGAGTGTTATGAATGAGAACTGACACCCAATTTGTCTTCTTTAAGTGTGTACGTGCCTATGCACGTTTGTGTCGGACAGAAACAAAGAGTGAGACCAAAATGAAAGTTTACACTGAAACACCATATACTGTACACAATATTCCAGGTATTTCCCTACTATTACCTAAAGTGAACAAAAATAAATTGTGAAATGATTGTGTCACCTAATAGTATGATGTAAAAGGACACAAGTAAAATACATGTAAGAGCAATATAACCTCTCACATTCATATTGACCTTCAGGGTAAGGCTGGTTGACATCTTCACATTTTGAAAAGATAAACCCAGACATGTGACTCAAGTCAAGTGCTCCAAACCCCAAGCAAGTTCCAAGTCCTTCTTACTTGGTCAAATCAAGTTAAGTCAGTGGTATTTCAAGTCAAGTATAATCCTATGATGAGGCAAGTCAAGTAAGAAGACAAGTGAAACTCTGGAGCAGAAAATGTGTTAAGCTTTCACTCGGCAGCACATGTGGATGTAACATAAAATTACTTGTGTTCCTTTTTTCCCTTTACAACTTACTTTAAACAAGGCTTCAATCAGTACACTGCTATTGCAATGATTGAACCAGTGGATTGCTGCTTTCAGCATCTGAAGTTGAAGTGGTAATTTCCTTGGTCCTTACTATCAGCTACTGTTGCTAATTTCAAAGAGAGCAATGTTTCTGATGAACAAGGTTTTCAAAGTGAATATTCGTAAATACAAGTGCATGAACTGGTTAGATAAATACATATCTACATTATCATAAAACCATATATAAAAAAGTTTAAATTAACAATGACCAGGTTGCTTGTTAAATTGGCTTTCATAAAAAAAAAATGATGTGTGAGGTCGAGGTCCCAAAGAGAAACCAATGGTTCTCATTCATAACACTCTGTTCGATGTCTCACTATGGGATGCGCCTCATCGCGGAGCAAACAGAAGCATCAATCTCATTACGCCAATCCTGATTGGCTGGTGATCTTGACGACAGCGTCAGGGAAATCACCCCCTATAAGTAGCTTGCGCCACAACGCATGCGTCATTCAAACACCTCTTCTCGCTTCAGAGCACATCTCTACAGTAGCCGGGCAAGCTTCACTGTCCACAGACTGAACCCAAATACCCATTTCGGTCGACGGGCGCTCGCCGGCTACTCCTTCTGCTTCGCAGGAAGACGGTAGTACTAACGCTGTTAGTATTTTAAAAATCGACCTCGCCCTTCTCTTACCCGAGAAAGTAAGGTAGGTCCGATTTCTCAAGCTAGCAGCACACCTGTTGCTAGCTCGCTCCCTCTCTACCGACACCACGGTAGCGAGGAAGTTTTTTCTTTTCTCTTCTCCACGGAGGGGAAAAGGATTAAAAAGGAGCATACTGCCACACCAGTCAGTATTCTCTGGGAATAAAAGACCCACACCGTCCTTTTTCTCCGGATTAAGGACAAAGTGGTAATACCTTTTTCTCCCGTCCCACCTGTCGAGAGCGGGCCCTCTCCACGCCACGAGGCGACCAAGATGGACGCCCCTCTGCCTCACACCAGAGGAGTCAGGGACTCGGTGGCTCGACTCGGTGGCTCGACTCTGCGGCTGCGGGTTGAAGATCTCGGGCACAGACACACACCAGGTCTGTTCGTCCTGCCTCGGGCTGGAACACGACCGAGGCGCTATCGACAACCCCGGCTCATGCGGACATTGTGTCCGCTTCACCGTTAAGAAGGCCCAGCAGCCCTGGACACCAAATCCCAGAGCATTAATTACCATGAATAAACTTAAACATAATACATAATTACACAGAGCTCAGTTTTTACTGGGGCTGGGGCAGTTCAAATTGATTGGGGGGGGGGGGGGGGGTGCCATAGTTTATGGGCACTGTACGCAATATAGGCGTAGTTCTGTTAGTATAAGATAATAAGATGCACTTTGTTGATCAAAAATCGGGAAATTGTGTTGTTATGTTGCATGGTTCCCCAAGGCTCTATCCTGGGCCCCATCCTCTTTTTACTGTACCTACTGCCCCTAGGTTAAATTCTCACTAAACACAATATTCCCTTCCACTGCTACGCCGACGATGCACAGATCTATCTGCCTCTCAAAGCAAATGTCAAACACTCACACTCACAGAGTTAAAATCCTGGCTGAGCCACAATGTCCTTGACCTCAACGAGAGCAAGACCGAGGTCATCTTTTTTGGACCCCAACCTCCAGCCTCTCCGGTTGATATTCTGGGCTCTCTCAATGAAAACATCCTCCCCTCTGTCATGAACCTTGGAGTGACCTTCAGTAGCAGTTTTAAATGTGACAAGCAGGTCAGCACCGTAGTCAAATCCTGCTTTTTTTAAATACAAGTATTGGCCAAAACCAAGTCGTATTTATCTTTTAAAGATCTAGAAAGGGGTATTAATGCCTTTGTGACCTCAAGACTGGACTATTGCAACACTCTGTATGTGGGTATGGACCAGGCCTCAATCAAACTCCTGCAGCTAGTCCAAAACGCAGCTGCACGTCTTCTGACTGGCCATAAAAAGCGTGACCATATCACCCCAATTCTGGCCTCCAATTCGGTTCCGAATTGATTTTAGAATCCTTTTATTTGTTTTCAAAGCCCTAAATGGGCTGGCTCCTGCCTATATAGCCGAACTCCTCCATCGCTACACCCCAGCCAGAGCTTTAAGGTCTGCTGGTAGTGCCCAAGACCAGGCTCAAAACCCGAGGGCATCGAGCCTTCGCAGCAGCTGGCCCCAGGCTCTGGAACACTCTGCCCCTCCATGTGAGGTCGGCCGAGAGACTAGGGTTTTTTAAATCCTCACTAAAAACACACTTCTTCGCCCTGACCTTCTAGTCAGAGCGGAGCATGACACCTGACTATTCCCTGTGTTTTTGTTTTTTATATTTCTGTTGTATGTATGTATGTATTTATGTATAGGTACAGCACTTTGGCTCGACCAAAAATCACTTTTAAATGTGCTATATCAATAAAACTTGATTTGATTTGATGACATTTTACAAACATTTTTTATTTAATATCTAACTTTTTTTTCTTTTCCAATCTCCGGCGCCCCCGATGGGTTGATGCGCCCTTAGGATTTGCCTATACTGCCTATGCCAAGGGCCGGCCCTGTGTCAAGGCGCTGACAACACAATTGTGTAGAAAGCAGACACAGATCTAAACCTAGATGATAGTTTAATCATATATGAGGGAAATTAATAAAACTACGATATGATCCATATGCACAGTACAGATAAACACATTGACAGTTCTGTCTCAAATGCAGTAATATACTGCACATGAATTTACTGATTTACCATTGTGCTCTTCAGTATGCAATGTAACCAAATATTTTTAAAGAAGCAGTAGCCTACAGATCTGTTTTGCTTATCAATGCACAATATCATGGCTATGGAATAATGACACTATTTATGTTATATTGGTTCCCTAAAAGCCTTGTTTTTAACTTGCAATTCTGTCTACCACCGGGTAGGATCTCCCAGGAAAATGAAGGCTTGATTTATTTATCAACCATGGCACACCTAAAACAGAAAGAGGATAGCCCTTTCGTTTTTTCCTGATAGCCATTGGTACCCATTCCAAGTAATCAAAGAGTATCGATGTCAATGATCAATACTTTCAAATAAAATATACTGTACTTTATTTTTTAGGTCCATTATTTTTGTTTTATATTTACAATAACTGAAATCACTCGGATGTGAAATATTGTACTAGTGGTTGTCAGAAATAGAGAATGTATAAGCTCCATGGAGCTCCATATTCATTGTAGCTATTCTAAGATATGTTTGAGCAGGAAATGTAAAAAAAACTATACACACCAAACCCTACCTAAAGTCAATCATCCCCTTTTAACCCCACTCGGTAAGTCATGTGTGGGCAAGAGTGCCTCCATTACTGTTTTAGTTGAGTGTTTGTTTATATCTGTGACCAAGCGAAGAGAGGATGGTCAAATACAGCAAGCCCTTAATCCCAGAGATAACAGTGGGAATGAGGCAGGCAGACCAATGGTCTAGTCCAGGCTAATAAAAGAGAGTGATTGAGACAGCGGTTGCATTCCTTCTATGGCCCTGAAAAGGCGTGACTTAGACTTAAAATATTCACTGTTTTCTTAAGTGGCTAAAAAGGGAAGCAGACATGAGCTCCTTTTCACCCCCAGAGACAAATTCATTGTTTTGTGTGTGGAATTTTCTTGCTCACCTATCGTAATAAACAGAACAAAAATAATGTTATGGATTTTCATCAGTGTGAAACAAAAAAAGACATTACTTTATTTTGGTTCTTGAGATATCCCCAATCCAAACTAAAAAGTATGCACATTATGACAAGCCACTGACTTTATACGTCCCACTTTAAAATACTTTAAATATTTGCATCATAATTTACAAAATAACACCTAGCAGTTGCCCATCAAGATTTAATTTTGTGTTGACAGTGAAGTATTTCAAACATCAATGGTTTACAGCTGCCACTGCAAACAACTGAGCCATTTCCGTAGCAAACTCCAAATGAGCTTTTGGATTAGTTAATCTGAAATATAAATGAATTTCCTCTATATTTCGGTGGAGTGGAGTGGAAAGTCACACAAAACTTTTCTTATGAGTCCGGTAATAATATTGCAATAATAATGGAATGACATTTGCAGGAACCAGCTTGCAGACATCTGTGTAAACAATTTAATTAAGACCATGTTTGATGAATTATAACTGGTGAAGGAACTGCCTGTTCTAATGCTTCAGTTTCTTAATTACACCAGACATCCATGTGTTCATTCTCTTTGCCCGCCCCATACTCTTTCCCCTGCTCACAATGATAGAAATTGGAAAACTACAAAAACGAAAGTGCATTTCACACTCAACTGAAGCAAAGCAAGCAATTTGAAATTAATCAAAACACAATAAGTTTACAACATGATACAGAGACGCTGTAAATGAAATGAGTGTAGTCAATTTGTGATACTCATCCCATTGTTTTATAATGCAACATTTAAAATAGTAGTAGCCAAGAATTACACATTCACTCGATTGCATTTTAGGTTCAGAATTTGTATTATTTATATGTTTTTCTCTTGAGTCTGAAATACAATTCTGAGACACCCTTTTAGGTAAACGGGATTTGCTAATGCTCTTTTTACACAAACATCGCTGCGTAAAAGCCCTGAAGTGGATAGACTGTGTGTCTTTCAGGTAAATAGATATAGTAGTGACCTTTGTCATTAACAAAAAGGGTAAACCATCAGTGAAGCCAAGCATTGAGAGTCGGCGCTCATAGCAACAATAGCAGTGACTTAACTCACCGGACATTTAACCAGAGAGGAGAGCTCATGTCATGTTCTGATTCAGATTATCATTACATTGGTGTATCTTGTTTCCTTTAAAGAGCATGTGACACGAGTTTCCCCCATCATCCAAATCCATCAATTTGAGTAAATATTGTCCCCTTGAAAACCGTTACTGAACTCATTTTGGATATTTGTACTTTGATAACCATTAATCTGCCCTTCAATGTTGACCATTCGAGTTGATCTTCTCGGGGATTCTTCAAGTCCCGCCAAATGATGTGTGACGTCATTGTGGGCACAGCGCTCCAGCTGCACCATTCAGGATCCCAGCATATGCATGTAAACGCACGATGGCGCACACAGCAGCAAGCTCAGACAGCGATGACAGTTTAATTTTGAACGTGTCTGAGAGCTCATATGAGGCTGAAGGATCGGTTTATGTTGTATCTGTTAGAAGTTTAGGAATTAGGTGCGTCAATATGGGCGATCATACGGTCATGTAGCCAGTGGTGGAATGGGACTAAAAATCATCCCGGGACTCTCGACCGGCCCACTTCGGTACCGCTAGTAAATTGTCAACGGGGGGAGTGGGGGATGTCAGGGGCGGCGGCCGCGGGTGCTGTAGGCTAGGGAAGGCTAAACCTTCCCAAATATTTGTGTCACTGCATCCTGGTAAAATACAAATATAATGTATAATGTCTGTGTCTTTGACATTAGCGCTGCTAGCCACCTGTGCCCTGTACTATGAATACCCTGGATATGTTTGAGTAGCAAACAAAATATAGGTTACTTACGTAACCCCAGGCCTCAGAGTAACATGAAGTGCGATGTCTCACTATGGGAACCGCCTCATCGCGGAGCAAACAGAAGCATCAATCTCATTACGCCAATCCTGATTGGCTGGTGATCTTGACGTCAGCGTCAGGGAATTCACCCCCTATAAGTAGCTTGCGCCACAACGCATGCGTCATTCAAAATAAGCACCTCTTCTCGCTTCACCATAGCAAGGAGGGCCGTCTGGTGAGACATCTCACTTCATGTTACTATGGGAAATTGTAGCTCCCGTATTGCCAGACGAGCTTATCTCGAATATCACCAAACCGACCAGAACTTTAACAGGTAGGGCTCCGACTCAACCAGGTGCCCAGCACTGCTTGAGTCAAACTGGGAGTAGAACGTCCAGACTGTTAAAAGGCGGACCAGCTCGACGCTTGCACCAATGTCTTGGATGGAGCCCAGGATGCAGCCAGACCCTGAGTCAAAAGAGCTCGCGGACCCGAGGGTGCCTGCGAACTCTGACTCGTATGGGCCCCACAGCAATTGCTTCCACAAACAGTGGGAGAGCCGTTGCTTAGTAACAGGCTTGCCCTTATAAGGGATAGCCCAGGACACAAGGGGCTTGGTCATTATGATGAAGCACCCCTGATCTGTCCCTGTACGTGCGTAAAGCACGGGCTGGACACGGCAAATCCGGCCGCTGTTCCCCGGAGGAATACAGTGGCAGGGAGGATGCCTCAATGTCCAATATGGTACCTGAACCAACCGCCTTAAAATAAAGGCAGGATTGGGCTTCAACCACACTCTGTTTGCCCTGGGGCGAACCGAGTGCCTGAAGACTGTACAGATAGCGCATGAGTGCCACTGGCTCGCTTTGCAGCTGCCAGGGTCAGCTTCATGTCACACTGTATTCAGATTGTACCACTCACGGACCAGGCCCATAGAGCCAAGCGCTCTGGGTGTGGGTGAAAGATCGCCCCCCCCGCTTGGGACAGTATGTCCCTGCGTAGTGGGAGCTGCCATGGCTGCCCGCACAGCAGCTGATATATCTCCGCTAGCCAGTACATAGCTGGCCAGTGCGGAGCTATCAGAATAAGGGTGTGGCGTTGCTCTCTCACTCTGGCCAGAGTTGGAGGTATCAGAGCCAGGGGTGGAAACGCGTACAGAAGGCCCGGGGGCCAATCGTGCGTGAGTGCATCCACGCCTAACGGTGCATTTAGATCACGCATCGAAAAGAACAGCTGACACTGAGCGTTGTCTTTCGATGCGAACAGATCCACCGCGGCTCTGCCGTAACGCACCCACAACTGGCTCACAATCCTTGGATGTAGAGTCCAGTCTGCATAAAGTGGTATACCTCTGGACAGTAGATCTGCCCCGAGGTTCATCACTCCCGGTACGTGCGTCGCTCTCAAAGAGAGGAGACGTCTACCGCTCCATAGGATAAGTTTGCGCGCCAGTGTGTGTAACTGGAGAGAACGCAAACCCGCTTGGCAGTTAATATACGATATTGTGGTCGTATTGTCTGTCCTCACGAGGAGGTGATGTTCCCTGAGGAAAGGCAGAAAGCGTCTTAGGGTGAGAAACACCGCTAAAAGCTCCAGGTCATTTATGTGCGCCCGCTGGAGGTCTCTGCTCCAGAGACCCCTCACTGGGCGACCTTCATAAATACCTCCCAAACCTGTCAGACATGCGTCCACTTTCCGTGAAAGGACAGCACCCATAGGCACACCTCGTACTAGAAAAGTCGGGTGCAGCCAGTGGCGCAGTGCCATTACGTATTTCACAGTAACCATCACACTCCGCCTGAGCCGATGACATGAAGGTGTCCTCTTCCTGTTCATCCGACTCGGACAGGAGGTGTGAGGAATTGCAGTATCTCCTTCTCCTTTTTTCTGTTTGTTTGTCTATCTGTTTGTCTGTCTTCCTGGCTGGGCGTGGTTGACCTACTTTCCGTTTTCCGCCAACTCACCTCCGCTCCTGTTTCTCATCATCACTGATTACCACTACTCACCTGCTGCTGCTTAAAACTCCGGTTCGATCATCAGACTTCGCCAGTTCTTCGTATACTCACAGTGGTAAACTCCAGTTCCGGCTGACTAGTATTGCTAGTCTTTTTGTATACTCTTCCAGTTGGAATTGTTCATATACTAATCCTGTTCTGTTTTGTGCCTGTTCCAGATACTCCATATTCCATTCCGTCCTGCCTGCCACGTCCAGCCCAATCTCCGTCTCAGCCCTGCTCCACGTTCTTCCCACTCTGTTGAGAGTTTACTTTGTCTCCTGCCTGCTTTTTGAGGAACGTAAATAAATTCAGTTTTTTTGACACTTCACCTAAGTCTCCGTCCCAAGTGTTCTTGCATAGCGGGTTCAAGTTTTGAGTCTCTTTACGAGGAGCGTAACAGGAGGAACGCCAAGGTGTCCTCTTCTTCGTCCTCCTCGTAGTCCAGCTCGAGGACATCCTCCGCGGGTGAGAACATGGTGAGGTCTAACCGGGAGCCCCAGCTTGGTAAAGCGTGGGGACCCGTTCCCACGTGTCTTGCTGTCATCGGGTCCCGGCCTGCCAGGGCGCGGGATTCCGGTTCTGTGGCCATCGTAGATAATGAGCCCCAGACCGACACGGAGAGGGGTTCACTCTCTGTGGCGGACGCCCCCGAGTCTTGACTGCCGGCCGGCGGGTCAGTGGACATGGGGGGTACCTGCTCCGACAGGCTAGCTTGTCGTGCTAACCGTCGGCGGAGGCTCTTTGCGGTGAAGCGGACACAATGTCCGCATGAGCCGGGGTTGTCGATAGCGCCTCGGGCGTGTTCCAGCCCGAGGCAGGACGAGCAGACCTGGTGTGTGTCTGCGCCCGAGATCTTCAACCCGCAGCCGCAGAGTCGAGCCACCGAGTCCCTGACTCCTCTGGAGTGAGGGAGAGGGGCGTCCATCTTGTTCGCCTCGTGGCGTGGAGAGGGCCCGCTCTCGACAGGTAGGATGGGAGAAAAAGATGTTACCAACCTGTCCTTAATCCGGAGAAAAGGACGGTGTGGGTCTTTTACAGTATGCTCCTTTAATCCTTTCTTCCTCCGTGGAAAAAAGAAAAAACTTCCTCGCTACCGTGGTGTCGATAGAGAGGGAGCGAGCTAGCAACAGGTGTGTTGCTAGCTTAAAAAATCAGACCTACCTTACTTTCCCGGGGAGAGAAGGGCGATGTCGATTTTAATACTAACTGCGTTAGTACTACCGTCTTCCTGCGAAGCAGAAGGAGTAGCCGGCGAGCGCCCGTCGACCAAAATGGGTATTTGGGTTCAGTCTGTGGACCGCTACTGTAGAGATGTGCTCTGAAGCGAGAAGAGGTGTTTGAATGACGAGATCTCGCTAAGCGGTCCTACGACGCTGGTTATCAACTCGGTAAATCAAGCCAGGGTTTCTCTCACCAGCTGAGAGCGCGTTCACGGGGGCGGGGTTAGCTACATTTGACCAATCACAAACAGGGACAAGTGTACTGACAGCGCAGGGTCATACTTCATTAATGAAAAGTAAACCACCTTCTTTTTTAAACTGACGGTTCGAGATGACTAGTAGCCCAATATTTCATTGCACAACAGTTGTTGGGATGCTGTCACAGGCTCTTTAAGAGGCAAATCAGATAAACCAGCTAAAAAATAAAGCACAATTATATTCTGATACACAGGTTAGATAGGCTTAAGAACAACACAGAGATAGGTGGAAATTCTGTTGTTGATATTCCATCCATCCATCCATCTTCTCCCGCTTATCTGTGGTCGGGTCGCGGAGAAGAGCCCCAAACTTTCCTTTCCCTGGCCACATCAACCAGCTCTGACTGGGGGATTCCAAGGCGCTCCCAGGCCAGCGAAGAGATATAATCCCTCCACCTGGTCCTATGTCTACCCCTCGGTCTCCTGCTGTTGTCGATATTACGGAGGGTAAACCTTTAATAAAGAAATATCTAATATATACTAATTACAAGGTAACTTCACAATCTTGTTAAATATAGATATAAATGTTATTGGTTCCTCGCAAAAACATTATCTGTGTATGCTTTGAAATGTATTCATTCATAATTTTGTGTTAAATATCTTTGTAGCTGCGACACATTTAACCATGTAGAAGGTTATTTGGGGACATTGTTGACGATAGTTCATTGTGGCAACTTCAAACACAATTTAAAATGGCAAGACACAATGACCTTAAATAACTTGCATAATTTGACCCTATATAAACTATCCACTTTTAGTAGGGTCAGTCAGCTTACAGTAGGGCTGCGCCGACTATAGCTGTGAGATCACAGCGCACATCCCCCTCACCAGGAATGAGCACTATGCCTCCTTCTCACAAGCTTGGATTGGAATTCTGACGGGGAGATTAGGGAACTTTCCAAGCTATTCATACCACCCCTATTCTCTACAGAGTACTTGGCTTGGTGGCAGAATCCTCTCCTGCTCAGCTGGACTATTTCCGATGTGCCTCTGATGCCGCGTTTGGAGTGTGTCTCTGAATGGCTTTTACCTGTTTATCCCAGCAGCACACAGGCTTATGAGATGTTTTCCTCAAAGCTTACCAGGTGCTTTTCTCAACTGGAATGCCGGTATGTTTAATTTAGACCCATAATCCCGGTGAAAGTGGACCAAACATGTATTTGCAGTCCGTTCACTATGTAACACAGAAATGTGAACCCAAAACTTTTTTTGCGCCTTTCCGTGAAAATAAACTGTTTCTGGACTCACAAGAAATGTGTTCTGACACAACAGAAAATATTGCATAGCCATAACAAAGATTATAATGTATTTGAAGCAGAAAATAGATTTTGCATTGAATCATACAAATATTTAAACTAGAATAAAGATGTTACAAAAAAAGCATCCATAAAAATGCCTCGCCCGTGGACTCACACTGGGTTTGGCATTTGGAGACATATTAACATGATGAAAATGTTGCTTTGGTTATTGTAGGAACTACATTTAGATGTATTCAGTCTGTATTTAATGTAACATTTGATTTTCTAAATGTGGGTGAAGGTGAGCCAATGTTGCGCTAATTATTTTTTTGACCAGCATAGCATTAATTTAACATGTTCAGTTTTGCCAGAATTGGCTTAATGCCAGTAATGTTTTTTCAGGAAAGAGCTTGTATGCTAAAAAAAAAGAATAAAACAGTGGTCGTGTGCTGAATGCAACACTTGCCATTTGCTTTTATTTCAATCAAATGATCATGTTGCTTTGATTTCACAATGCAGTTTTAACATTTATGGAAGTCAGCGTATGTCCTGCCACTACTAAAAGGAGGGGAGGCCACCTTATTAAACAATTATAGACCCATCTCCAAATTGTCAGTTCTGGCCAAGGTTCTTGAAAGCGTAGTGAGTGAGCAGGTAAAGGTGTTTTTATGTAACAATGACATCCTGTCTAAACATCAGTCAGGCTTCAGAAAGCAACATAGCACCATCACTGCCACAATGAAAGTGGTAAATGATATTACAAGTATTGTAGATAATAAGCAGAGTTGTGCAGCTCTATTTGTTGACCTATCCAAAGCTTTTGATACCGTTGATCATCACATCTTGAAGCAGAGGCTAGTCAGTATTGGCTTATCCTGCCATGCAGTGGGGTGGTTTGTGAACTACCTCTCTGAAAGGTCCCAATGTGTTAAGTTTGATGGGCTGTCTTCTCAATGGTTAAACATCACTAATGGTGTACCACAAGGTTCAGTTTTAGGTCTGCTATTATTCTCTATCTATATTAATAGTTTAGGTGAAAATGTCGAAGGAGCAACCTTACATTTTTATGCGGACGATACCGTGATGTATTGTGCAGGTCCCTCCATTAAGGAGGCTGTTGTTAAATTACAGGCTGTTTTCACATTATTCAGACTCAGCTCTCTGAGCTTAAGCTTCTTTTAAATGTGGATAAAACCAAGGTAATGTTCTTTTCTAAAGCTAAAATTACATCAGAGACTGCTTTGGATATTGTAACTACGCAAGGAATACAACTTGAAGTGGTTGCCTGTTACAAATACCTGGGTATCTGTCACGATCTGTCTTTATGGTGTTTTGTCTTGTCTGTTTTTGGTTTTCTGTCTGCGTTGTGTTTTGTCTTGTTTAGATCTGTCTGTGGTTCCCTGTCGTTAGTTTTCTGGTGTGTCTGATTACCCGATTGTGTTCACCTGTGGCCCCTGTGTTTTCTCCTCCCTCCTCACCTGTGTCTTGTTTGTATGATTAGTCTTGTGTGTATTTAAGTTCTGGTTTTTCTGTCTGTCTTTGTCGGTTCGTCTTGTGTCATGACTAGTTCGTCGGTGCGTGTTCTGTTTTGGTCTTTGTTTATCACCTAGCCTTGAAATAAAGGATTTTTCACTTTATTCTGCATTTGGGTCCTGCCTGCTTCACACACCGTAACATTACGAACCGACCATTAGTGATGGTCAGATGAAGCCTTATGAAGCTTTGAAGCTTTCCAGCCAATTGGTTCGCAAAAGGGTTCATCTCATGAGGTTTCATCATGGGCTTCATTTGAACACAAACCCCCCTGTTGGTCAAAGTGTGTAAAACAGGCAGATTGGACATTTCAACAGTGTGCTCTATCTCATACCGAGTTCCCATTGAGTAAAGCCTTAGAATAACTCTAAACAACGAACATAAAATCATATTTTCATGTTAACAATATTCTATTTATTCCAGTTTAATGATTGTGATTGAACAGCCTAAGGAGGCTGGTAAACATTGCAAAGAGGGATTTGTATTCCTTAATAATATTCATAAACTTAACCATGTTGTAGCCTGAGAAAGGCTAAACCATATCAAAGAATACATTTATTAACTACATTATCTCATTTAGCTGTAGCTTTTATAAACAACAACAAATACGTATTGTTCAGTCGTTGAACCAGGGACCCTGCGGTCATGAGTCAACTGCTTTCCAGCTGAGCCACAGCACACACACTAAAACTCCCTGAAAACACTGCAACATAGTTCCTGTATTTATTCATGTTTTTATTCCTACATTTATTTATGCTTGTATCTAGTTATACTTATGACATGTTCCGACCTCTATATAAGTGAGGGTCTGAGCTCTCTTGATTCCATCGTGTCATCGGGCCCGGGTACAGGAGGGGTAATATGGTTCTTATTATACATCCATGGGTATTATGAGCGTTGTGGTTCAACGGTTCAACCGATCTGAATCGCTTCGTGAAGCAGTCACGTGGTATCGACAGGCAGCGAGGTTTCGTTTGTCATCGATGACGTTACTGGCCCAAAACGATACAAGCCTCGATACATGCTTCACAAAAAGCTTCGGGGATTACTCGACACACGCTCCGAAGCCTCGGCGCAATACGTAACATCACTACCGACCATTATGGACCCAGCAGACTCAGCCCATTTGATGCTACAGACGGAATGTCTTGGATACTCTCTGGAGTACATTTGTTATACGTGGAAAGGCGCCTCATCTAGACGGGGTAGAGAGGCTGCGTTGAAGGAGGTACGTCAGGAGGTTGCTCGCCTTGTTGCCCGAGTGGCTTAGGGTTTTCTCACGTAGCCCTGAGTGCCAGTCTTCATGTTCTGACCCTTTCTTGGGGTATGGTATGGCGTTTGGAGGTCCACGAAGCCTCCAAAAGACTCCTAAGAGACGCAAGGCCAGGGTTCCATCCCCAGTTCCGGCTCCAGAACCGGCCTACAAGGCCATGGATCCATGCACCAGTTCCGGCCCACGCAGCCATGCTTCCATTCTCCATTACCTGGCTTACACAGCCAGGGTCCAGGCTTCCGCTCCGCGCCCAGCAGCAATGGTTCCGACTCCAGAACCGGTCCCCACAGCCATGGTTCCGGCTCCAGAACCGGCCCATGCAGCCATGGTCCCTGCTACAGAACCGGCCCACACAGCCATGGTCCCACCCCCAGTCATGGCCCCAGCAGCCATGGCTCCGGCCCCAGCAGCCATGGTTCCGGCTTCAGTACCGGCCCCAGTAGCCATGGTCCCAACTCCAGTTTCGGCTCCAGGACTGGCTCTCCGGCTGACGCCAGCTCCCGTGTCCTGTCGGCGTACCGGCCGACTCCAGCGCCTCGTCTCCTGTTGGCTCTCCAGCCGACACCAGCTCCCTGAGACCTGTCGGCGTACCGGCCAACGCCAGCTCCCCGAGGCCTGTCGGCGTACCGGCCGACTCCAGCTCCTCGTCTCTTGTTGGCTCTCCAGCCGACGCCAGCTCACCGTGTCCTGTCGGCGTACCGACCGACTTAGGTCCCCTGTCGAGTTCCCTCTCGAGTTCCCTCTCCAGTTCCCTCTCAGGTCCCCTCTCGAGTCCCTTCTCGAGTTCCCTCTCGAGTCCCCTCTCGAGTCCCCTCTCGAGTCCACTCTCAAGTCTTCTCTCCAGTTCCCTCTCGAGTCTCCTCTCGAGTCTCCTCTCGAGTTCCCTCTCAAGCCCTCTCTCGAGTTCCCACTCAAGTCCCTACTCAAGTACCGTTGGAGGTTCCGCTGGGGGTCCTGCCAACCCTTTGTCCTGTCCCGTTGGAGGTCCCGCCGTCTACTCTTCTGCCGGGGGTCCTGCCAGCTCCTTGTCCTGTCTCGTTGGAGGCCCCGCCGACTACTCTCCTGCCGGGGGTCCTGCCAACCCTATGTCCTGTCCCGTTGGAGGGCCCGCCGTCTACTCTCCTGCCGGGGGTCCTGCCAGTCCTGTGTCCTGTGCCGTTGGAGGCCCCGCCGACAACTCTCCTGCCGGGGGTCCTGCCAATCCCATGTCCTGTGCCGTTGGAGGCCCCGCCGACTGCTCTCCTGCCGGGGGTCCTGCAAACCCTGTGTCCTGTCTCGTTGGAGGCCCCGCCGACTGCTCTCCTGCCGGGGGTCCTGCCGGCCCTTTGTCCTGTCTCGTTGGAGGTCCCGCCGTCAACTCTTCTGCCGGGGGTCCTGCCGGTCCTGTGTCCTGTGCCGTTGGAGGCCCCGCCGACTGCTCTCCTGCCGGGGGTCCTGCCAACCCGGTGTCCTGTGCCCTTGGAGGCCCCGCCAACTACTCTGCTACCGGGGGTCCTACCAATCCCATGTCCTGTTTCGTTGGAGGCCTCGACATTACATGTCTCACCGGGGGTCCTGCCAACTCCTTGTCCTCTTCCGTGGGGAATCTTGCCGACACCTGTCCCACCGGCTCTGGTTACTGTCCGGTCAACACCGGCTCCTGCCCGGTCCCCTGAGAGCTGTGGTCTTCGCCCCTCCTCGAACTCTGCCTTGCCCCCGGGCCGTCCGCCCGAGAACCCCTTTTTGAACTCTGCCTTGCCCCCGGGCCGTCCGCCCGAATTCCCCTTTTTGAACTCTGCTTTGCCCCCGGGCCGTCCGCCCGAGATCCCTTCCTGGTCCTCTGCTTTGCCCCCGGGCCGTCCGCCCGAGATCCCTTCCTGGTCCTCTGCTGCGCCCCTGGGTTGTCAGCCCAGACCCGTCCTCCGGACCCCCTCCACCCACCCTGGTTGCCCTAGTTTTGTGTCCCTCCTCCGGACCCCCTCCACCCACCCTGCTTGAGGTTTTGGACTTTTGTGGGTTTTTTTTTTTAGGACGTCTGGAATCCGTCCCTTGAGGGGGGGGTTCTGTCACGATCTGTCTTTATGGTGTTTTGTCTTGTCTTTATCTGTTTTTGGTTTTCTGTCTGCGTTGTGTTTTGTCTTGTTTAGATCTGTCTGTGGTTCCCTGTCGTTAGTTTTCCTGGTGTGTCTGATTACCCGATTGTGTTCACCTGTGGCCCCTGTGTTTTCTCCTCCCTCCTCACCTGTGTCTTGTTTGTGTGATTAGTCTTGTGTGTATTTAAGTTCTGTTTTTTCTGTCTGTCTTTGTCGGTTCGTCTTGTGTCATGACTAGTTCGTCGGTGAGTGTTCTGTTTTGGTCTTTGTTTATCACCTAGCCTTGAAATAAAGGATTTTTCACTTTATTCTGCATTTCGGTCCTGCCTGCTTCACACACCTTAACAGTATCTGGCTTGATGACTGTCTCACTTTTAAATTTCATGTAAATAACCTGCTTAAAAAACTGAGGGTTAGGCTAGGTTTCTTTTACAGAAAATAAGTCCATGTTTCTCACTTGAGGCCAGGAAAAGGCTAGTCACTGTGACCTTTTTACCTGTGCTGGACTATAATAATATATTTTATTTATAAGCGCACTTTTCATTTGCGTAAACAAAACTCAAAGTGCTACAAAATTAAAAATTAAAAAGGGTGAAACAAAACAACAATAAAAAAACAATTAAAACAACATAATAAAAGCTGTGACATTCATGCCCGCATGGCATAATGTGGGGGATTTAAAAATCTAGTTAAAGGCTATTCTAAAAAGATGCGTTTTTAGGCCTATGGTGATTTGTTATATATGAATGCACCTGCCAATTACCTGAGCAGGTTAGATGCTGCGTATCACAGTGCACTGAGATTTTTGACAAATTGTAAAGCACTTACGCATCACTGTACAATGTATACCAAGGCGGTTTTGCCATCACTTACTGTACGGAGGCTCAGTCACTGGTACATTTTCATTTACAAAGCCATGTTGGATAAACTACCATCTTATATCTGCTCCCTGATCTCTCGGCGAATTGAAAGTAGTTATTGCCTGAGATCGCATGCTGTGGTTTTATTAAATGTGCCAAGTGCTAGGACTGTCTTAGGGAAGAAAGCTTTTAGATGTGCAGCTCCACTAACTTGGAACAGTCTGCAAAAAGAATGGAAAATTACCAATCTGGTACTACTACAGTTTAGCCCTGAGCCTGTTTTTCAGGTCTCAGGCTTGAAAATGACATTCCCAGAACAAATGACCATATCTTCCCTTCTAAAAGGGTTAAATTAATCATCATTTTTCTCAAAGTAATGATAAACCTGTGAGTTGGATGTAGAAAAATCAGAATCAATATAGATGTTTTTTATTTTAAAGAAAATTCAGATTGGAAATAGTAAAAAACTGTAAAGTATAGTGTCCGTCCAAAAATTATTTTGTACTTATAGTGAAACTACCCTTGGATGATGGTAAGGTAGACTAAAAGCTTTAGGAATCCAAAGGACAACATATATTAAGTACCCTGTATCAAGATTGATGCAAAACAAGTTACATTTGACCTTTGAGAGGTTTAGCAAAAAAAACTCCACCTCTGAGGTGATTTGGGTGGAAATGGGGGTTTTACCGTTTCTCTGGAACCCATTGGTCGATTGTGGTGATTGACATCTCTTTCTGACCGTTAGAGCCAATAGAATCGAAGGGGAATCTCCCCACTCACACCCAAGGTAAAACAAAAAGGTGGGGGCTTCGCGCACACAGTTTTGCATGAGAGTGAACCTATCTCTCGCTCTGACATCTGAAAACCGAAAAGCAGATTTATTGCTCATGGATTATCAGAAATCATTCAAAGTGACACAGACACATTGGATTAACCTATGGATTAACTTCAGCAGCGTTTTTATCATTTGAATGCCATTGAAGACCACTTTTGACCAGACTACGACACAGGTGAGCCATGTTAGCGTTTTTAGCTACCTAGCGCCCAACCCAGTCTCACGTCATTTCGTGTTCACCAACACGATTTTTAATCTATTGATTCGTGTTCACCAACACGATTTGCCCCTTTTTTTCGTGTTGCACAGCACGATTTTAAAAGCAATGTATTTCTACTGCCTGCAGCACGTCTTTTTCTTCGGTCGGGTCGAGGAATACCGGAAGCTGTGTGGTTCATAAAAACACGTTCTTACTCAATATCAAGCCACAGTTATTGCTTTTATTTGAAATCGTATATTTTCGGACTTTTGTTGTCGTCTGTGAGGAAAATACATGGGGCTCAGAGCCTCAGGATACTGAAATCTGTATTTTTTAAATCTTTTTTTCCTTCTCATTTGTTATTCTTTTCGAAATAACACACTGTTATTTACTCACCAATAACACTCAATTATCCTTGCTTTTATTTATTGGTTTAATTCCATAATCTCGGGCTTTTTTGGCGTCCGTCAGGAACTGAATTTCAAAATAAAAATAACCAGAAACAGACGTAGGCATTTCGAGCGATTACCCAAGATCCTCAGCTATGGTTTTAAGCTCGTTTATTGGATGTTTTAGCCGCAATGCATGCTGGGATTTGGTGTTTATATGATATGAAATCCGGAATTTTTTTTAAAAGAATAAAATAATACTTAATTCCGAGTGTTCTTGCTTTTCTCTTTGAAAGTCATCACATAACGGCATTGTAATACACGGTTCGGCTGCATTGTATATTACAGATCTGCCGTTGTTCTTTATTTATAGAGCCCTGATGAGAAGACCTTTGGAAAAACTGAGAAAATGCCGCCGAAACTGAATACTTGACGTGGATCATAAATATATTCAACAATTAAACAACATCTTCAATTTCTCTTCACACTATACGTCTCCTTGCAGTATCAACACTAATTCGGCTGACTTTTACATTTGATCTAATTCACAGATAGGTTATATTTACACCATAACGGTGCACAGCTGATAAAAAAGGACTGTAGTTTTTAAAGATATTACTGATTTTCTTTGAATGTAAGAATGTAAATACTGAGTCTGAAATAGTATAGCAATATGCTGTCAAATTATGTGAAAGCATGAATAAAACGTGTCCTACACTAATAATACAAAGTTATTATGGCTGTGTGTACCTTGTGTGCACCGCCTAGTGGTTAAAGCACGTTATTGAATTATTGTTTTTATGTGTTTATAATATAACACATAAAAACAATAATGTACTCTTAATATTTTTTTCATCAAATATTATTTGAATATTTGAATACAAATATGAAGAGTACATACTTTCATAGGGGGAAAGTAGAAGGTCTGTGATAGAAATATAGAATATAAAAAATTAAGAAGATACTATAAGTGATCTCTACAATAAAACAGTTTAGTGCAGGATATACAAAGATATTAATAGGAGGAGGTGCAAAACAGAAAAACGAATTATCCTTTATTTAAACATTAAATAACAGATTAAGGTCTTCTTTTAAATAAGAAAAAAACTTTGGGGGTATCTATCTACAGATAAATATTAAGCCTGACAAAGTACTTAACGTCTAATATATTGCTTTCCTGCAATGTTAACTATGTTGAAGCACTTATTTTAACTGATATTATACATATGAATTATACTCTTATGTATGTAGATAGAATAAGAAATATGCAGAATATGAATATGTTTAATGATGGAGGTACACACATATTGATAGATGTCTTGTAATGCACTGTTGAGGAACCTGTGACCCAAGTGTTTCATTCATTGCATAACTACACCGTAGTTGTGTATATGATATGTCAATAAACCTTTGAAAATCTTGAAAGGGATGTGCAAAATAGCCATAATATACAGTCTTTAATTAACTATTAGTAGAGAATAACGAGTAATGAATATACTTTATTACTCGTTTCCATTCATGTCAATTGCAGATACATGTTTAGTCTTCTCAAGCACCAACTATCAAATATCTCTCCTGATTGTTGGCACTTGACAATCACCTTACCTGAATTTTACTCAGGTCACGTGTAACTAAAGTTTGATTTAAGGGTTGTTTATATTTCACATAATTAATCAGAATCTGCAAAGTAACTAGTAAAAATACCAGGTTAACCTCTGAATTGTCGTGGAGTAGAATTACAAAGTAACAATGAGCTGTCATGTGGGTATATATTAATGCTGCGCATTATGGACACAAGCGATTTTCACCCATTTATTAATTATATATTTTACATTTGATAACACCAATGTGTTTAATACTGGCAACTTCTAATTGTGGGGAAAACGTTCAGTAGAGACGTCCCATAGAACATAATAGCCAGCATGTGTAGTTCTGGTGGGGCGTTCGATTCCAGTTTTGGATAGTCTGGCGTGGTTTCGTTACATTTCACACAGCTGTTTGGCGCTCTGCGTAACCTTACGGGGACTGTAGTCCTAAACGATAGCTGGGGATTATGGGTAGTGTAGTGCCTTCGGCCATCCTAAACTCAGAAATGTTGACAACCGCAATGATGCTCGAAATGTCCCTGATAGGCCTATGTCTGTTTCCGGTTATTTTTATTTTGAAATTCAGTTCCTGACGGACTCCAAAAAAGCCCGAGATTATGGAATTAAACCAATAAATAAAAGCAAGGATAATTGTGTGTTATTGGTGAGTAAATAACAGTGTGTTATTTTGAAAAGAATAACGAATTAGAAGGAAACAAATATTTAAAAATACAGATTTCCGTATTCTGAGGCTCTGAGCCCCATTTATTTTCCTCACAGACGGCAACAAAAGTCCGAAATTATACGATTTAAAATAAAAGCAATAATTGTGGCTTGATATTGAGTAAGAACATGTTTTTATGAACCACACAGCTTCCGGTCTCCCACGACCCGACCGGAGAAAAAGACGTGCTGCAGGCAGTAGAAATACATTGCTTTTAAAATCGTGCTTTGCAACATGAAAAAAAGGGGCAAATCGTGTTGGTGAACACGAATCAATAGATTAAAAGTCGTGTTGGTGAACACGAAATGCCGTGAGACTGGGTTGTAGCGCCATATGTTTTGATGTCTGTTCTTGTTATTATCTATGAGACTTCGTATAATTGAGTGATAATGAAGGGTACCCCTCGATTCTGTCACCTCACGATGTGAAACGATGGGTTGGATGTGCACGCAAAGATAAATAATAAGGTTTTGTGAGTGAATTTCGGTGCAGCATCTTTCGCTCGTTGCTAATTCAGAGGCTCAGCGTTAGCATTGTGGGTTTTTTTTGGAAACAAAAATTAAAATGATCAGTTGGATGAGTTTCTTCCCGTTACATGGATATAAAACATTCATAGTTTATTAAATGAACATGCCCACAGATACTGTGTCCTGCAAGATGTTGCAGGAGGGCCCCGGTACCGGGGTCTCTCGGCTTAACAGAAAGCTTGGTTGGATGCTACTGTGAGGATCTGCAGTACTTCCTCCTTTTTTTTCCCCCTGTCTGTGTTTGTTTTGTCTGTTTGTCTGTGTGTCTGTCTCCCTGGCTGGGCGTGGCTACCTACATTCCGATTCCCGCCAACTCACCTCCTCAGCTGCTGCTCATCTCACTGATTGCCACTACTCACCTGCATATCATCCAGGCCTACTAGTGTTTTTTCCTAGTGACTTTTTGATGCTCACTAGCCGCTTTCACACCGCAGGACTTGCGGTACTTTAGTGCCGGCACTAAAGTACCACAAAAATACCACGGCACTAAATCCGCCAGGGGGCTAGTGCCAATCGCATTCACACCGCAGTACTTTCCCTGAGGTACCATTACGCTGACGTCACTTCGTCTTCTTCTTCTCTGGGTTTACTGGCAGGCCGCAAAACCACTTCACGGCGAGTAAAACGAGAGAAGAAGAACTACACGGGGGGAGGGGGTATAAAGCCCATCCGCTGTATGAGGCGTTTGTTTACTTTCCGACCTCAGACATGATGGAGTTCATAAGGGTAATTTACAAATAAAATACCCCATTATAACAATGGACTTTATCTTTATGTATTTATTATATATTACCCCCTCAGGCTGATTTTGGAAAAGGACATCAACACTTGTTTGGTGTTTTTCCCTTATTTATCTAAAACAAATGACATGATAAATTACTTGTGTTTATGTGTGTAAGACTTGTGTTTCTGATAAATTCAACCACCTGTCTGCTCTCACATTCTTCTATTCTGCAAATTTGGGGTAGGACACAATAAATAAAGCTTCGACAGTTTGTTTGTTTTATTGCACAGTCAAGACATAACAATAACGGCATCATGCTGTTCCAGGTGTGTTGTATGCATGTAAATTGAAGTTAAATAACAGTGTGAAATGTAAAATAAAGTGTAAGTAGTTTCAAAACAATGTAACAGTGGCAATATATATAGCAGCAGACACGCCTTAGTGCAAGTTAGGTGTCAGTATTAAAAAACAGTGGCAATATATATATATAATAACAATAGAAAATCGTTACCACTCTTATTATTGTGGTCTTTAATTTTGTTATAGTCCTGCCTGAGTTTCTTTATTTTTACCCGGCATCCGTGTGCACTGTGCACGATTCCCAGCTCAAGTAGCGAACATCGCTCAAAACATTTGGAGTTGGGAACTGCTTTCTGTAGAAGCTGCTGCATCCCGTCCTTGGAGTAAATTGCCAGAAGCGCCGACACTTCCTCATCATTCCACCGCTCCGGTGTTGTAGTACGTGTGGTCATAACTGCTTTAAAGTACAAAAAAAACTACTCGCTCAGGTGTGGATGTGGTTTTGTAGCGAGGAAAAAAATGGCTGCCTAACAAAACAAATTCAGAGTCTAACGGGGCGTGGTTTGCAATTCGCCCAGCCAATAGAAATAGAATAGAAATTGGCACTCTTTTGTCACCAGGTTCGTACCACCTCTCTAGCAGGGACTAAAAAGTACCAAAAGAGTTCCAAAAGCGTTCCCGGCACTGAGTAGTCCCGGCGGTGTGAACGCGACATTATTGGTACTAACGGAACTAAAGAACTAAAGTACCAGGGAAAGTCCTGCGGTGTGAACGCGGCTCTAGTGAAAGGAAATTATTTCCTAATCCTGCTTGTTTTTCCTGTTCCAGATCCACATACTCCAGCCTCTCTGCCTGCCATGTCCAGCCTCCCCTCCTGAGCAGCCCAGCTCCACGTCTTTCCTCTACGTGTGCTTCGTCAACTCCTTGTCAGTGTTGTGGACAAAATAAAGCCTTTTTTTGACACTTCACCACTGTCTCTGTTTTAGTACTTGCATAACGGGTTCTCATCTCCAGTCACTTCTCGGGAAACAGCTACACAATCAGATGCTGTTGGTACCTGTACATGTGGATAGATATTTAAATTGTAATTCCTGTAATTGTTGCTGTATGATGTCCTTTTGTTGTTCTGTTGTTTATGTTTTTATGTCTTCATGTGGAACCTACTGCTGCAGGTCTCCCTTGAAAAAGAGATCAATGACTTCAATGGGATTTCACCTGGATAAATAAAGGTTTTGAATTGAATTGAATTGTCTTTTGCGTCTGGACACCAAAAAGAATAGTCGGTTCCTCTGTGCCAATTTATGTAGATTAAAAGCATGTGAATAAAAACAGTCTTAAAGAGGTTCTTCATTCATTTAATTTAGGATTACTATTTGTAATAATAAAAAAACAAGAGGTTCAGTAAGTAAGGATATTAGGATAAAATGTTCTGATATTCATTTAAAATGTCTGAGTTGGCTCATCAACTCTCTCTTGGCTGAAAGACATAAGTCAAAGTTGGAAGTGCTCGGCCATCTCAATCTTCACGTCTGGTGAGGCAGAGATGATGAGTCAAGGTCAGTTGCTGGGCAACAGAAGAAGCAATCCCGTACATAAATTGGTTTCTGACAAATCTGGGTCTTCTTCCAACAAGGCCAGTCACTCTGCTTAGCGAGAGATGTGACCACAGAGCAGGAAGGAGGATATTTGTGCTTTCGTTTTGGAAAGAATATTGACCAGACTGTGGATGATTCTAATGAGAAGACAAGTAGAGTGACACTTCTGACTTTTTATGTTAGTCAATGAATGTAGCTGTTACACCCAGATTATTAGTTCTGCAGTATATTTAGAAACACTACACATTTAATCCTACAGAACACGTTTCAAATGTCCCTGAATTGACTTAGGACAGTCAGTATAACAGATTATATTATAGATATTCACAATCTGTGTTGAGGCAAATGCACAAATAATCTACGAAATAGGAATAACGTTTTCCTTTACAATTGATCTTCTTTCTACAATCTATTTTGTCTACTCTTTCACTCGTTCAGGATTTCAAAGGTATTGCATGCTTTACAATGTAGATTCAATGGGGACTAATCCGTCCTCCTGCCCTTTACAAAGGAGGAGATGTACATTATAAATGTCACAAAGATAAAACACGTGAATTAGCTAAGACTTCATCTGTTTCAAAGGATTGTAAAGTATTCTGTTGGGGTGTCGAATCAAATTTGGATAGTAGGTTAATCTGCCAGTGTCACATCAGACCAAACATCTCAGTCATTAATAATGCATGTACTTCCTCATCTATATTCCCTGTGTTCCATGCTCACATTGGCAAACTGGCACCAGAGACTCCTTTGTGTTCTCAGCCCCTTGCAGAGCTGACCTGTTTTTCCTAGAATGCTAGTGCTGCATGGCAGGAAACAAATATAATTAAATTTCTAAGTAAGTCAATAAGCAAGAAAGTAAATAAGGGTTTTAACACGTCAAATATGTGCATGCATTCTGTGTACACTGAGTTTACAGAAGGGTAATCAATTGACTGAATACTGTCCCTCAGGAAAAATATCCCACATGTCAGATACACTTTGAGATGAAACCTCCTATTTGTAATGGAAAATAGTAAAACAACAAGATATTTCAGTAACTCATTTACATTAGTCACCCTTTTTCTCAATTTACAGATCACATGTGATAATAGTATTAGTTGTGGTAACCTTGAACCATGATTTCAGACATTTGAAAGCAGCAAATCAACTCAGGACGACAACCCCTAAAACATTTGCACTATAAACATTTAGGCATCTCTTGTGAATGGTAAAGAGCTGCATTTATATACTGCTTTTTATCTATAGAGCTTAACAATGTGCATTCAGTCATTCATTTACACACAACGATGGCAGTGAGATACCCTGCAAGGTGATAGTTGGACCATTGGGAGCAATTTAAAGTGTAATGTCTTGCCCAAGGACACTTCGACATGTGGGCAGGAGGAGCTTGGAATGAAAACTAATTCTAACACAGCCTCTACAGATGCAGGATGTGGATATCTACATGTCCCATCAAAACAAACACATCACCTTGATACAACATTGAGGCAATTGTAAAATGCCCTGTTTATAACCAATAGTTTGTGCAAGCTTTTCAGCTGTTGGTTGGATCTGTTTTTTAATAAATCCAAAGGAAATCAAATGTGACAGGGGTTTGACAAATACCTCTGGATGCTCACTCAGACTCTGTTTACTCTGTTGTCATACACCAACAACAAAGACAGTTGCAGTTATCCAACATTTCAGCAGATGTACAACACCTACTTGATACATGGGAAGATAAGAGGAAGGCAAAACAAAACAAATCAGACAAACAAACGTGCATGCTGCTGACACAGCCTTTCAGTTTTGGCAGGTGCTAATGCTCTATTAATCGCCTAAAGTGTGAGATTTGTATTGAACTAAATGGTATGCACCAGTAACAGCTGTGGCCACTGCATCAAAATGTAATGAGTGCATACATAAAAGCAGAGATGATGATGAGAATTACAAAGGCCTGCTGGGATATTACACCTCTCCAACGAGCATGGCTGGATACTACCTAATATATGGCATTCACACGTGTTGGGAGGATAATGTCAGGAGAAAGAGCAAAGTATCAGATAAAATAAGTATCATTATGTCCTTAAATCATGTGATCAACCTTTTTTCTGTCTCCATATAATTGGTGCCACACTCTATTAGATTTACTCAGTCTATTTTAGCGGTCGTCATCACAATACTTTGCAGCGTAAACAGATTACATTCCCTCTCACCCAATTAAAAACAGCTGATCCTAATCAGCCCAATGAAGACAAGGCCTGATGCAAAAAGAGGAATGGAATAAAGAAAGCACCACAGACAGAAGGAATACAATCCTTGTTGTTCCAATGTATCTGTGTTGAGATTGTGTGTGTGTAAGGAAGTAATCACTATTACAATCAGATTATTCATATTCTCCTTGGATCATCTATCAATTAGTGTATAGGTACCAAACTGCCTCCACGACAGCATTATAGAGATAAGATGACTAAAACAAGGGAACTAGTTATCGTGAATCTACGCTGCTACCGGCTGTCCCCCAGGACACAAATTGAAAAGTCTTTATCAGCTACAGTATGTCTACTCTTAAAAATGCCAAGAGTGGGTGTAACGAATGATGAGATACGGCTCTATAAAATGGAAAAACATGTGGATAATGCATTTTGTATGACAAGGAAAATAAAGGAAATCAAAAGCAGGATGTGCACAAAAAGGGGCTTTAATTTGATACTGTATTTATAGGCAGGTCGCAGTCTGTTTCCCAATGCTTCCCATTCTAACCTTTTTTCTCCACTCTGCCATGATGACATTTATTTTGAACATCAAAAACACATTATTACTCCCTCCAGAGTTTCCTCTCCTCAATATAAAGTCCAACATACCTGTGATAAAAGTGGCATGCAGTCTTTCTCTTAGACCTCTGGGATATGTTTTGATATGCCACTGATGATACTTGATGAGGTTTGTTTGGCAGTCGTGTCTAGCTTTGGGGGAATTGTGTGTGTTAGAACCTGGCTTCGGCCTTCAGGGTGTCAACTTTGTAGCAATACAAATTAAGGTTGACAGCCGGAAAGTATAGGCTGTGCTCAATCTTGGTCTCATACTGACTGGAAGGCAGCGCATAATTTAATAAATTCTTCAAGAATCAGGAAAATGTGAACAGGTGTACTCCTACAGGAGAGTCCTTACAATATCTAGCAGGTTTTGGAATCCACGTCTCCCGAGTGAAATAATGCAATACAGGATGATGGTACTCAACAATATTTGTTTCGGGAGCCACACCTCGAGCACACTTTATGATCCCTCGGGGTAAAAACGTTAGTATCTCTAGAGAAAAACTATCAAAGTGGGTGTGTTTACTCTTCTGGCAGCTTCAACAGCTCTGGGTATTTTGACATTCTGCTTCGGACTCCCACACTAACAGACATTAACAGAATATGGCCATGCTGCAAAACACACACATGCCCCCTTGCACCACACACAGCTTTATGGATACATAACAGCACACACACACAGCATTCCCTCATTGCCCCATTGGTGAATACAGCTGTTGTGGCTCACATAGTTAGTGGGGTGATATACCTCCACAGTCAGCAGCAATGACAGCATTTAGAGCATTCTGGGATTTATTTCAACAAATAAGCACCAGGGCCAAGCACATATAGTACACATTTTTTATAATATGCCTAGAAGAAATGGCTTTGCAAAACAACTATGACAGCAGCCTTTAATATGAAGTTCAAATTTACTTGCCATTTTACATAAAAAGGATATAAATTAGGATACGCAGAGGGTTTTTAAAAGTGACATAATAGGCAGAGCAGGCAGTATACAAACTGACGTGAATTCAAAGAGGTTTATTGTCCTTCTTGAACAATGTTATTGGAAATGATCCCATAAAACTGTAAATGGACTATATTTACAGTATAAAGGGACATTCTACAAACCAATCACGGAGCTCTACAACACGTGAAAACCATATTTTCGTACAATAATAGCAGAGGTTATAAAGCAAGATGCAAAACTGCTCATCAGGAAGGGCAAGATAATAAAAAAGGAACCGTCCAATTACTAGACGGCCGCTCTACCTCCTCTGTAATGTCGCCTTTGACATAAACACTTTAAAATGATTGCATCTGGAAAGCCAGGTGTCTGATTTTAAGTGTAGTGTTGGACCTAGGCTAGTGTACGTTTATATTATTTATCAATAACAATATAAAAGCCATCATTGCATTTAAGACATTAACTTGTCATCTTGTGTTCCCCTACCGTATATAAAGGCAAAATACAGCACCACATGAAACAGAAATATTTATAAGAAATTAATGTCATGAGCCCATGACATTGTGTCTGTGCTTCAATGAGGCATGTGCTTTAATATGTGTTCTTTCATACAAATATTCATTAAAAACTTGAGGAAAACACGTCAGCTGCTGAAAACATATAATATTTAAACACTTTATGACACATCAGCAATCAAAAAAGGTATGGCCAGAATAAGTTTCAGCAATAGGATGTATTGTTGAGTGAAGCTAGACAGCCAGCTTACATTCAAACATCCTCCAATAAAGCCATAAGGACTTTCAACTTAACTGTAGTTACTTCTTTTGGATTTGTAAAACTGTCCAAATACTGAGATAATGACATAAATCGATACCTTGTTTGTCCAGTATATTTTACCAAACGCAGAGTGCTCACTCTGACACTTTGAGCTTATAAAACCTTACATTACTGACAAACTTTAAAGGCAGAACAACATATTTGTTGTAGTTTGACATGTTTTTTGCATAATCACTTTCTTTACTTGTTTTGTGCAGTGTAAAGATTGTTGGCCGTTAAATCTATAGGTTACTTACGTAACCCCAGGGCTCAGAGTAACATGAAGTGAGATGTCTCACTATGGGATGCGCCTCATCGCGGAGCAAACAGAAGCATCAATCTCATTACGCCAATCCTGATTGGCTGGTGATCTTGACGTCAGGGAATTCACCCCCTATAAGTAGCTTGCGCCACGACGCATGCGTCATTCAAAATAAGCACCTCTTCTCGCTTCACCATAGCAAGGAGGGCCGTCTGGTGAGACATCTCACTTCATGTTACTCTGAGACTGGGGTTACGTAAGTAACCTATAGTTCTCATTCATAACACTCCGTTCGATGTCTCACTATGGGAAATTGTAGCTCCCGTATTGCCAGACGAGCTTATCTCAAAAATCACCAAACCGACCAGAACTTTAACAGGTAGGGCTCCGACTCAACCAGGTGCCCAGCACTGCTTGAGTCAAACTGGGAGTAGAATGTCCAGACTGTTAAAAAGGCGGACAAAAGTGAGCGGCGAGGACCAGCTCGCCGCTTGCACCAATGTCTTGGACGGGAGACATCCTGGACAGAGCCCAGGATGCAGCCAGACCCTGAGTCAAAAGAAATCGCGAACCCGAGGGTGCCTGCGAACTCTGACTCGTATGGGCCCCACAGCAATTGCTTCCACAAACAGTGGGAGAGCCGTTGCTTAGTAACAGGCTTGCCCTTATAAGGGATAGCCCAGGACACAAGGGGCTTGGTCATTATGACGAAGCACCCTTGATCTGTCCATGTACGTGCGTAAAGCACGGGCTGGATACGGCAAATCCGGCCGCTGTTCCCCGGAGGAATACAGTGGCGGGGAGGATGCCTCAATGTCAAATATGGTACCTGAACCAACCGCCTTAAAATAAAGGCAGGGTTGGGCTTCAACCACACTCTGTTTGCCCTGGGCCGAACCGAGTGCCTGAAGACTGTACAGATAACGCATGAGTGCCACTGGCTCGCTTTGCAGCTGCCAGGGTCAGCTTCATGTCACACTGTATTCAGATTGTACCACTCACGGGCCAGGCCCATAGAGCCAAGCGCTCTGGGTGTGGGTGAAAGATCGCCCCCCCTGCTTGGGACAGTATGTCCCTGCGTAGTGGGAGCTGCCCGCACAGCAGCTGATATATCTCCGCTAGCCAGTACATAGCTGGCCAATGTGGAGCTATCAGAATAAGTGTGTGGCGTTGCTCTCTCACTCTGGCCAGAGTTGGAGGTATCAGGGCCAGGGGTGGAAACGCGTACAGAAGGCCCGGGGGCCAATCGTGCGCGAGTGCATCCACGCCTAACGGTGCATTCAGATCACGCATCGAAAAGAACAGCTGACACTGAGCGTTGTCTTTCGATGCGAACAGATCCACGCTCTGCCGTAACGCACCCACAGCTGGCTCACAATCCTTGGATGTAGAGTCCAGTCTGCATAAAGTGGTGTACCTCTGGACAGTAGATCTGCCCCGAGGTTCATCACTCCCGGTACGTGCGTCGCTCTCAGAGAGAGGAGACGTCTACCGCTCCATAGGATAAGTTTGTGCGCCAGTGTGTGTAACTGGAGAGAACAAAAACCCCCTTGGCGGTTAAT
The DNA here is from genome assembly GCF_902827115.2 of Pseudochaenichthys georgianus. Taxonomy (NCBI): domain Eukaryota; kingdom Metazoa; phylum Chordata; class Actinopteri; order Perciformes; family Channichthyidae; genus Pseudochaenichthys; species Pseudochaenichthys georgianus. The sequence continues at coordinate 15,085,847 of NC_047514.1, read as the reverse complement.
ACACAATATTGTGGTCGTATTGTCTGTCCTCACGAGGACGTGATGTCCCCTGAGGAAAGGCAGAAAGCGTCTTAGGGTGAGAAACACCGCTAAAAGCTCCAGGTCATTTATGTGCGCCCGCTGGAGGTCTCTGCTCCAGAGACCCCTCACCGGGCGACCTTCATAAATACCTCCCCAACCTGTCAGACATACGTCCATGGTGACCATTTTCCGTGAAAAGACAGCACCCATAGGCACACCTCGTACTAAAAAACTCGGGTGCAGCCCGTGGCGTAGTGCCATTACGCATTTCGCAGTAACCATCACTCTCCGCGGGCCATGGCGCGCGGGGTTTAGTTTTAGGGCGGCCACCCAGCGCTGAAACTCCCTCATGTGTAAGCGTCCCAGTCGTACGACCAGGATGGCTGACGCCATGAGCCCCAGCAATCGCAGGCATAATCTGAAGAGAACATGTTTGCGCAGCTGGAAAAGAGCAAGACAAGCTCTGAAAGCTTTCACTCTTTCCACTGACAAGCGAGCTGAAAAGGGCACGGAGTTCAGGCGTAAACCCAGGAAGAGTATAGTCTGCGCGGGGCACAACGTGCTCTTCTCTGTATTTATTATGAAACCCAGGTTGAGCAGGTGCTTTACGAGGACATTTGTCTGCGTAATAGCCTCCTGCTCCAACTGTGCGAGAAGCAGCCAGTTGTCCAGGTAGGTCGCCAGGTGAATACCCTGTTGTCTCAATGGGGCAATCGCGGCTTCCGTACATCGTACAAACACCCTTGGACTGAGAGACAGACCAAAGGGGAGTACTCTGTATTCATAACAGATCCCCTGAAATGCGAATCTCAGATATTTCCTGTGTGGGTAATATACTGGGATGTGAAAATACGCATCTTTCAGGTCGACTGATGTAAACCAGTCATTTTGTCGCACGAGCCGCAGCAGAGATGTGTGAGTGAGCATTCTGAACTTATATCTTTTTAGATATTTGTTCAGAGCCCTCAAATCAAGTATTGGCCGAATTCCGTTCCCTCCCCGTTTGGGAACGAGAAAGTACTTGGAATAGAAGCCGCCCTGACTCTGGTCGGTGGGTACAATAGATATAGCCCTCTTTTCTAGGAGTGAGAGAATCTCTCTCTCCAGAATATGGGCTGACTCTCCTCAGGCCTGCGAATGCAGAATGCCCGAGAAGCGAGTGGGGGTGACGGTGACTTGGAGTCTGTAGCTCCGTGTAACTGTCTTGAGAAACCCAAGCAGATGTCGTGAGCATCTCCCGCTGTATGCTCCTTAGAGCCAGCTGAGATGTCACGTCTCTTCCCCTCTGAGTCTCTATTTGTTGTGTTATGGGGCCCTCCAGTGTCTGAGCACTGTGGTGCCCCATTTCGACAATCCCCACCGACTCAGCGCATGCGCGTGACGGTGGTGCCTTCACGACCCCAGCCGGCACTGCGCATGCGCGTGACGGTGGTGCCTTTACGGCTCCAGCCGGCACTGCGCATGCGCGTGACGGTGGTGCCTTCACAGACCCGTCAATTGTCCGCCCTTTGAGAGAGGCCGTAGCTGCTCTCAGAAGGGGAACAGTTGACGGACTGTTTATTGTTTTTCTTTTCATTTTTTTTAGAGCTGCGCCCTTGGCTCGAAGCCTGGATGCGTCAGCGGAAAATGTTTTATGACAGAAAAATCAATAAGTGTGTGACATGTGTTTATGCGGACTTGAGGATGGTGTTGAGGCATCTCTCGAGGCGGCGGGAACACATTTAAAGCTGGGGAACCGTAGACTTCCAGCTCTGTCACAGAGGGGAGAAGGAGGGGCTGTCACGCCGCTCGCTTCTTCTTCCTCAACTGTTGGCCGAAATTCTGAGTTGGCTGCGCCTGGGCTGCAGCCGGAACCGGAGATTTTCTAGGCCAGCTCGCCCTCGTCCCCTGCCTGGGCTGGGGACTCGGGGCAGACTGCGACCTCTGCGTTTTCGGTATTTTGAACCGAGCAGGGTTCGGGGCAGCTTGGACGAAGGGCTGCCGCTGGGAAGGCAGCGGCTGGGCCATATATCCTCACAGAGCTCCGCTTGGTATGCGGTTAGCAGTGAGGAAACGTTCAGAGCCCTGGCGGACAACGCTGCGGCTCTGTAGGACCATTCAGTCATGGTCGACTGGAAACGGTCCACCTTCGCTGGCAGTGTGGGGTTCCTGCTTGGTGACGGGCCCATCCTCGGTAGGAGGTGGGCTGCCACCAGCAGTTCCTTCGGCAGTATGCGGAGCAGGCCGAGCCTGTGAGGTCTCGCCGGGACATAAAACTAGGGCCACCTCGGGCGGACGGCCCGGGGGCAAGACAGAGTCCAAGGTGGGGGTTATGGAGGGGCGAAGGCCACCGCGGGCGAACTCAGGGGGCCGAGCATGAGGGCGAGGGCCGCGGCCGAGAAAGTCAGGGGGCCGGGCTCGAGGGTGAAGGCTGTGGCTCTCAGGGGGCCGGGATCGAGGGTGAAGACTGCGGCTCTCAGAGGGCTGGGCTCTCAGAGGGCCGGGCTCGAGGGCGAAGACCAGACAGCTCCGGAGGCCGGGCAGGACCCGGTGTCGGAGCTGGTGGGACAGGCCTCGGCAGGATCCCTCACGGAAGAGGACCAGGACACGGGATTGGCAAGATCCCCGGCAGGAGAGCAGTCGGCGGGACCTCCAACGGGACAGGACATAGGGTTGGCAGGACCCCCAGCAGGAGAGTAGTCGGCGGGACCTCCAACGGACCAGGACATTGGGTAGGGACTTGAGACGTGACTCGAGAGGGGACTCGAGAGGGGAACCAAGGGGGAACTCGAGAGGGGACTCGAGAGGAGACTCGAGAGGGGAACCAAGGGGGAACTCGAGAGGGGACTCGAGAGGAGACTCGAGAGGGGAACTAGAGAGGGGACTAGAGGAGGAACTAGAGAAGGGAACTCGAGAGGAGGGACAAGAGGAGGGACTAAAGGAGGGACTAGAGGAGGGAACTCGAGAGGGAACTGAAGAGGGGACTCGAGAGGGAACTGGAGAGGGGACTGGAGAGGGAACTGGAGAGGGAACTGGAGAGGGGACTCGAGAGGGGACTTGAGAGGAAACTGGAGATGGGACTGTGGCAGCTGGGGCCAGAGCTGGGTCTGGAAACATGGCTGCGGGGGCCGAAATTGAAGCCAGAATCATGGCTGTAAGGTCCGGTTCTGGAGCCGGAAACATGGCTGTAAGGTCTGGTTCTGGAGCCGGAAACATGGCTGTAAGGTCCGGTTCTGGAGCCGGAAACATGGCTGTAAGGTCCGGCTCTGGAGCCGGAAACATGGCTGAATGGGCCGGCTCTGGAGCCGGAATTGAAGCCAGAATCATGGCTGTAAGGTCCGGTTCTGAAGCCAGAAACATGGCTGTAAGGTCCGGAGCGGAAGCCTGGACCCTGGCTGTGTAAGCCAGGTAATCCAGTATGGACGCAAAGCTGCGTGGGCCGGTACTGGAGCATGGAGGCATGGCTGCTAGCTTGGCTTTGCGCCTCCTTCTCTTAGCAGCCGCCTGTAGCATCAAAAAAGCTGAATCCGCTGGGTCCATTCTTGGTCGGTTCGTAATGTTACGGTGTGCAGGAAGCAGGACCCAAATGCAGACCAGAGTAAAAATAATTCCTTTATTCCAAGGCTATATATACACAAAGACAGAACAGAACACTCACCGACGACCAAGTCAAATCACAAGACGAACCGACACTGAACACAGGAAGAGACAAGACTAAATACAGGGAGGGGTAATCACAAGACGAGACACAGCCGGGCAGGTGAGGAGAAACACAAGGGCCACAGGTGAAAACAATCAGACAACTAGACACACCAGGGAAACTAACGACGGGAGGAAAAACACAGGGAAAAGGACCAGACAATATACCCAGAGGAAAACATGACAGGGAGAACAGCAAAACACCCAAACCAAGACATAGAAAACGTGACATAACACAATAATCGTAACACCCGGAGTCACAGGGCCCCGGACTCTCTCTCCAAGCCGGCCGCAGGAGGAGTAACGCGGCGATCCTCTCCCCTCGTCCACCCATCTTGTACTCTATACTGAACAACCGCAATAAATGGGCAGTGGTTTTTGGAAACTCGTGTACTTCTGGTCATCTTTCTGTTGTGGCCTACGAGCCGGTCATAACACAGGGTTGACATGATTTTTATCACAGATCTCCAAAGCAATGTGTAAAAACATTTTTTTTAAGGATTACATTACATTGCATTTAGCTGACGCTTTTATCCAAAGCGACTTACAATAAGTACATTCGACCAGGAAGACACAACCTTGAGGAAAACAGAATCATATAAGAACATCAGGTTTCAAAGAGCCAATCGTTTCAAGTGCTGCTCAACTGGCTATAGATAAGCCAGTCCTTTATTAGTATATAAGTGCTCTGTTAGCAGTTCTTTGTTAGTCATTCTATCGCTCGAAGTGGAGTCGAAAGAGATGAGTTTTCAGTCTGCGCCGGAAGGTGTGTAAGCTTTCTGCGGTCCTGATTTCAATGGGGAGCTCATTCCACCATTTTGGAGCCAGGATAGCAAACCCACGTGTTTTTGCTGATGGGAACTTGGGTCCCCCTGGGATTCTTGCTGTGGTGCAGAAGGTGCAAGCCCCCAGGCACAATGAAGTTGACAACTGTTTCACTGATGTTTCTAACATGCTGGAGAGTAAGGCAAAAGGGACAAAATACACTTTTCCTCCAATTTACTACTTCCTCTACTGCAGTGTGGCGCATGACGTGGTGACATTAGAGATGATAGATTTATAATTAAAAAGCGCAAACTCTTAATGATTTTTTCTTAATGTGTTTTTTAACAGTGAAGTAACATGGCTCATGGTGGCAATTTGAAGGAACATTTGGGTTCTCGAAAATCACATTTTAGGAGGATTCATGCCTGTGAAAACATAATGCAATTAGTTGCTGGCAATGAGTTCCAGACATTTGTCACAATATTTCCAGGCGAGGAAGACGAGGGCACTGAGAGAAATGGCAGGAACAAACTGGAGGTGGTGTACCAGTGAGATGCATGAGAGACTGACAGAAGTAGCCAAGAGGTAGACTTGTTTCAATGAGCTCACAGTAAAATGGTTTTCACAGTTCTGCTAGATTGTCTATAGATTTGAGCATGCCTTTCACGGTGGAGTAGAAATCCGCTTGATGTTCGGCTTTAGCATGTTTATGTGTGCCACGTTGCTTCTGGAAAAGCCCACCATATGTATCATCCATCTGCAGCTTATAATAAGCCTAAATTAATGTGTTTTGTTATATTTAAAGTAACTCTATCTAATATTCTGTCTGGTTGTTGAAAAGAGATTGCTAGCATTACAATTAAACGTAATAAAACCTCCTTTAATGTTAATGTTTGCTTGTTTATTTAGTAAAGCAACATTTACGTTCTCTTCTTCTACCAGTTTAAACATGGTTTTGTTGTTCATAATGTAGCAATTTCCGGAAAACAATAGTCGACATCTCCTGGACACCCTGGAAAGAACTCTGCTTTCTCCAAACACATTTCCTTTTGTCTCCAGGATGCTGTTAGCCTGGTCTTTATTCTAGTCTTATGTGACATCCCTACAGGAGACAATTGCAAGAAAATTACTAAAAGCAGGGGGCAAAATCTCATGTTGCAACAACTGGCTGCACACAGGTATGGGTTGATTTGCTTCTTGGGTGAAATAAGGACAATAAGTAAATTGTATTTAGCTTAGAGAATGGCTTCTTTGCAGTCTGCCGCTGAAGCTTGGACTGATTTGTTGAAGTTTGTCCCCATATAATATTATAACAATGCTCCTGACTGATCTAAATGAAGTCAACGCAAAGACTCCTTCAGGTACAGTTGACAATTTTGCAACAGTAAGGGTTTTCTAGGCTAATGCTTGCCTGGGATGAGTTGGATAAGTATTTTCCCTCTATCTTTGGTATCAAAAGGACCAATTAAAATAATATATTTTAAGTTAAAAAGGAAAACTTTTTGGACATGTTTTGTGATCCGTTTCTGAGCTTAGGTTTTTCATGTCGCTCTCACCTGCACCCAAGTCTCTTTAGATATGCTCAAATAGTTTCTGAAGATGACAAAGATCACAGCAAAAAGTAACTCCATATCCAGGCCTCAAAGCGTATACATATTTTACTATAGAAAAAGCCACTGCCTAGAAACTGAAAGTGTATCCAAGTGGAGCTACAGTTATTCAATGTGTGTGTATTATTTCTCAGAACAGATTCATCCTCTGACTCACTGTTGCCTGTGGTGATTTTTGTGTGTTAATGATGTGGGTTGAGTTTGAGGTTCCTATCTCCTATGCATGCTAATAGTACTGGAATATTTATACTTATATGGTGTCACACTGACAAGGTGTAATCATTTATATTGTGGCAGTTTGGTTTTAAACATATTCTAGAGAGTTTTTAAAGATGTAACAACTTTTAGTAAATGTTTGCTTCGAAACAATAATAATCTAAAGATATTTCGTTGACCTAGTGCAAAGTGACAAACACCCAATTACAAAGTTATGTTACAATTAACCCCTGTAGGTCAGGGTGACATCTCTCATCTGTCTTCACGATGCCATCTTGTGGTTGAAATATATCCAAATCATGGGCAGCAGAGGTGTTACCTTATTACAGCAGCACAAAAAAGTGATTCAGCTTTTAAAAAAGGGACTATATTTTAATTATAGCTCATTACAATATGTGTACTGTATTCCAAGGGCATTTCCCTGTGTAGCATTACCCCATTTGGGAATTATTATAATATCACATAAGGAAAGTAGCGGGAAATGCATGCGTTTGTAGCAGTGGCCGCAGAATAAATATATTAATTTAACAGTTTGGTGTAAACCGCTAAGTCCGACAACGCCACCCTGGGAATTTCACCCAGGGAAATGTGACAAGTTTTAAGTCACTAGGACACACAGGTTCGGTTACTCATAGAACAAGAGACGTGGTTCAATTATCAAAAATAGAACAGTTTATTTATACAATAGTAAAAATACAATTTATAAAAACCGTCACACAGGGCTATATCCAAAAGGGACAGAACGAACAAGGGGGGCTGAGGCTTACCAGTGGGGGAGAGGGTCAACGAATGAGTAGAGGGATCCCACAAAAACAAACTTAAGTCACCCCGGTCACACGTGTTCCACACTCACACGGAGAAAAGATCCAAAAACTCGGGGGAAGCACAGCACACGGAAAGGGGGAAGCCACCACCTCGGACACCAATACCACCACCTTCAGCTCTCAGTAACTAAAACAGGAGAACAAGGTAAAACACAATAACTGGGGGGAAAAAAACACAGAATGACTCAAAATGAAATAAACCAAAATTAGCCGCAGCCATACGGGCAATCATGCGGCATAAACAAAACTATGCAAAAAAAACAAAGAAAGAAAACCTAAACCAAAATCATATAAACCAACAATGAATTGAGCAAAGATATATCGACACTAATTAAGTATAAAATAAACCAAAAGAAAACAAAGAAAAATAGGAATAAACAAAAATAAACTATTAATGAAAAGAAACAAAAGTAAACAAAATAGTTTGAATTGGTGAAGGAAAGAATAACTAAACAGAAGGAGTTAGCCCAGCAGTCCAGTCACTAAAATCCCACTAAGGGGAGCGGACCTATAGTGCAGAGTAGGCCACGCTAAACCGGCCCAAACACAGTAGCCAAAAGCGAACAATCCAAGTACTGTCCAGTAGCACAGGACCAGTAGGGCAGGTGATGATACTGCCGTAGACAATGCCAAACCGGACCAGACACGATAGCCAGACGCAGACAATCTACTAGCACTTAGCAGCACACAGGATCAGCAGTATGGGTGATGACCCTGCGTCAGAAACCCGTCTTTTTTCGGTGCAGCAAAACAGCAGCGGTTCTTTAAAGCCTTAGCTTGGCCCTAGATTAACAATAAACACACAAGTATAATATTAATGTTCAGGAAAGGTGTGGTGAATGGACTGAACAAATCGCCGTACATACCGATCAGGCAGAGAAGAGAGAGTTTCATGCTCTCTATGTTACAGCTACTTGACGGGCATCGCCAGGAAGACCCTCCGCTATACAAAACAAAACGTGACTACACGTAAGTATGATAGAGAATTGTGAAACTTTACCTGAAGCCAGCTATTCCCCTACAACATACCTACGCCGGTGGCGGAAGCAAAACACGGCAAAAACGGAAGTGGGTAGGTCTGGGCACCAGCAAACAAGAGGCCGCCAGCTAGAAGCCTCTGCCCCTTTATAGGGTGCCCCTTTATAGGGTGCCCCCTGGCGGTGATAGGCTAAAAAGAATATGCCTTACAACACTATTTACTGCTCATCCTGCTACAATCTACCCTCCCATTTTCATCGTCGCCCCGACGATGTACAAATCAAGCCCAGGTTAGCTAACCTAGGCCCAAGGTCTAAAGATGACAGACACAGAGTTAGACACCAGACCAGGAGAGTGTTCAGCCACAGGCGCCAATTCTCCCAACGCTCTAGGGAGATGATGGACATTAGGATGCTGCCCAGCGGTTAACCGTGGTGTCCGTCGCAAGGTCACTACGCTATAATCAGGACAAGTGGATGGAGGGATAGCCAAGCGAGGGGAAGGCAATTCTGGCATGGCAGCGAGAGCTACCGAAGGACCGGCCTCAATGGAGGCTTCGTCCGATGGTGGAGGCAGCCACCAAGGGGTTTCTTGGGTCACGACAGCTGATCTGGTAAAAGGACGATTCGGAGCTTCATTTCTTGAAACCCACAGGTCACCATCAAAGGAAATCTCATCATCTGACTGTGGTGAGTCAGGAGGAATTGAGAGAGGGACAGGGACATCATCTGGAGAGTGTTGAAGGAGATTTGAGTGGATGACTAGTCCGCATTTACAAATCTCCGCGCGTCCCTAAACAAGCTGATATCTTACAGGAAGGAAATCCAGAGCATACAATTAACCGTTAAACAATAATCCACTTTAATGGTAATATACAATGCAATACAATCAATACATTACCATACAAAACCATATCATTTCATATGCATAATGTCAGAAGTGGGCCCACCCCTGGCCCCTGCCCACAGGCCGCCACGACGTTCCAGTCCAAGCGGCGTGAGGAGAGAGAGGCAGAACAGCAAGCTGGATAGGCTTTCATACCAATGATACAGGAAGGGGTGGAGTTTAAGGACAACTGGTCGTCTTTTCCAGTCATCTCAAACAAACAGCTCTGACCCTCACTGTCTCCAGCCTCCACACATACACACATCCCCCCATCACATTCCAGAGACCACAGTGGGGTCTTGCTCCAGCTCCCCCACCTTCCTTTGTCCTCAAAAACCACATGTTAGCAGGCCCAAAACCAGCCCAAAGTTTTCTACACAAATCATTTTCCCCTTTTAAGCTTCTTCACAGTTTGCATGAATACATACAAATATTTCCTTACAATTCCCCCTTTTGCACTCTTAAACAAGAGTGCAACTTACACAAGGCACTTGAAACATAACTATTGTCGCTTCTCTCCACTGTGTTCATCTCTCAACATTATATTTAGAGCCCTTTAAACATTTGGAAACAGCCCTTCATATGGCAGAATGAGAGGGAGACCAAAACATTTCAAAAAACTGCATCCTTGTCTGCTGAGTCTCCATACTCGTCCTCTCCCTGACACAGGCCAACAGTGGCAGGAGGGGGAGAAGCAGCTTTCCCCTCAATGGTGGACCTGATTAGTCCGAATGGTTTCATCAGACCCCTCTGAGGGCAGGATGGGCTGGTTACACGCAGCACATTTAGGCGCCAGGACCCTGTGGCAGTCTTTCAGACAGTAGATTTTAAAGTCCTCTTCACAGAAAACCCTTCCTGCGTCATAGTAGAACGCCTTCCCTACTACAGGCGCTGCAGGTGAAGCAGCTGTCATGGTAGAGGCTGCCCATAGCTTGGCAGGCCTGGCTGGCTCCATACACCGTCTTGTTGCACTTAACACACACTCCTGTTTCAGCGGAGAGTGGAGTCATCCTGGCTTGCCGTGTCTTTGTCCCCTCTGATCCGCTGACGGCGGCTTCTGGGCTGCCTGCTAGAGAGATGTCTTCCTTCCCCTCCGGCTTGCTGATGGCGGCTTCCGAGTCGCTGCTGAATAGATGTCCTCCCGATCTTCCTTCTCCGGTCCGATGATGATGCCTCCTGGGACGACTGCTGGATGGATGTCCTCGAGGTCCTTCTCCTCCAGTCTGCTGATGACAGCATCCGAGTCGACCTCCATGATGAGAGCCAGATCCGTCCTGATGTCGTCTAGGGTCCTCGCAGGTGTTTTCCCGACCGCACACTGGCTCCAGTGGTACCAGTTGTCCCCCTTTCCTTGTAGGCAGACGGCATGGGATGTCCTCTGGGTCACTCGGTCGGGGCCGGAGAGCCTGGGGTTGACAGTCAGCCTCCTGCGTCTCGGGTCCCCCTTTTGGCGTCAACAACCTGTGTGGAGAAATCTGATACAAATCCCTCCAGCCTACGCTCCGGGCTCCGGGGCCCTCAGCCGTTTGACCCACCACTGCGTAGGCAACTTGGAGCCTGTTGGTGGGGTGTCTTAAAACAACAGACGGCTGTGTACCGGTTCTCTAAATTAATTGTGCGGCTTCAGAATCTTAATACTTGGACTGTGCCAACTAAATAAGAACCCCAACATCTTTAGGTAAACTAAATAACATATTTCAATAGCTCTGAATTTCTGACAAGCATCTGTATTTATCTTTAAATGAAATCCCTGAGATCGCATTAAAAAATCTAAATATGATTTGAACTGCTAATGTTTCTGGCAAAGAAACACACTAATGTTATGGATTCAAAAACAACCCAAATCACGATACTAACAAAGTGAATGGCTTCCTGGTGATACTGCTTCTACCCGTCAGTGCTTAGATATTATCCCGCTGAAAAAATGAATACAGAATTCCAACAAACTGTCATCAAATGTCTTTCTATTATGTATTTAGATTAAATGTATATCCCCATAATGACCTCAACAATAAAGTCTATGGCTTTTACTTCTTTACCAGGCTAGTTACATGATGTTGTCCAAATTACATTCTATCTCATTACATTACTATGTTTTAACTTTAACTGTAAATATGTTCTTTCTACATTTCAAACCTCAGTTACTTTAATACCTGTTGAAACATTAGTTGACACATTACTCACAGGTCAGCTTCTTCAGTATTTCATTCTGGACTTACATCTCTCTGGTAGCCCCTTGGCCACTGATTATTTATCTGTGTTACCTGCTATAACGGCCCGTCTACACTACAGCGTCGAGAGCGTCGAAAGCTCCAAGCAGCTCCAAGCTGCCCATTCACTTTCAATGGGGTGACGTCACGTAGCCGCGCTTTTTCGCCGAACTGAATTGTGGGTAGCCGAGCGAGGCGTCTCAGGCGACCCAGGCGACTAGAAGTTGAAAAATGTTCAACTTCTGGTCGCCTGGACGCCGGAGTAGCCAGCGCCAGCCAATCAAATCCCGTTTCCCAAAATCTGACAGCTGAAGCGCCAGCCAATAAAACCGCGTCTAAGCTGGGAGAAATATCCCGCCGTTCATTTCTATATTTCCAAAAAAGATGGAGGAGAAATTGATAATCGCCGTAGCGAATCACCCGGTTCTTTATGACCAGACCCTCCTCACATACCGGGATACAAACCGGAGGAACCAGTCATGGAGGGAGGTGGCAGAGACAGTGGGTGAAACTGGTAGGTTTTCGCCTGTTTGGGGATTTTATATCCAGTTTACGTAGTGTTAACATAGCTAGCAAGCATAGCCATTAGCCACTATATTTGGCATAAAATAGCACCATAGACATTAATCACATAAATGTTCATCATCCGCTGACACTTTACCTCTGCCACATCATAAACTATATTGCATTACATTAATGCACACAATGTCATACTCTGCTTTCACATTTCTTAGTTATATATATATATATATATATGCAAAAATGCATTCCATTTCCATGTAAATTACTGCTTTATTTAATTTTTATCTTTTTGCACTTTAACTGTATTTTATTATAGTGTAAAACATTTTGTGTTTTATATTAGATTTCTTGTTTTTTATATATGCACCATGACATCAAGTCAAATTCCTAGTAGGCCTATGTGCAAAGCTACCTGGCAATTTACCTTTTTCTGATAAAGTGTGACATGTAAAACCTTGTATGCAATTGACAGTGATAAAGGGATTTGTTTTTCATTAATAGAGGAATCATTTTCTTAAATTCAAGAAATTAACTGTATTCTTTCATTTCATTTTATTAGAGGAAGTGTGAAAAAAGAAATGGAAGGCCCTCAGGGATAAATATAGGAAGGAGCGGCTATTGGAGAAGGAAGGGAAAAGGAGTGGGGCAGGGTCTTCCGGGGGATCTAAGCCCTGGCGTCTCGCGGCAATCATGAGCTTTTTAAAGCCATTCATGCTTGACCGCGAGACGTCCAGCAATTTCCCCCGGCAAGCCCTGCCTCCATCCATAGAAGAGGAAGAGGAAGACAGCCTGGAAGAGAGCTTGGATTTGGATGATAGCATAGAAAGTCAGCCAGGTGCCAGTCAGCCAGCGAGCCAGCCAGCCAGTCAGCCGGCCAGCCAGCCAGCCAGCCAGCCGGCCAGTCAGCCAGCCAGCCAGCCAGCCGGCCAGTCAGCCAGCCAGCCAGCCAGCCAGCCAGCCAGCCAGCCAGCCAGCCAGCCAGCCAGCCAGCCAGCCAGCCAGCCAGCCAGCCAGCCAGCCAGCCAGCCAGCCAGCCAGCCAGCCAGCCAGCCAGCCAGCCGGCCAGTCAGCCAGCCAGCCAGCCAGCCAGCCAGCCGGCCAGCCGGCCAGTCAGCCAGCCAGCCAGCCAGCCAGCCAGGGGGAAAAAGAGAAGGGGAAGGGAGATGTCTCCCTTTGAGGAGAATCTGCTTTCCACTGTCGGCCCAATGCTGGAAATGCCACCACCACCACCCCCAGCACCAGTGGTGGAGGAGGAGGACGACCTGCTATTCCTCAGGAGTCTCTTGCCCACCATGAGGATGATGAGCAGAATAAATAGGCTGAGGCTCAGACTGACCATCCAACAGGCGGTCCTGGAGGCAGCGATCCTAAATAATTAATTAATTACATACACATACTGATACTGATACTGATACTGATACTGATCCACATGACATGTTTTTACACTCATCACACACTTCACTCACAACATTACATAAATAAAAGTTATTTAAAGTATGTTATGGCTATACTGTGTCTTGACTTGTTCATGTGGTTTGTCAGTTGCAACATACCAGAAGCTTCATGTATGTCGATTTATAATGTGCTTTCTTCTGTAATTGTTCAGGTGAAAACCTGTTGTAATTTTTATCACTAAAAACAGGACTGAAGGAAAGAGGTTGTTAGTCATATCATAATATCAATTCAGGAAACATGTTTATTAGGAATGGTTGATTTTAAAATGGCTCATTTGCAATATTTGCTTTTTAAAGAAAATATGGGTAGCTCTTAAAAGAGCTTTTGGTTTGGAGGAGCCGTGGTGACCCTACACCACGTTCTGCTGCCATGGCACTGCACCCTCCTCATTCAGATAGCTGCAGAAGGTCTCCCACAGTTGGATGGATCTGCGTGTGGCGTTGTTGGAGCCCATCCTCGGTGCATCACACAGGGTTGGAGTAGCTTCACCCGTGGACTCTGCGATAGGTGTGCGTGATGGTCTTCCTATCGTCTTCCTGCGGAGGAAGTTGTGCAGCACACAGGTGGCCTTCACACACAACTCTGTTACCTCCGGGCTGGTGGTGATGACACGCCGGAACATTCTCCACTGGGATGAGAGGATGCCAAACGCACATTCAACAACCAACCTGGCCCGGCTGAGTCGGTAGTTGAACAGCCTCCTTTCACGCGTGAGCTGACGTCCAGGGAACGGACGCAGCAGGTTGTCCAGCAGCGGAAAAGCCTCATCTCCAACGAACACATGGGGGAGAAGGCCGAGCCGCTCTGCTCCTGGGATGACGGTGTCAGGTGGGAGCTGCAGACTGCCATCTCGGAGGCCCTCTCCAAATGCAGAATTCCTCAGGCTTCCACTGTCGCTGCTCTTTCCAAATCCTCCGACATCCACTACCCTGAAGAGGTACTCAGCATCCACGACAGCCAGCAGTACCAAGGAGTGGGTGGACTTGTAATTGAAGTAGAGGGACCCAGAATTTGCCGGAGCCTGGATTACCACGTGCTTCCCATCTATGGCACCAACACAATTTGGAAAGTTCCAGCGCTCCTGGAACCCAGCAGCGATGGCTCTCCAGTCCTCGGTCTGTGGTACCGGCATGGTCTCCTCAACCAGGGCGGTCCAGATGGCACCCGCAACCTCCCTGACAATGACAGCCACTGTTGCATGCCCGACCCGATAGCTGAATGATATGGTCCTGTATGAGTCACCGGTTGCCAGGTACCTGAGAAAAAAATATATATACATGATTACAAAATATATTTATTCAGACCCCACACACACACAGATCACAGACACACACACAGATTCCCCCCCCCCCCCACACACAGATCACACATTGATACCCCCACACACAGATCCCCCCCACACACAGATCACACATTGATCTCACACACACACACACACAGATCCCCCCCACACACAGATAACACATTGATCTCACACACACACACACAGATCCCCCCCACACACAGATCACACATTGATCTCACACACACACACAGATCCCCCCCACACACAGATCACACATTGATCTCACACACACACACAGATCCCCCCCACACACAGATCACACATTGATCTCACACACACACACAGATCCCCCCACACACAGATCACACATTGATCTCACACACACACCCAGATCCCCCCCACACACAGATCACACATTGATCTCACACACACACAGATCCCCCCCACACACAGATCACACATTGATCTCACACACACACACAGATCCCCCCCACACACAGATCACACATTGATCTCACACACACACACAGATCCCCCCCACACACAGATCACACATTGATCTCACACACACACACAGATCCCCCCCACACACAGATCACACATTGATCTCACACACACACACACAGATCCCCCCACACACAGATCACACATTGATCTCACACACACACCCAGATCCCCCCCACACACAGATCACACATTGATCTCACACACACACAGATCCCCCCCACACACAGATCACACATTGATCTCACACACACACACAGATCCCCCCCACACACAGATCACACATTGATCTCACACACACACACAGATCCCCCCCACACACAGATCACACATTGATCTCACACACACACACAGATCCCCCCCACACACAGATCACACATTGATCTCACACACACACACACAGATCCCCCCCACACACAGATCACACATTGATCTCACACACACACACACACACACACACAGATCCCCCCCACACACAGATCACACATTGATCTCACACACACAGACCCCCCCCCCCACATACTTTGTTTACCTAGCTATCTTAATTAATGTTATCCATCTTCTGACCTAGATCACAGACTTCATTCATGCATTCTCTCTCCTTCTATACAGAGTCAGATGAAAGAAGTAGAAATACACAAAACGTACCGTTTTCCCGGAGTATAGGATGTACCCAACAGTGACGCACACTAAATGGCTTCCTGCGAGACAATGTATACAATGTATGCAACCTTGCACACACACACACGTGTTACCCTTATTGCCCTTCTTACCCTTGCTACAACACCGGCATCCATTTTAGCAATAGTGGAGAAGAACCGGGTTTTTTTGCTTTGTATGTCGGGGGCGGGACATTCATGTGATTGGTTGTTGGTCGTGTTGCTTGAATAAAATCCCCAAGCTCCAGACACGCCCAGCTCCAAGCTATTTTTGGAGCTGTAGTGTAGACGCTCCGCCACTCAATCAATATTAGAGACATGTCAACATTCATCAAACAGTGTGTTATCCCCAAATATGGAGCAGGTCAATTCTAAAACTGTCAATCAATGGTCAGATTGAACAATCGAGTTGGGGCAGCAGGTTCCTTTCAGTCCCTAAATGAAAAATGTACATTGTAAAGTTTACAATCCCCCTTGTTTACACATTATCTCATGTGTAAACAAAATCGAAGAAAACCTTCAGGTCATAATGGATTATAAGAAAACTCCAAACATTTTTCCCAAATGTACATCCATCATTTCCCCAGTAAACACTTCAGTGAAATGAAGTGTTTTCTCTCCATCTTTCAGTCCTAAAAGAAACAGAATCTTCATGTTTTAGTTTGAGCTCCACATTCTTCAAACAGCCACCTCCTGTGGGAGTGAAATATCATCAAGCAGATTAGATACGGTTTCCCCTTTTGTGCAATGTTAGGAAACCTCTCATTTCACACATTATTAACACACAAAAATAATGTGTTAGTCCAAAACATGCTTGATTAGTCATCGTTTTAAATCATGCAGTTGCACTGATCAGGTGCAGACATACACACACCCACACTCACACTGTCAGGTTGTAAAGTCAGGTTTGGTCAGGTTCACCGCAGAGTCAGTCATTGACAGTGCCTTCCCAAGTTACCCTGTCGGTCAGTTGGTCTCAGTCTTTTTGGCCATGTGTCGTGCTCTGCAGAGACTCCGTCTTCCAGCACAGGCCAGCATCCTTCGTCTATAAAAATCTGTATATATGGAGCGCCATCATTTATTAATTCACAATTACAACTATAATGTTCAAGATATCTCCAACCCCTCCTTGCTGTTTCCCACATTCCCTGAAAAGTGTCTAGCCAAAAAAAAAATGTCACTTCCTTATTGTACTATTACTGCAATTCATTTACACCTAATTAGTATTAAAATGACTTAATAGATCTATTTCAGAAACATGTGTACATCACTATCTTGTGTCAAAACATTACTAGGATCTGTAAAGATCTGCTATGTATTCCATAACTCATTCTATCAATTTATCTTCAATTCTGGTGCACTTAAAGAACAATGTTACCCTCTTTAACAGTGCGTGGAACTCTGGGTGTCTGAACATGAAACCAGTACCTCAAATTGAAATACTATATTTTGTTTAGAACCAGCTTTCCCTTCAACATGACCTATATAAATAAATATTTATCTGATCTTATAGAGCTGTTACTAAAACTCTCCCTTTGAACTGATCAATACTGTAACAAATTAAAACACTACCAAATTCACACACGAATAAAAATTCCAGTGCATACTTCCTTCACGCCCCCCCCCCCTTTTCCTATCAGTGTGTTTTAGACTGATTTTCCACTTCACTTTAATAGTTCTCCTCTATTTTTATTTACGAATTGACTAATTTATGGTCAATACATCTTCTTATCTTCACTTATTTATATTTATCTTTTGTTCATGATAACAATGGTATAACAACCACACGTCTCCAATTCTGGTCCACCTAAAAATCAATGTTAAACTCTTTAGCAGTGTGTGGAACCCTGGATGTCCGAACATGCAACAATTACTCTCTCCTTTATCAAGGATTTAAAAACAGAAATCATTTCATATTTCCCATGGTAATAACTATGCTACAATGGTGAAATCAATTATTTAGATTGGAATACTATATCTGGCTTGGCACCAGCTCTCCCTTTAACATTATCCATACAGATAAAGATTTGTCTTATAGAGTGGTTCCTAAAACTATCCCACTACTTTATTCACACGTGAATAAAAAATGTCAAAGAATATTTTGTTAACATGATGAAAAGATTGAAGAATATGGTTGTACTCTGTCATGTCTCCCCCTTTAACCCTCAGTGTGTTCTCATTTTACTCTAATAGTTTACTGCTATTTTTAATTTAATAAATCTTTCTGTCTTTACGTATTTATGCTTTAAATGTGCGTTTTGTGAATAAGTGTGTTTATGTGTAAACTCACTCATTCCCGTTCTCCTTTTCTCCTCCTCTGGTTTTCTCAAGCCGTGACCCCGGCCTCCTCACTTCTAATCGACCATGCCAACTCCTCTGATTCTGTCTTCTCTTCAGTCCATCAGCTGTAACTTCATCCGCTGTAACTCTTTTAGGCAGCCATTGGCCCAGTTACATCTGCAGCCCCCATCATGCCAATGTTCTTGCACTGCTTTGCATTTCATCTCCTCCTTTACAGTCTCCCTGCTGTTTCTATGGAGGGCGGATTCTGCTCTCATGTCCCACACTTTGCTCTTGTGCTCAGCTTGGAACTTCATGGTCCCGTCTGAGGGACTGATGAGCGTAGATCTCTGCCTGTCAGCATGCTGTTTGGTTCTGGATGCCACAGGTGGAGATAGTTCTGGCTGCAGTCTTGTTGTTGTTGTTTCAGCTCTGGTTCTCTGTCTGTTCGATGGAGAAGGAGGAGTCTCCTGTTGGGTTAGGTGTTTTGTCTGCTTGGAGGGTCGGGATCGTAGCCTTTTCTAACTCAGAGGGGGATTCCAGGTCTCGGGACGCATTACCTATAAAAAATCTAGCACACTGAGGTTAAATAAATCCAACCCTTTCCACTCTGACACTTTCTAATCATACTATCTGTCTTAATTGTTAAATGCCATCTAAACAACATAATTGATGTCTACTAATGATATTACAAAAACTCACTCTAAAAATTGTTTCATCCATTGCTACATATTTACCCAACATAACTCTTCCAGGAAACCATTTTCTCCTATACATTGAAAAACGTACATGTTTCCAGCATCACATATTCCACACACTACGAAAGAACATCTACATATTTTCTCCAATATTTTAAGCTAGTTTCTATAACAAGATTATCATGTGTGACATAATAATCAGATGTCTTGTTTGCTAACCAAGAATATTAAACTTTAAAATCTCTTTTGGCCAGTTGAAGTCCTGCTTACTTCATCTTTAAAATCTTCTTTAATTTGAAACCAAAAAAGGTCTTCCTTCTCCACCATGATCCTATCTCTATATCAAAGTCCAGACAAACTGATGATTTATCTTTAGAAACCATGAGGAATGACTCATAAAACACTATTCTTCCTTACTTCAGTTCTAAATCAAATGAGCCAGACAGGAAACCCCCTTTAACCACTTGAAATTGTTTATCTAAGTTGTGTTACAAGCAGGTTAGATCTGTAATGAATTAAAATCAATATTTAAGGACGCAATATAAGTTAAATATATTGTTAAGCTAATTACTGTTTTATTGTGAAGGCATCTCTGGCGAACAGCGGCCTTTGGCTTTTATTTTGAAAGGCCGTTCCGGAACAGTGAGTTCGATTTCTAGAAACACGGCAAGTTAACAATCGTTCTAATGCATTAGAACAAGGAGGCTGAAGGCGTGTGGAAGCAAGCAATGAACTGAAAATGCCACCAATCCTCTGTTTTAACGTGATGGCGCACATTGAAAACCGAAGCGGGCCTAAGCACCCCTGTCATATACTGAGAAGCGTCCAAAAACCCTTCTGCTTATCACTTAGGCTACTACTTTTTGTTTTATTCATAACCTAAAAATACAATTGTGATGAATAGCTTGCTTTTGTACCATTACATTTACCAACATAAAACAAGGTCTGTACTAATCAACAATGACAACCTACAGACAGCTTATTTATTTAAATATACAAGCCTTTTCTTTATCCCCCTGTTTGATTCCACTTAAAATCAATCTCTTAATCTGTTCCCATTGCTCCCGATAACTCCCTGGAATTTCAGAATTGTCTTTACTATTCTGACGCAATATATTGACTTCGCTTTTATTTATCTGACTTAATTAACGTGCTTCCCCCCCTTTCAGCCACTAGATGGCAGCAGCAGAGCACAAATGAGCTTCACTCTTCTGAGCGAATGTCTGATTACCACAGACAATCGCTCACACAGGTTATTCAGGTAAAAATCACACAGATTTATTCCCCGTACAGTTTGTCCAGCTTGATAATGTGCTTCATATCTCGTCACGCAGGACTCTGTCTACCTTGCGATCAACGTTATGTTTACGTCAGCCTTTCAAATACATTTTTACAGACAAGGGAAATGAGAGCCGGTCTCGTCACAATTACGGTGACGTTTGCGTCCTCTCCCCTGAATTGAACAAATAGCAGACCACTGGCACTTTAGCTTATGGCCTCAGTCTGCTATTGAACCTCAGTTTTAAACGGCGGCTTGATCTGAAATATCGAGCTTCCAGGTTTCGTCGTGTAGGAATTTCACCTCACAACCCACGAACTGCACCGTTTCCACGCCACTCAGGAATAAACTACCTGAGATCCACGCTAAACCGCCTCATATCTCGTCACGCAGGACTCTCTGTCTACCTTGCGATCAACGTTCACGTGTTTTATATAACTTTCCTAACATAGTAAAAAATATGCACTGTATATTCCATTCAAACTTCAAAAACACTCTGAAACGCCTACAGACAATCCTACAGTTTTGTTACCTTATATGTTATTTGTAGCTGCAGGGCTGCGATTGTCTGAGGTGTCTAAAAGTGTTTGTTCCCGACACAATCCGGTCGCCTGAATCCTTCCACAGCTCTGTTTATTCAGAAACGTCGGGTCACCATTTGAAGGAGATTTGAGTGGATGACTAGTCCGCATTTTCAAATCTCCGCGCGTCCCTAAACAAGCTGATATCTTACAGGAAGGAAATCCAGAGCATACAATTAACCGTTAAACAATAATCCACTTTAATGGTAATATACAATGCAATACAATCAATACATTACCATACAAAACCATATCATTTCATATGCATAATGTCAGAAGTGGGCCCACCCCTGGCCCCTGCCCACAGGCCGCCACGACGTTCCAGTCCAAGCGGCGCGAGGAGAGAGAGGCAGAACAGCAAGCTGGATAGGCTTTCATACTTTCATACCAATGAGAGGAAGGGGTGGAGTTTAAGGACAACTGGTCGTCTTTTCCAGTCATCTCAAACAAACACCTCTGACCCTCACTGTCTCCAGCCTCCACACATACACACATCCCCCCATCACATTCCAGAGACCACAGTGGGGTCTTGCTCCAGCTCCCCCACCTTCCTTTGTCCTCAAAAACCACATGTTAGCAGGCCCAAAACCAGCCCACAGTTTTCTACACAAATCATGTTCCCCTTTTAAGCTTCTTCACAGTTTGCATGAATACATACAAATATTTCCTTACAGTGTGTGCCAATCACAGCTTTCAACAAAGTGCGGTGGACCCGTTTGATTTTGGTCAGGTCGTTTGCAGGTGCAATCGTGTACACCGAACCGCCGTTTGGTGCTTTCACCACTATATACCTGACAGAACTCCAAATATCCCTGATCTTATGGCGCCCTCTTGCACCACAATCTCGCAACCAAACTAACTGGCCTTCGTCCAATGGGACATCTTTGACATACTGGTCATGGCACCTTTTTCTGCACTCTGCTGCAGTTTTTAACCTGTCTTGAGCTCCTTCAAAGGCAATTTGCAATTTTACCTGATGCTCCTGAATCCACTCATGGACAGGACCACCGACTGGATCAGGGACTCTACCCAACAGAAAATCAACTGGGAGCCTGGGCTCTTGTCCAAACATCAACAAGAATGGAGATTCACCAGTTGACTGATGGGGAGTAGTGTTGTACGAATACAGTAGTTGTGGCAAGCAGGAGTTCCAATCCCGTTTCCGAGACACAGGCAGAGTACGCAGCAAGTTGTGAAGGGTTCGGTTGAACCGTTCACATTGACCATTGCCTGCCGGATGGTAGGGAGTAGTGCGCGATTTTTCAATGTTATAGAGGCTGCAAAGTTGTTGAATAAGAATGCTCTCAAAGTTCCGGTCTTGGTCTGAATGTATACGGGCTGGGACACCAAACGTTGAAAACCATTCTGTGACCAGAACTTGAGCCACAGTGGAGGCTCGTTGGTCACGGGTGGCAAAAGCCAAAGTGTACTTTCTAAAAATGTCTGTAATTACAAGGACATTTTCCAACCTACTATAGGTGGGCTCCAAGACAGTGAAGTCAATGGCTAGAATTTCATTGGGTCTAGAAGCCAGCAAGTGTCCCATGGGAGCACGAGCCGCTGGTCGAGTGTCCTTGGCAATTTGACACCTTTCACAACTGCTGCACCAATGTACCACCTCAGAGGACATACCTGGCCAGTAACACCGCTGCCTAAGTAGCTCCAAGGTTCTTTCAATACCTTGGTGGCCATGCCTCTGGTGGACTTCGGTGAGCACCTGCTCTCTCAAAACAGCTGGCAAAAGCAGCTGCAGAACTGCTTCAGCCCCATCAGAGCGAAATATCTGACGAGAGAGGACCCCACTCCTCTCAACTAACCGGTCCCATTGACGGAGCAGTGCCAATGCTTGCCGGGACAACTGCTTCCTCTCATCATTGCTGGGATGCTGCCTCCTTCTCCAGAACACCAAGAGTTCCTGAAGGATGGGGTCGGCTTGCTGAAGTGCCTCCATATCAGACTGTGTATGATGAGGCAAGGCTATGACAGCTGCTTGGGTTGCCTGTGCCACTGGCAAGGCTTGCCGTAAAGGCAAGGGGAGCGAGGTGCTAGGGAGCATAGCTTCAAGATCTTGCACCCCTGGTGGGTGCTGACGGGACAGGGCATCAGTATTTCCATTACTTCTACCCGAGCGGTACTTAATCTCAAAATCGAAAGACGTAAGTTGGGCTGCCCAACGTTGTTCAGTGGCTCCAAGCTTTGCCGTGGACAGGTGGCTAAGGGGATTGTTGTCAGTGAAGACAACACATTTATGACCAAGCAGATATTCCCTACATTTCTCAGTCATGGCCCACTTGAGCCCCAAGAACTCCAGCCTCATAGAGCTGTAGTTGGCAGAATTGCGTTCAGTGGGCCTCAGACCTCTGCTGGCATAAGCTATGGGCCTGACCTTACCACCTTGCTCCTGTGATAGCACAGCTCCGAGGCCACCAAAGCTTGCGTCGACCTCCAGAATGAATGGGAGGGAGAAGTCGGCATAGGCAAGCACAGGTGCCGTGGTGAGCTTTGTCTTGAGAGCCTCAAAGCTCCTATGACACTCCTCAGTCCAGTTCCCAGCGATTTCACGCTCTGATCTCCTTTTGGACTTGGTGCCTCCCAACTCAGCCACCAACGTATGTACAGGGGCCGCCAATTTGGCAAAGCCCTCCACAAACCTACGGTAGTAACTGGCAAAACCAAGGAACGACCACAGTCCAGAGATGATAGTGGGGGGCTGCCAACAGGCTACCACCTCCTGTTTGCTGGGATCAGTAGAGACACCCTGGTCAGAAATCACATGGCCCAGGTAACGCACCTCTCGCTGGAAGAAAGCACACTTTGATAGCTTAGCCTTTAAGCCCTCATGCTGTAGCCTTCTCAGCACGACCTCCAACCTCTCAAGATGTTGATCCACGGTGGAAGAGAATACCACAATGTCATCAAGGTATAAAAGCAAAGATTGGCATTGTTGGTCCCCAAAGATCCGCTGCATCAATCTTTGGAAGGTGCCAGGAGCATTGCAGAGTCCAAAAGGCATCCGATTCCACTCAAAGAGGCCAAACGGGGTGCAAAGCGCAGTTTTTGACCGGTCTGCTTCTGCAACTGGTACCTGGTTATACCCACTGGCTAAATCCATAGTGGAAAACCAGCGGGCACCGGTCAGCGCATCAAGGGACTCTTCGATTCGAGGGAGAGGAAAAGCATCTTTCCTGGTTTTGCTGTTCAGCTGCCTGTAGTCTACGCACATGCGCAGGCTGCCATCTTTCTTCTTCACTAGAACGATGGGGGATGCGTAGGGGCTGCAACTCTCTCTTATGATCTGTGACTCAAGAAGTTGGTTGATGTGCTCCTTCACTACCTCGTAC
Organism: Pseudochaenichthys georgianus; assembly: GCF_902827115.2. NCBI lineage: Eukaryota > Metazoa > Chordata > Actinopteri > Perciformes > Channichthyidae > Pseudochaenichthys > Pseudochaenichthys georgianus. The sequence continues at coordinate 15,062,056 of NC_047514.1, read as the reverse complement.
TCAGACGGGGGAATGTGCCTATAGCGTTGCTTCACAGGGACGTCATCAAGAAGAGGGATGTCATGAGAGATCAAGGTGGTGCAACCCAAGTCCCCTTCGTGAGCAGAAAAGACAGATGTGTGCTTTGTCAAAAGAGACCGTACCTTAACCTGTTCTTCAGCAGGCAAGGAAGACAGGTCCAGAGCATCCAGCTGGTCAGGCACAGAGGGAAAGGCAGCCTGGGATGCCACTCTGGCCACACTAGATGGTACTTCGGTGACACCAACAGGCAAGTTAACCAGCCTAACTTCATCGAGTGTGCCTACCAGTGTGCGGGGATAGAGCAACACGTCTATGGAGCCTACGTTCACAATAGGAATATAGACGGTGCCCCTTTCCACCCGAACCAGAGCTGGAGAGGCAAGCAATCCAGCCGGAAGACCCGAATCCAAGGGCTCAAATAACACAGTGCCACTTGAGTACTGCTCTGAGCATGTGGCTGCAACAATCTTCATCATGCCACCAGGGATACGACAAGCCTTCCTTCCACGCACTTTTACCCCTACTGAGACGCCAGGGGGGGGCTGCACACTGGACTGATGGCATTTTTGCAAAGCCTCAAGGAATGACTGGGGGGCCTCAGATACAGGAGGTAAGGGAAATAAGGCCAACCCATGCTGTCCAAAGAGCTCTTGATAACATCTGCGAATGATGTTCATCCCCAAGATACCAGGGACTGCAGAAGAGACACCACCGGGGGGGGTCCTTGACCACCAAGACGCCACAGCTTGCCATTACCTTTCCACATAGCTCAACGTCCAGCTCCAAGTAGCTGATGTAAGGGATGGCTAACCCATTGGCTGCCCTGAGCTGCAGCCAGTGACAAGATTGAAGCTTCTCTTGGCCCCAGGGCTCAAAGTGCTGAAGGAAAAAGCTCTCTGTGACGGTGGACACCATGGACCCCGTATCCACCAAGCAAGGAACCATAACTCCCCCCATGCTGACATCTAAATGTGGACAAGACGACATGAGCTTAAAAGCCTCTCCTGAGCCTGTGACTCGACCCCCCGAACTGTGGCTCTGTAATTCGGCGGGCGCAAGTTTTCCGATGGCTGAGTGAAACGGCGCTGCCCGCTAGACTGTTGAGCAGGTGAGGACGGTCGAGCACGAGGAGCAGTACGTACCCCATCGCACTCTCTGGCTAAATGACCGGGTAGCTGGCAACGTCTGCAAATGATGGGGCCCCTATAGGGGGGGCGACTGCGCAGCTGAGAGTCCTGGAAACGAGAAATGTTTTGAGTAAGTGTGTTAAGCTGCTCTTGCTGGAGTTTTAGCATCTCTCTCATCTCACTCAGTTCAGACACCTGGGAGCCAGTCACCACCTGAGGACCACCCTGAACTCCATACTGCAGACCAAGAACTGAAGGGACAGAGTGATTTCGGCCCCTATTAGCACCAGGCAAACACTCCCGCTCCCACCTGATTGCTTCTACCCTGGCATCAAGTAATGCTGCAGTAGGTTGCCGACGTACAAACTGTTTTAACTCACAATCACACGGAGAAAAGATTCAAAAACTCGGGGGAAGCACAGCACACGGAAAGGGGGAAGCCACCACCTCGGACACCAATACCACCACCTTCAGCTCTCAGTAACTAAAACAGGAGAACAAGGGAAAACACAATAAGTGGGGGACAAAAACACAGAATGACTCAAAATGAAATAAACCAAAATTAGCCGCAGCCATACGGGCAATCATGCGGCATAAACAAAACTATGCAAAAAAACAAAGAAAGAAAACCTAAACCAAAATCATATAAACCAACAATGAATTGAGCAAAGATATATCGACACTAATTAAGTATAAAATAAACCAAAAGAAAACAAAGAAAAATAGGAATAAACAAAAATAAACTATTAATGAAAAGGAACAAAAGTAAACAAAATAGTTTGAATTGGTGAAGGAAAGAATAACTAAACAGAAGGAGTTAGCCCAGCAGTCCAGTCACTAAAATCCCACTAAGGGGAGCGGACCTATAGTGCAGAGTAGGCCACGCTAAACCGGTCCAAACACAGTAGCCAAAAGCGAACAATCTAAGTACTGTCCAGTAGCACAGGATCAGTAGGGCAGGTGATGATACTGCCGTAGGCAATGCCAAACCGGACCAGACACGATAGCCAGACGCAAACAATCTACTAGCACACAGGATCAGCAGTACGGGTGATGACCCTGCGTCAGAAACCCGTCTCTTTTCGGTGCAGCAAAACAGCAGCGGTTCTTTAAAGCCTTAGCTTGGCCCTAGATCAGTGCTTCTCAAAGTGTGGTCCGCGGACCACTGGTGGTCCGTGAGCGCCCCCTAGTGGTCCGTGAGTATTTCGGTAAAATTTCACATTTGAAATTAATAAATACATTTCAGTTTTCCGCACTCTCGCGGGAATATCTCCACAATAGAGCGAGGTTAAGTTTCACTTTCGATTGCATGATATAGCCCAGCACAACATCTTCGTCACACATGTTGCCACTTGTTTGTACCATTTTCAGACGATTTGTAATCTGTTCTAGAAAAACGATGTGTTTTTTGATATTTGTGGAGTCAGGTGGTCCACGAGTGTTTTTTTATTGGTTAAGTGATCCTAGGTATGAAAATGTTTGAGAAACACTGCCCTAGATTAACAATAAACACACAAGTATAATATTAATGTTCAGGAAAGGTGTGGTGAATGGACTGAACAAATCACCGTACATACCGATCAGGCAGAGAGGAGAGAGTTTCATGCTCTCTATGTTACAGCTACTTGACGGGCATCGCCAGGAAGACCCTCCGCTATACAAAACAAAACGTGACTACACGTAAGTATGATAGAGAATTATGAAACTTTACCTGAAGCCAGCTATTCCCCTACAACATACCTACGCCGGTGGCGGAAGCAATACACGGCAAAAATGGAAGTGGGTAGGTCTGGGCACCAGCAAACAAGAGGCCGCCAGCTAGAAGCCTCTGCCCCTTTATAGGGTGCCCCCTGGTGGTGATAGGCTAAAAAGAATATGCCTTACAACACTATTTACTGCTCATCCTGCTACACTTAGATAGGCACTGTAATCATCTTGGAGATGTGTTATTGGTTATGCTCTTTGCTAAATATTAAAATGTGTTGTTTGTATTTGGTAGTCTGCAAAAATATGAATACAGCTTATTCAACAAGTTGAATACATGAACTGCAGAGCCTTTTAATATACAACCAAGTGAACTTTATTTTCTTTTTTTTAAGTTTTCCATCATTGCTTTGGGTTATTTATTTATTTTCTGAAACAATGATAACATTCTCTAAACTGTAAGTTACATTTAACTGTAACCTTTTTCATTGGAAATCACAGTTAGTCATGTTATCAATACTTCAAAACCTAGATGTTTTTCCCTAACCCTGGAAGTGTTTTGTTCTACTTTTTTTGTTGACACTAACTGCTTCCTGTAGCTCCTCACAATTGCTAATTTTGTTCAGCTGAAATGTACTGTGTATCACACTGAGCTATTCAAAATGCATTTTCAAGAGTAGGTCAACACTTTCTGGAAAAAGACAAACTTTACAATACTGTAGCATACAAAAAATATATGAACATGTATATATATATACATTTAAACTGATTTGTGTAGCAAATGGTAAAATGTACAGCAAACATACAATTTACATATGATCCTTAATGTGATAACATTACCTAACATTACATTACATTGCATTTAGCTGACGCTTTTATCTAAAGCGACTTACAATAAGTACATTCGACCAGGAAGATACAACCTTGAAGAAAACAGAATCATATAAGTACATCAGGTTTCATAGAGCCAAACATTTCAAGTGCTACTCAACTGGCTATAGATAAGCCAGTCCTTTATTAGTATATAAGTGCTCTGTTAGCAGTTATTTGTTAGTAATTCTATCGCTCGAGGTGGAGTCGAAAGAGATGAGTTTTCAGTCTGCGCCGGAAGATGTGCAGGCTTTCTGATGTCCTGATGTCAATGGGGAGCTCATTCCACCATTTTGGAGCCAGGATAGCAAACCCACATGTTTTTGCTGATGGGAACTTGGGTCCCCCTCGCAGCGAGGGTGCAGCGAGTCGTTTGGCTAATGCAGAGCGTAGTGCACGCGCTGGGGTGTACAGTTTAACCATGTCCTGGATGTAGGAAGGGCCAGATCCATTCGCAGCATGGTAAGCAAGTACCAGTGTCTTGAAGTGGATTATAGCAGTTACTGGAAGACAGTGAAGGGAGCGGAGGAGCGGAGTGGTGTGGGAACATTTAGGAAGGTTGAAGACCAGACGAGCCGCTGCATTCTGGATGAGCTGCAGAGGTCGGATGGCACATGCAGCTAGACCAGCCAGGAGGGAGTTGCAGTAGTCTAGGCGTGAGATGACGAGAGCCTGGACCAGAACCTGCGTCGCTTTCTGTGTCAGCTGGGGACGTATCTTCCTGATGTTGTAAAGCGTGTATCTGCAGCAACGGGTTGTAGCAGCAATGTTTGCAGTGAAGGACAGGTTGTTATCTAGGATCACACCCAGATTCCTTGCAGTCTGAGTCGGGGAAACACCAGAGGTGCCGATGTTGATTGTCAGGTCAAGAGTGGGACAATCTTTTCCCGGAAGGAAAAGCAGTTCAGTCTTGTCAAGGTTGAGCTTGAGGTGATGAGCAGACATCCACTGAGAGATGTCAGCTAGACAAGCAGAGATGCGTGCGACTACCTGGGTCTCTGAGCGGGAAACGGACAGAATTAATTGGGTGTCGTCAGCGTAGCAGTGGTATGAAAAACTATGCGGGCTAATGACTGATCCGAGCGCGTTTGTGTACAGGGAGAAGAGGAGGGGACCAAGAACAGAGCCCTGAGGGACCCCTGTAGTTAATTGACAAGGGTCGGACCCTCTCCAAGTTACCCTGTAGGTACGGTCTTTGAGGTATGAGGTGAGGAGGGAAAGTGCAGAGCCTGAAACTCCAAGTTCTTGGAGAGTGCGAAGGAGGATCTGATGGTTCACTGTGTCGAATGCAGCAGACAGGTCCAACAGGTCAGCGTTCAAGTGTTTTAGACAGGAACGGGAGTAGAGAGACAGGCCTGTAGTTTATAACATCAGACGGGTTGAGAGTAGGTTTCTTTAGGAGAGAGTTTACTCTTGTTCCTTGAGAACATAGTACAGAATAGCATGTAACTTACAAATTAGGCCAACAGCAAACTTCCCATATCATATATGGAAACGTTTGTCTGAGAGATTATAATGACACAATTATTTTGCATGTGATGGATTACAAAACGAAAGACTGTTTAGAAGATCCTATGTGTTTGACAATTTCACTGAGAATCAACTCATCAAATGTATTCAGCAAGCCAAGTGGTCATTCTGTAAATTGTAGACAATTATTTATACTTTATGTGACAAGCAAGTGCAGTTTGCTTGAATGAATGAATAAATAAAATCTGTTGAAAACAACAAATGAATTGTTAAGAGATTTAAACTTACTGTTTTGAATATTACAAACAAATTCTCATTTAGGAATTGAGCCAAAGCGAATTAGAAAAACTCTAATACATTCTCTCTAGTTGACTAGTCTACCTTTTGCACCTCTATTTCCTTTAATCTTCCACAAAAGCTGCTGTTTATTTTAACATGAAAACACTGTTTATGTGTGTTGTATCCATGCACATATGGCAATTTTCCTGTTCATGTTTTAATAATGTAGTGACACGGTGAACAGATGATGACACAGGTGCATTATTGCCCTCCACTTCCAGTTTTTCGACTACATATGGTACCCTCATGCTGGATTGTTGTAACATGTAACAGCTTGTGTGCACCATGTTTTGTATTCCAAGTTGTGTCAGTATAAGTAGGAGTAGTCAGTATTAAATGCGAACAATATTGAGAACAAAAGAGCAACACAAAAAGCTACAACCCAAGAATATGTTTGCCATGGAAAAAAAAAACATTATTAATATGAGCCCGGCATTGCATGAGACAGACTATTTTCTGTGGCTAAAATCATGACTTTCCTCACACCTTTCCGATTTTGTGTAACTGTCAGAAACCAAAATCCAACAAGCACTGCATGTAGCGATTGGCTATTTGTGAGGAGGTGAGAAAGGAGACATGATGGCATATTTTCTACCCTGCGGCGCGCTGTCTGGCAGTAAACACCTTTACCTTGGTCAGACGACAGGCCGTATGTACTGGGTTGTTTCAAGCGTATCCGGCTTTAGCTTCAGCCATGACCTTAACCCAAATCATCTGCAATCTAGAGCATTTGATTAGTGGATCTTATCAGACGTGGTGACAGCCCAGAAGGACAAGGAACGTCTTCCTTCTTATTTAATATAGTGGCTTGTCCCAAAGGTTTGTGACTTTACCCACATGACCTTGATCTCCTTGTGGTGATTGGCTAACAGGTCCTGTAAATGCTGCACTCTTCCCAATCAAGCTTAACTGCCTGCAAGAGTTCAGCGTGACCTTTGTGTGACGTCTATGTGACATTGTGTTAATAAATATATTATCTTGTACTTTTTTTAGTATGCTGATATCCTAGTCGGGCCTTCTCCATGGATGTATAATAAGAACTGGATACAGCATGGGAGGCGGGGCCTCGTTCATTCCTATGAGAGTTGCTCATTGGCGCATGAAGACAAAATGGCCCAACTTAGAGCGAAACGTCACGAAAGTATTCATATAATCATATAATCCGTTCTTATTGTGCATCCATGGGTAAAGATAAAACTCATGTAGTACTGAACACGTCACATGAACGTGCCAGACGGCGCGGTCCTGTGGATTAGATCCGCGTTCATAATGCAGAGGAAGATAACGTTATTATCACATTTTACAACTTGAGGACCGAATGTTTTTACAGCTACATCCAACATTTTGCCACTGGTGTAGCTCTGACGTTTGTGTCAGAGAATGAAAATTGAGAATACACTATTTTGTAAGATGAACAACAACATTGTTGAACAAACCGGCTCTATTGAGAAAAGCCATCCAATTGTGGACTTTGTGTTGAACAAACATATTTTTCTTCAAGAAAAACATTGGATAACCCTTGAAATTGTTTAACTAGACTTATTATGTTGTCCTTCACAGACCTGATTGCATTCCCAAATGGAGAACAAGGAGTTTTATGCAGGGCTATAAACACTAAGAAGCCATAGCCTGTTTATGTGAGACACAAGGAAAAATGTATACAATTCAATATAAACACTCTATATAAAGACACACAACTGGTGAATAATGCATGATAAGAGTTCACACAAACAGCATAGGGTAAAATTAGTGTTTGAGGTTCTTTCTCACTCCAAAGACATGCTGGCGTACTGTCATCGCATGTCAATATCCTATGGCTCAGTACAGGATAGACTGCATCGGTTTGAACTGATAAACCAAACAAAATGGTACATTTGTGATTCCATCATTCACAATTGACTATTAGTAGATTTTTTTATAATTGGTTATTGTAAACAAAGAAACTAAATAAATTATATAATTAAAGGTCCCCTATTATACAGTTTTTAATCAATATATTATAGGTCTCAGATATATACAAAACATATCTCTGAAGTGTTTTGCTCAAAATACCAAACAGATCATTGTAGCATCCCATAACCCCCTCTGTTTTTCAAAAGTGCAGATTATATGTCTGTTACTTTAGATGAAAATAAGGAGCCACTCCCATAATGGTGCTCTAGGACGAGATTCAGGTGATATGGTGGGGGATTTTACCTTGGTTGGTTATTGGCCAATGCTTACACAAGCAAAATAATCCTTATGACATCATAAAGTGGCCACAATCTGATCAGCTCATTTTCAGACAAAAAGAGAGCAAATATTTTTTTCCTGAAACTTTCAGAATGATTTTGCATAATAGGTGACCTTTAAATGTATTCCAACTAATGACTTCAAGAACACAGCACTCACTAAGATACTATGGCTACCCTTTTCTGGCGTGCAGAAACTGATGGTTGTGATTCGAGGAACTGCTCCTTCATTTGTAATTCTGTGGTCGAGATGTTGACAGCCAGTGCCTGAAGGTAAAATACGGGCCTGCCATGCGGCTCACGTAGCTGTTCCACTTCCAGCTCCTGATCCTCATTAGGGAGATAGTAATACTGAAATGCTTTGTGTTTATGTGTGCACAAGAAGAGAGACATGTTTAACTGAAGAAGTAGCTTAGCTAGTGTACTGCTCAAGGAGATCATTGTGAACAAATAAAACTTATGAAAACGTCCAAGCATGACCTCAGTTACCAAGCAACCGGCACAACTGAATTAATTATTATCTTCCTTTAAGCAGCAGTAGAAGAGATCTGGCATTTTCTGAGCTCAGATCTATCCATAAAGTGTTTTAAGGTGTATATAAGAGCACATTTTTGCTTGCACTTCCAAATACTTATATTTCATGTCTATTATATTTCACCAAACACAGGGGTCATGCAATAGTATTAGTGCTGTGCAAATTGGCATCTCTATTATTTAGTGTCCTTTTCTTACATTTTTCCCAGGATAGAATATATACAGTATGATATTGAATATAATTTAATAATAATAAATGTTGTTTTGACAACATTTTGGGCAAAACATATGTGACTTATCATGCTACACAACATAGGAACTGTTCACACGCACACCAGATCAAGAGGTGATCAAGATTAGGTGAGTATTATATAAACATATATGAACATACAAATATGACTGTATTATATTGTATTATATGTATAGAATATTCATAATATTAAATGTACATATAATTAAGTCTTATATGTCTTAAACTAACATATGTTAAACGTCTTGAAATCATATCTGTGCAGAATGTCATAAAACTGCATTTAAAAATAGACTTATCTTGTGTGAATAAGCTGCAGAAAACACAGTGAACCGGTAATTTCTAAATCACATGAGGTCCCCAGGTCATACTACACCCAATAAATAGCATGCCTGATTTGGGCTTTTGTGATACACTGAATGGCAATCAGGGGTATTGTTACATTACCCCTTTATAGTAGAGGAATATAATCATCAAATTACACCTTATTAACAAATTCAAACAGTTCACAGTGTTCTCTCTAAAGTGCTGATTTACTAATGATGTATTTTTCCACGGAAGCACACAATAGTAAGCCCCACATTTATAAGACTATGTCATTCAGTGCCTTGTGCTAAGCAGCCTAGGTGGCATCCTGCACTTAAATCAACCTTTGTGACCGTAAAAAGGAAGCGTTGGCATTTTCCGTTCAAATGCGTAAAACAAGCTATGTTTACATATCCTGTTAAATAATTAACTACTTTATTTTTATAATGAGATGACACAGCAGTCTAAACCTCAATGAATGGATTGCGTTTTGGGCATGAAGCTGCAACCTGAAGCATAATTTCTGTTTAGCACAGCTGTGAGAGCTGCCAAACCGCTTCTAGCCGTGTTGTGGCTGAACACATCCAGTTTATACACTGATGGAAGACTGCTACTGGAGACAATTATCGTTCACCTTCTGTATACAACATTTATTTTTTGTTTGACCATGACTGTTTTATAACCTTGTAGTGTTTATATATTGTAACTATGACGGCAAAGCTCTGCTAAGCAAAGTAGTCATTTTAACCCAACCCAGGTTTTATTCACGGTGTGAAAAAATGTGATCTCTCAACCAATATGTTGTGAATTAAAAAGGAGATCTCATCTGCTGTTGGTATCATATTTGAACTGCTGGATTTGAAAACTCGCAACCCTGCACGTCCAACACGAGAATATTAGATTCCTCTCAAGAGAAGCTGCTCTGAACTCTCCGTTCCATTACCAAACTGTCAGTACGTCCCGGTGGAGCACTGCTTTTAGAGAGGATGAGAGGATCCTGGTATGAAAGGCAGACTGACCCAAGCTCCTCGCTCTGGGAGCCATCAAACCCTGAAAACAGCTATCAACAAAGCACTTTAAACTCGTCCAGACTACCCGACGCAAAGGTCAATTTACACCACGTTTTATCTGTGCCTCGACCAAGTTTGGTTGCAGCCTACCCTGCACAAATGCTTTCCATTGCAATGTTCAGTTAATAATAAATGTTATAAAACCAATATCATAAAGGTGCGTGTGAATAAGAACGGTTGGTCTTTAAAGCAATACACAACAGAAATGTTGATGGCAATACAAAATATTCTGATGTATGTGGCTTCTATCTATTCTTTAACATGCTGTACGAGGTCCAATACCGTTGCCACCTTAATCATACCGAGTAACATTTCCAGAAACTCAACTGAATGTAAAGTAGTCCTTGTACAGCTAAACTAGGCTCTCTGGATTTTCCATTATTGTAAAGAACAATTGAGTATGAGCTTAAGATAAGAACACTGGCTATGATACTCATTTTATGTTAACAAATAAGCTAGGTGCAATCTACGCTTATTATCATGGGAGACTTGAAATTAACTTGGTTTGTTACTACAGCCTGAATTTAAGTGATATTGACAGAAAACATTGAAAAGAAATGTAATCTAATTAGAAATGCAGTAAAATGGTATCAACTTGAAATCAAAAATCGTTAAACAAAGGAATAATCCTTTATTAATTAAGTATAATGGGTCAAATATAGAAAAATTATACAATTCTATGCATCTGCAGGATTACTTCATAACTGCTTCAGACCTCATCAAGCACTTCAGTAGAACTTTGATCAAACATGTGATTTGATTTGTGGCCAAAACATTGAAATTATTACAATTCCCCAATGATTGACAGAAACATACTGTGCCAAAAATAATGAGTGAGACTTGGGTGGACAAGTGCAAATCATTGTGTAAATCAATCTGCGCATCTTCAAAAAACCTGACCTGTGCAAGCCAGAAATCAGTGTCTCGTGCTCTGAAAGATAACCCCCCCAAAGGAGGGTGCACAGGACTGGCCAAAACTGATGCAACTGGCAGGTAAGCATGTAAGATAAAAAACCAACCCATCAAAACAATCTGATATCAAATGAAAGAAAATGCATAACTTGTGATTAGCTGTTTTTATAATGCTGTCAATTCAGGAACTGTTACGTTTTGGGTTTCATTCTTTGTCATCCCCTGTCTTGGGTAATGACCATTGCTCACTGAAGCTGCACACAAAGGTGAATCTGACCCTTCATCTAATGCTGACATGATTACTTTGTCTCAGTACGGAGCTTTTATTCTGTGGGACAAGCAGCCTGATTAAGCAGATGACTTGATGGATTAGCTTGCTCAATTTCGCTATCTTGCAAACAAAGGTGAAGCAAACAAGATGTGCAGAACAATGCAGGACGGACAATCAAACAGCAGTACCACACGTGAATGAAACAAGTTCCTCATTTATAATAATTGAGTCGAGTCAGGTCAAGTTTATAAATATAGCATGTTCCTTGCCCAAACCAAGAACAAAAAAGCTATTCACTGCTGAGCTCTCCATTGTGTTCTCTATTGGGAGGGATCACCTCACAACCACATATAGAAAGACAAGTCTCCACCTCCACACACTGTACAGAACTGAACCCAACATATTCCAAATAGAGGAGCTGCTGTCAAGCGAGTCGGTAGTGCTTTCATGTCAATTCGGCGAACATCTGATACATTAAATGATCGTGAGGATGATGATTAAAAATCGTTTGTTTGAGCCGGGCTGGGTTTCCTGATGAAAAAACAAACCGATGGTTTTTGTAGTTGCAGTACGCCAACGTGGATTACAATACAATACAATATAACTGTATTTATAAAGCACTTTAAACCTCCAGACCAAAGTTCTGTACAGGCAAATAGATAAAACACAGCTCAGCTCACACACCATAAAACAAGTACAAGTAAAAACAAAAAACAATTTAAATGCAAAAAAGCAACACTCTAAAAGATGTTGAAACGCCAAATGTTAAAACGCTAAGGAGAAGAGGTGTTTTAAGAAGCGATTTAAAAGCAGGCAGTGTGGAGGCCTGTCTGATCTCCAGGGGCAGACCGTTCCGCAGTTTGGGAGCCGCTACAGAGAAGCAACGGTCCCCTCTGAGCTTTGACCTGGTTTTAGGCACATTCAGGAGCAGTTGGTCCGCTGACCTGAGAGGGCGGTTCGGCGTGTAGTGCTGTAGCAGCTCAGCAAGGTATGGTGGGGTCATGCCATTTAGGGATTTAAAAGTAAATACAATAATTTTAAAATGGATCCTAAAATAAATTGGCAGCCAGTGGAGAGAAGCTAAAACAGGGGAAATGTGGTCAAACTTCCGTGTGCCAGTTAGAGCCTTGCTGCAGCATTTTTGCACCCGCTGCAGTCGTGCGAGCGAGGACCCACTGACCCCCCATGTAGAGAGAGTTACAGTAGTCCAGCCGGGTGGTGACAAAGGCATGGATTACTGTCTCAAACTGCTGTCTGGAGAGAAAAGGTTTTACTTTGGCTAGCTGCCTCAGGTGATAAAAGCTCGTTTTTACCACCGACTTAATCTGACTCTCAAGTTTGAGTTCACGGTCCATTTTAATACCAAGGTTCGTAACGGTGGGCTTGGTGTACTGATTCAAGGGACCCAGGTCTACAGAAGTGGTGTCAGTGGTGCTACCAAAAACCATTACTTCTGTTTTTCCTTCATTTAGTTTAAGGAAATTGCACGCCATCCAGGCCTTTATGTCATCTAGGCACTTTAGCAGATTAAACAACATTATTTTTGTTAAATAAAAACATGGTGATAATTGATTACATGTCTCTTATTTAACACAGAATATGATCCTATCCATGACATATGGATCTTATCAAATATCCGCTATATCAGATACCTGTATTGTAGATCTATCAGCTGTTTATTTCACATGAGCTCCAGGTGTGTGCAGCTTTTTAATCACTGCTCCCTCTGGTGTATCCATTATCTATTGCAGCTGGTTTGATTATAGATACATTTATTTATCAAGGGGGTATATCAAGTCATGCGGGGGATTTTCCTTTCAGCGAGGGCCAACCCCGTGCCGATCACGGCGCCACTACGGTAGGGGCGTCCGAAATTAGGTGCTACTTCTGTACCAATTGGCTCAAATATAAAAGTCAACCGAATTACTATTGATACTGCAAGGAGACGTATTGTGTGAAGAGAAATTGAAGATGTTGTTTAATTGCTGATATATTTATGATCCACGTCCCATATACAGTTTCGGCGGCATTTCTTCCAGTTTGTCCAAAGGTCTTCTAATCAGGGCTCTATAAATAGAGAACTACGGCAGATGTGTAATATTTAAGGCAGCTGAACCGTGTATTACAATGCCGTTATGTGATGACTTTCAGAGAGAGAACAGCAAGCACACTCGATATAAAGTATTTTTTTTTTTTTTCGGATTTCACATCGCATAAACACCATAATCCCAACGTGCATTGCGGCTAAAACATCCAATCAACCGAGCTTCAACGATAGCTGAGGATTATGGGTAGTTTGATGTTTTCATCAAAACCTCTGAAAAAAGAAATGTGTCTCTCAGGATTCGAAAGGGAAATATCTATGGGAAAAACTACAAAAGCAAGTGTACACAATTTAAATCAATTAATGTCGTGTAATTAACAAGGATGAACTGATGTGTTTTTGGAGTATGGCAGATATCACTGTGAAATCATTTGACAGTGAGGAGACTACGGTTTATTATAAACAAAACGGAAATACTGTTTTCACCCAGGTGAGGGTTGATGCTAACTTTACTTAGGGGGAAAGACATACACGTTCTCCTGGCGAGACCTGAAATAATCTTCATAATATCTATCAAACTACTGTATAGATCCTTACAAATCCACTGGACGTGGATTCTAAAAGTGGGTTTTCTCCGGAAAGTTTTTCCTTGTACGATGTGAGGGTCTAAGGACAGAGGGTTTCGTATTGTCATACTGATATTCTGTACAAACTGTGAAGTCCACTGAGACAAATGTAAACATTTGTGATATTGGGCTATATAAATAAAACATTGATTGATTGATTAAAAAGTACAATCATCATTCATCATCATCATCATCATCATCATCATCATCATCATCATCATCATCATCATCATCATCATCATCATCATCATCATCTTTTAAGAGACTCTTGGTCCATTATTACAAAACATACAACACTCAAATACAAACTAAAAAAAGGCAGCCATTACCAATGTTTCCACAGAGGTGACTGGTATCGTACAGCACTGAGACACGGATTTGAAAGCAGCATAATGACAGAGTTATGAGAAACATTCAATTCGACAGATGAATTTGTACATCAGACCTCTCAAAAGAGCATGGAACGTGTTGACCTCGTGCATTACAGAACATTTCACTTGCACTGCACCACCTTGGTTTTCTAAGCAGTATACGCAAACAGTCATTATATGCAACCTGGAGCTTCCGGAGGCTCGCCTTCTTATACTTGACCCACAAGGGGGCAGTATAGAGAGGAGTGCAATACGCTCTAAAGAGGTTCACCTTAACCTTATCTGAACACCAAGAGAATTTTCTAGCCAACATGTTGGCTTGTATATATAAGACACGCCGCTGTCTATACATGTCATCATCATCAGCCATTTCATCTGTGATGATGTGTCCCAGATACTTCGTGTTACAGGCAAACAGACAGCACCTGTCCTGACAGAGGTAGAATGTTGAAACAAAGGTTCTTATCCCCTTTTTGCTCTACAGATCATTACAGCGCTCTTCTTAGCATTGTATTTAACTGTCAAATTTGAACTCCGTAATCAGAACAAACAGTTAGCAAACTGTTGAAAACCAGCACTGCTAGGAAGAAACAATTGCCAGATCATCGGCATACATAAGATGGTTTACAATCACATTACCAATCACACACCCTGTTTTACAGACACTTAAATCATCTGATAGATCATTCATATAGATATTAAAAAGGCTCGGTGAGATATATATACACTTCTCGCTAGAAATCTAATCAAAAAGCATTTTAATGGCCAAACTATTCTACAATTTAGGATTTTCCATATAGGGTTATTTGTCAATATACGACCCTCCGCAGCGTTTGCAATTGCCGCAAAGTGTTGTTTCTTACACGACCACTAGAGGTGCTAAACTTTAAAACTTGACTATAGGTCGTAATAAGCTTCTGAACAATCAACCTATTTGGTCGTATGAGTTGGAGGACTTGTTGTATATTAGACAGACTCGTAATTTGTGTTTCAGAGAAATCATGCGTGTCTGACATGAACACACGACAACCCAACAGCACCGGCTAATCTTACTTGATCTACCTCTACAACACTTACAAAGTCAACCAGTACAATCAAACTATTAGTAAATAATGCATTCTGCAATACTTTGCCTGAGTCATGTCTACTTATCATCACTTTAATAAAAGCAATTCAATTTGAAAATATAATTTTTAAAATGCAGATTTTAGTGATCAATCATTTAAAAAAATGTACCTCTGGTTTTATATAAAAAAATTATACTATCTTATGTTTAATTTATGTCCCACAAGATTACCAAGCATACATTGTAATGTGTGTTATTTCATTCAAATGTTGTGAATTGCACTGTCTCTTATAACACATTTGATCACAATACCTCATGTGCATGTCCCTTCAGAAGAGGAATAGAGCCGACACAGGCATGCTGCTTGGAGAGTACACTCTGTCCTTTTCAGTTCGTTTTTTGCCATCATTTACATCAATAGGAAAGGGTACTCACACAGTCACACAGAGAAAAGCAAGATATCAGGTACAGATACATTCAAAAGCACAGCAAGATCCAACAACCCCCCCCCCCAACAACCATGCTGGGTGTGTGCTCTGAGCAGTGGTAAAACCCAGTGGTTAAGCCACTCTGTTGGGGAGTAGGGATCCTGAAGGATGCAAAGAAATACAGAAAAACAATTGTAAAAAAAAGTATCTTGACAACAGAAGCCCAGACTTGTCCATTCAGATGTAACAAATATGGCATTGAACAACAGATGGGAATAACCTCCACAAAGTAAAAAGGTTTTGTTGTGAGTCCTTTTTGTCTGTTAGAAGGATATCTCCAACCTTTGTCAGCAGGTTGGAAGGAAACAAATTATTCAATTTTGATGGGATTTGGATTCCATGTTACAATGACTATTGTGTGTGTGTGTTTGTGTAATTTTGCGTTTGTGTGTATTGTGTTTGTTTCCCGGGGAAAACACTCACGAGAAACACCGGCTGTTGTTATGCCTGCTGTGACGTTAAGTTACTCCGTTCTCTGCTTGTAATTATGCCGTTACAAGCTT
This sequence comes from Pseudochaenichthys georgianus, assembly GCF_902827115.2. NCBI lineage: Eukaryota > Metazoa > Chordata > Actinopteri > Perciformes > Channichthyidae > Pseudochaenichthys > Pseudochaenichthys georgianus. Next base: position 15,045,853 of record NC_047514.1, on the reverse strand, counting down.
CAAAGTTGTATTTATCATCTGAATTTGCCGAAACAAGTTTAATATTCTGAAAGCCAAGACTTTGTTTAATTGCAATCAGATGAAAACAAACTGTAACGGACACTGCCGTGTTATCTATGATTACTATACTCTTACATTTTGAGAGGTGCCTGTCTTCGTCCCTTTACACGCTTCAAACATGTATTTATCGTGTGATTTTGGAAATAAAAGTTTCATATTCTGAAAGCCAAGACTTTGTTTGTTTAAAATCAAACAAAACACCCGAACCCTGAAAAAATAGTTTTTTACGTAAATCCACGTTTATTTTGAAATGAGCCGTTGCGACTTCCGACTGATTTCGATAGAGCGGGTCACATATTGTGTTATTAAAACACAACACTGGTTCATTGGCACATGAACTTCCCACCAAATAAAATCTGTTTTTAGATCACATCCTCTTTGGCAGACCTTATATACCAGCAGTACGCTAGTAGGGGTGAGAAGGACTCTACTGATCGGAGGCAGACATTGTTGCCAATCGAAGACAGACACTTTGCTGCAGTGAGTTTCCCTGGACTGTTTATTTTTATTGGACTCTTGTCTGTATGGCAGCGCATCAGAGTGCTCTTATGTGTGACAAATAAAGGACTTGAAACTCTCCTCAAAGCCTAACAAAACACAACAACCAATGTCATCAGGCACAAGAGGGCAGCTCAGAGTCAACAGTATAACAGAAAACGTGCTGATTAAATGCCTCGCTGATTACAACCATTTTGACCTTTTTTGCAAAAATGTGTAAAAGCTTGGGCACCTACTACTTTTTGCTGAATGTCCCTTGCTGATTTTGCTGGTTTGAACTCCATGGCTGTTCCAGCATTAAGACGAGACAAAAGGGTAACAAGGTAACTGTCAAGGACTATTGGACAATCACTTTCAGTAGATCCTCTATTATTTTTTTTTTACAGTTAACGTTTTAAGTAAAAAATAATGCATGCCCAACTGTTAAACCCAGTTGAGATCTTGAAGGTGCTGCAACAGTAATAATGCTCTGACTTTAAATACTATAAGATCTTATTATTTATGTGCCTCTATGTATGCATAATTTTGTCAGAAACGTAACAGAGGCTCTAATTGTGTTTTGATTTGCTTTTACTGAAGTTGATGTGTGCCGGAAACTTTTTTTTCTACACAAGGAAAGAAATGATTCAGTCTCAAATGCAGTAAACTACCAATTGAATAAATCATGCATGTTAGTCAGACCAAATAGAAGGTTTTGAATTATGCATTTTAAATTATATAGACAAACACTATTTAATCTTGTCCAGTGAATGCAGGCATATTATTTTCACATCTGTTAGGTCTCTCTCTGCTATCTACATTTGATTAAAGTGTTAGTTGCTTTGGGTTTGTTGTGGTTTTACTTGTTTGTAGAAAATTGCAGTTGAATGCTTATCTTTTAAAACACCATATAAATGTTATCCCCAACACAGTGACTCAACCAGGCAAGGGATACATGTGCTGCTCCTTACTTCCCTGGCTCTTAACTAATGTACACTAAAGCTATTAATGAGATTAAACAAAACAATTATCCCTATGGTCATTCTCATCAGATAAGATGCAACCTCCTCACCACCAACACCCTGGTTAGGGGTTGTGAGTGTACAAATCTTTGACAGCAGGGAGGTGTGAGGCCTCTTGGCCCCAGCAGCAGCAGCTGTTCAAGTGCTCCGTGTGATGTTTTAAAAAGGGCTGACAATGCATGCAAATCATCCTGAGTGTCCGGGATGTTAATGCGCCTGAATCACCAGAGAGCCATATCCTGCCAAGCTGAACTTTAACCAGTGCTATACCTGTAATCACAGGCTTTACTCCCTAGCTGTCTCATTGGAGGGAAATCAAATGTCTTGTGGGGCCTCAACAGTCAGATTGAATGTTTGTGTTGCTACCACTGAACACATACTGTCAATCAAGACGGATTGCCCAAGGTGGAAGGGCAGATTAGGAGACACTTTACAGGTTTAAATCAGCTCCTTGTCAGTACCCAGGCATCTGTGAATTAGTCTGGGGCTTTTTAATGTGTTTCTTAAGCCCTTTATTTAAAAGTGTCTTATGCCTTGATTAGCACACTTTCCAGAGGGAGCATGTTGTAATTATAAACACTATCTGATTGTTACTAAAAATACCAAAACTATTTGACTGGGCACCTTTGACAGGGAAACATGCTGAAGCTAGGAAAATAGCATAGTAGTCATTTATGGAAACTATCAATTCAATCCTGGTCTTCTTCTAACCCTCAAACCAAGGCAGATAATATAGAGTTATCACTTCTGACATACTAGATTGATTAAAGTATGAGGTTAGCATGCTGGATGTGGACATTTTTCTCTTGGCTTTCTATATCAAGCTCTATTCAATATCACCTTGGGGAGGCTGTGGTGTGGAGGTGGGTAATATGAAGTATTTGGTTGATATATGACTGGTCTGCATCATTTGTGACTGCCTTATCGCTCAATCACTCAGCAAGATGGAGATGCACAGGCAGACTGTTTTAATGACCCTACCTCCACCCAAGTCACAGGCAGGTAATGTCAGCCACTTTAGTTTGCTCTCTTCTATAGTCAACACAACATCACAGCTGTGTAAGCCTGGTCCTGTTTAAATGTGTTTGGTGATGTCATTTTCAATTAATAACCTAGGTAATGACACACACAGTTCGACTTACAAGAGCATGCTAAGCATTTGCAAGATCTCTGTATCTAAAGAGGTTTTTTTAATTCATGAGTTGCTTCAAGGTGTGTTGAGACATTAATTGTCAATACTTGGTGAATTGTCTGGGCAAACAATATAGCAACCCTTTTTAAAGGTCCCATGTCATGGCCATTTTTACTGATCATAATTCCATTGTTGAGGTATACTAGAATATATTTACATTGTGCAATTTTCCAAACTCACATTGGTTTCTCGTACAGCATTTCGGTATAGTATGTGTATTCACTCTCTGTCCTAAACGGCTTGTTGGAGCTCCTGCCCCCCCCCCCCCTCCCCTATGAGCCCACTGTGCTCTGATTGGTCAGATCGCCCACTCTGTTCTGATGAGTCCCACCACCGTTACAGCGGAACATCAGGGATTATGTGTTACAAAAGGGCGTTAGCAACCAGAAAATGACACCAGTAATGACAAACAGATGATAATGCTGCGTGGGGTCTTGGTGCCGTGTTGGCGGGACGTTGCGCGGGCTCGGCTGCTGTGAGGAGGGGGACAGTGTGAGCTCTATTACTGGTGTTGTTTCCTGGTTGCGGCATGGGGTCTGCGAGACAGCGAGACATCGTGAAAACTCAGCCTGAAACTCAGCCTGAGCACCATGGACATGGGAAGGGGGGGTGCTGAGGGGGCTGCAGCACCCCCATCTGCGAGGCTCCACTAGCACCCGCACCCTCAAACGCTGCGCACCTACAGTAGGCCTACAGTGTAAACGCGCCACAGTTTTGCCGCTGAGAGAGTGTGTGTGTGTGTTGGGTGTGTGTGTTGTGTGTGTGTGTGTGTGTGTGAGGAGCTCCACGGATTGGTCCATTTGGACCTGTGAAGCTGACAATTGAGCGGCCCAGACCAAGCAAGGAGGCAGAGGCAGCACGTCCCAAATATAACCCGGTTGTGGGCATTATACAGCATGAAACACAATACACACAGCCTCAATCCTGCTGCTGTTCACGTGGGCACAGCCTGCAGCCACCAGGATCTCACACACACGACCAGGCTCAAAACAGACAGGGCAACAGACCCTAAATACACACACTAATCAGCAATTCGACACAGGTGGGGGGGGGGGGGAGACAACACAGGGCACCAGGTGCACACAATCAACAGCCACAGACATGGGGGAAGGGGAACACTTTTAACATGAAACCAGGAAACAGAGACATACAAACTAGTTACATAAATTACATATATTCCCATGCAATGTTTTTAGTGCTATATTACCCGTAACGGAGGCCGTGATCTATTGGGCCCAGAGATCACCTCTGTTACAGGACCAATGGGTCCATTGGGTAATGGGTCACTGTCCCAGCAAGAAAAACAAAAATCTCCAACGAGGCGTTCTGGGGCAGCATAGACAAGGTATTTTCTGTGTTAGGGTTTTACTTGCTACAGGGTGTACTTTGAGGGTTGTGACTTTGCAGACCGTCAGTAACACACAAGGGGACGGGTAATAACCGGAAAAGCATGACATGGGGCCTTTAACATAATAAATGGACATGAGGGAAACATTTTCCTTCACCTTTGACTACGTTCGACAAAACACAACAATCATTGATATCCTCCAGACCTGCGGTCAAATAAGCTTCACAATAACTGTGATATTAAAATATATATATATTAATGTCAGTTAATAGTACATGTGAATAGTGACACGTGAACATATTGGTGTATATAATTCAGCACATCTTGAAAAAGATGTGTGTACCAAAAAAGAAATAAAAACACACAGTTAACAGGTAAAATATACATTAACTGATTGCATAATAATACAAATAATTCGTTTGAAACATCCTATAGATACTTTAAATATAATATCATACTATCCCAAATTGCCCTAGTTGCTATTAATCTGTTTTGTACTATTCTCAATGCCAACCACTAAATGTTATTAAAGAAAGACGTGGATGCTGATCGGTTCATGACCCCCTAGAGTTTGTGTGTGTGTGTGTGTGTGTGTGTGTGTGTGTGTGTGTGTGTGTGTGTGTGTGTGTGTGTGTGTGTGTGTGTGTGTGTGTGTGTGTGTTGTGTGTGTGTGTGTGTGTGTGCGTGTGTTGTGTCTGTGTGTTTCTAAGGAATGTTTGCAGCCTCCTCAGTATTTTTCGCCCATAATTGCCTCCTGTCAAAATGTCTGAGTGAGTTGATTGCAGGAAATAGGACAGGACATGTGTGCCCCTCATTAACCCATCAGTTGATGTAGCAGATGTGGCAGATTGAAAGATAGGGTAAGGCAGATATCACATCTGTAGCTCCTTCTATCTTTCTCTTACAGTCTGTCATTACCTTGGAATCAATCGAGACAAAAATATGCTTGCTGTCATTGAAAGTGTGGCAGGTCTTCTTGACCCTACAAGGTACATAATGATATGATGATGTGGAAATGTGCTGGAACCTGTCCAAGCACACTTTGCATGAGGACCAGGGTGCATCCTTCACAGTTTTCTTTTTTACCCCTGGCTAAAACCATCAAATATATATTCACATCCAACGTTTATTTGTTTCAAATTCACCTTCAACTGCATGTTTTTTGATTAGTCCGTGAAAGCCAGATATGTAGAGGAACCCCACAGACACAGAGAGAAAACAGCAACTTCACAAAGACAGGTCTGAGCTGTCAGATAACACCTCAGGACCATATTGAGTTGAATACCAAAGCCATATTTAAACTTAAAACGATCTGTGCATGATGGTGCCCCCCTAAATGAATCCAAGCAGCATATGGGATTCTGAGGGAGCACATTAGAACTACAAGGAGTATAAAGAAGAAACCCCAGAGGGTATATCACTGAGATGGGGGGTATACATAATGCACAAGGCAGGAGATGCCATCTCAAGTATGGTAATAAGTCAGTGGAATAGGAGCTGGAGGAGGGTGAAATCTGCGCATACACTACAGCAGGAGTAAGCGGATGTGTAGACGAGGAGGCAGCATGAATGATCAGAAGAGTGAGTGTGAGTCTAAGCTTGTTAGATTACTAAGGCTGTCTTACTGACTTGTTTTGAATGTGACTGGTGATTCGTAAGAGTCAGCTAGCACTTATCGGCTAATGGTGTGCATGACTTCAGTGCACCGCCTGAACTCACATCAATTTCAGACAGACACGTCAAAGGATTTAGAAGCAGTAAGTGCACCAAACCACACGCAATTGCAATTGGCATTAGGGGCTTCACACTTCTGTACTTCCAGAATGAAACAAAGCAGCATGTGATGATGATAAGGGGTTGGTTCTTCAGAGATGTACAGTATATAAAATATAAAATCAACAGGGCTCTACAATAATGACTGCATTATTACAGTACCAAATGGTTAAAACAACGTTTAAGATTTAAGTGCAAGCACCATGTTTCAACTATAGGCTACTGGTAACAGCAGTCTGGTGGCTTTAGAGGATGTGGCTGAAACTCCAGATAAATGTACTTATATAAAGATTAACATGATTTACTTGACCAATGAGATGAACAAAATAAGAAAGGTGCTAATGTTGAAAGCTGATTTATAACTTAGAGATGAATCAGGCAACATTCTGCCCGGCTAAAGAGGTGAAACCCTCCCTCTGAAATCATGAAATCTTCTTCTGTTCACCAAAAGCATTCTAAAGTCATCCTCCATAGTCTATCCAAACACCACCATTTACTTTTGCAACTACAGTAGCAGTATGGCCTACAGATATTTGTTGATGTTTGTGAGCCATACTGTCCGGGTCTGAAGGTAAACTGTGTCAAACAGGCTTGAATATCCTCCTTCAGCTTCACAGCCTCCATCACTGCTGGTGTCCATGCTGCGGGGTAAGACATACTTTCAATATCCCCAACCTCTGCCTACAAATGGGGAAAGCTGGAGGTTGAAATAATTTGGACCAACATGTTCTAAGCACAACCACTCTGCACATATAGTAGCACATTGAATTAAAGCGTACGTTCTTCACCACCTGATCCAAATCACTAGCAGGTGGTGATCAGTTAACAGCTCAGCCCCCCCTCTTCACCCTGGATATAACACCTCGAGCCTAATGAGACAGCTACAAAGTCAGACATTGATCTTTGGCCCAAAGTGCTCTGCTCCTGCCAAATTAACCCGAGAGTTGGGTCTGAGTGGCACAGCTAATTCTGTGTGTATGCAGATCAGTAGCACAGTGTGATTATTGGTGGATATTTTGGCAAAGCATGTTGTCTGAATGTCTGCCTTCTGAGACAATTTTTAATCACAAGAGCAAAGAACAGCTTAGTGGCAGCAGTAGAAGTGAGAAGTAACAGTGGTGCAGCCGGGCTCATATTGCAGCTGCAACATAATCCTGCTTTTTGTACTCCAACTTCAAGTCATCTTGCGTTAGGATTACTGTAACTCTCACAGGCCTGAGCTCCTGAGATGCTGAGGAACTACAATTCCATAATGATACAACCTGATTGGAGTAAGATAATTCTTCAGGCTCATTTCATACTAGGTTAAAATGATAAAACTCCAATATAACTCGCCCATGACTCGGGTTAGGACAAATGCCACGCACTCCCAGTATTTCCCTCTCAATCGTGGGACCAGACAAGGATGCCCCTTATCTCTACTTCTATTCACAATATGTATTGAACCATTAGCAATTAAACTACGAACTGACAACAGAGTTAAAGGAATCCAACGGGAAAGCAAGGAGCACAAAGTGTCATTATACGCCGATGATCTTTTACTCTACATTTCTGACCCTATAAGCTCTCTTCCCCATGCACTTGCAATTTTTCAGGATTTTGGTAGTATCTCAGGTTATAAATTAAATGTAAACAAAAGTGAACTACTCGCCATAAACTCTAAAGCCAGAGGAATTTCATTTGAAACATTTCAATGTAAGGTAAAAACTGATCACATGACATATCTGGGCATCAAGGTTACTAATCTGTATAGAAAGTTATTTGAGGAAAATGTTACCCCCCTTCTTGAACGTACTAAGAAAGATTTTCAGAGATGGGGCAATCTCCCATTATCGCTAATTGGACGCATTAATGTAGTAAAAATGAACACCCTACCTAAATTCTTATATCTGTTTCAATGTATTCCAACTTGTATACCAAAAAAGTATTTGAATACTCTGGACAAATATAGTTCTGCATTTATTAGGAATAATAAAACCCCTAGGATTCGTAAAGATTTCCTTCAGAGAACAAAACAATCAGGAGGGCTAGCCCTACCCAATTTCCAATTCTATTATTTTGCGCGAATGTACGGAGTATGCTCTATTGGCTAAGTGCTCCTTCTACAGAGACACCAGCTTGGATTCTTATTGAATCGGCCTACTGCGGTAGAACTTCATTGCCGGCTTTGCTTGGATCAGCTCTTCCATTGGAATTGTATACCTACAAGAGTAATCCATTAGTATATCATTCTCTTATAATCTGGGTACAGTGTAGGAAACGGTTTGGATTACATATGATGTCCATACGATCACCGAAACATTGACAGTTGACAGAAACATTTTGTATTCCACCCGGCCATCTTTTCAGATATTTCCAAATTCTAAATTTCACACGTAGCAAATACCCGCAGTTTCCAAATAAACCAGCGGAAACAACCTTAGACAGAATTCTTGAAATAAATGTGCAGAATAGAGGAGTAATTAGGGTGTTGTATAATGTACTTTCCTCCCTGCATTCTCCCTCTGTTTCGACAATCAGATCTCAGTGGGAAGATGATCTAGCATTTGAAATAACAGATGATAATTGGCAGTCCATCCTTCAAAGAGTTCACTCTTCCTCAATTTGTGCCAGACATGGCCTTCTCCAATTCAAGGTATTACACCGCCTTCATGTATCAAAGTAAAAATTAGCAAAGATGTATCAAGGGGTAGATCCCTTATGCAACATATGTAAGTCAGTAACAGGGTCCCTCATCTATACTTTCTGGACATGTCCAAATCTTCATAATTATTGGACATCCATATTTGATACGTTTTCTAAGATCTTTAAAGTAAAATGTACCCCTTCTCCTCTTACTGCAATTGTTGGAGTCGTCCCGGACGACATTATCCTTTCCAGACATTATTCAAACGCTGTTGCTTTTGCTTCCCTAATTGCGAGGCGACTTGTACTTATGAGGTGGAAGCAGGCGGCGTCTCCCACTCATGTCCACTGGTTGACAGAACCATGTTTCTACACATGGGGAAAATAAAGTGTACTTTGGGTGGCTCCACTTGTAAATTCTATAGGACCTGGCAACCATTTTTAACGTACATGGAAAGTTTGAAACTGCCTACTTTTCCCTAACTGATTTATATTTATAAAAAAAACAAAAAAAAACTGAATTAGAACACAGATTCTCTGTAGTCAACCATGATTAACATGTATCTCGACCTTGTCATATCTTTTATTTGTATTGTTATGTGTGCTGTGTTTTCAACCATCTGTTTGTTTATTATTTCAAAAATATTTTTGTACAATTAATCTTGTCAATTCTGTAGGGGGGTGGGGGGGTTAACAAAAAATGGACAACCTGCAATTTTTTGTCACTGAAACTGAAACTGTATGTGTTGTTTAAGAAAAAGGAAAATAAAGTTTATAAAAAGGAAAATAAATAAATAAATGTGTCACAATAAGAGACACTTAAAAAGATAAACAATTGATCATTACATCCTTATTAGTAAAGTCAAAGGCAATGTCTGTGACTGGGAACAACCTGAAGTGTTCATTATAATTATAAAATAATATAATATAATTTCGGGACATTCATCCCAAAATTATAATTCTGTAATACACAATCTAAGTTAATACAACTTAGATTGTGTATTACAGAATTGTCCAGTGATTTTATTTGATACAGTGTTACTATTATATTATTCTGTTAATTTTGTTCGACTCTGTAACACATGGAACAACATTATTATGATCATAATATTGCAGCACACAATAAACATTATATATGTTATATATATTTAAAATAAAATTGGTGTTTCATAATTTCATAAAACTAAAGTCAGTTTAACATGAATATATTGCAGAATGAAATCCCCAAAATCTCTTTTGATAAAAATGTGTGACCTTTATAGGATTAGGAAAATGTCAATATAAAAAGATTACACACAAGTTAAACAACACGTTATAAGGCCACTTGGAGTTCAAACAGTAGCAGTTGTTATGACACATCCCCAGCTTCACACACACACACACACACACACACACACACACACACACACACACACCACACACACACACACACACACACACACACACACACACACACACACACACCACACACACACACACACACACACCACACACACACACACACACACACACACACACACACACACACACACCTCATTAGTGAGGGTCTAAGGATAGAGGGTGTCGTTTTTCTCATACTGATATTCTGAACAATCTGTGCTGTTGTATTTGCTGTAAAGTGTCTCTACTGTAGGCTATTTTTATTATATGTACAGCACTTTGGCTCGACCAAAAATCGTTTATAAATGTGTTATATAAATAAAACTTGATTTGATTTGATTTGATACCATGTATACATCACTTCAGGGGACATTACATTGACTTACATGCATTTCCTGGAGACTTATCGTAACCTTAACCATAACCAACACATGCCTAACCCTAACCCTTTCCCTTACCCTTACCCTAATCCTAACCCTGACCAAGTCTTCACCCTACAATGAATGATTCCCCTCATGGGGACCTCCAATTTGTCCCCATAAGGGAGGCGAGTCCCCACATGTGACTGTGTAAACAGATGTATGTCCCCACAAGTATAGTAATGCTAGGCCACACACACACACACACACACACACACACACACACACACACACACACACACACACACACACACACACACACACACACACACACACACACACACACACACACACACACACACACACACACACACACACACACACACACCAGAGGGAGACGGCCACTGTTATAGTCTTGTTAGAATTAGGTCCAACTGTGTGTTGGCAAAAGAGTCCGACGTTATGATGTATGGGTTCAAAAAAAAGGATACCAGTTTGATTCTGCCATTTATTTTCTAACAGACAACTTATAGGACAATAAAAAAGGCATTTTTAAGGCATGTTGACAAAGATGTTAAAAGCCATGAATGACATATAACCCTATAATGTTTAGTCTTTCAAGATATTTGCATTTTGAGTTCAAAACTAGTCTTTTAATTATTATTTTTGTATTAACTTGGGTACAAACAATGAGCCTCAGGCCTACATCAACTAGTAGACATGCTTGTGTATACAGGCAGGAAAGCAGTCAAATGTACTATTACATTGTCAGAAGTAATCAACAAGTATAAAAATAAACAATTCACCCTTAAAAAAGATTTCATGCAAAACAACAGAATACGCCATTCTGTTGTAACAGATTTACCTAACACAATTAAAAGGTGCTAAGAATGGACATGTATGTGTTAAAGCAGGGAATCAATATGCTACAGTATTTATTTTTCACAAATCCCTCCTCACCTCTTGTGAGCAGATGGCTTTTAAAAGAAAAAAAAGTAAGCCACCAAGTAATCATGTGTGCAATAAATGGTGCTGGTTATGTTCCTGTGGAGTGACTACAGATGGCGTGGTGATAGTCTTGTGTGCACACTTTATATACACCTTCATAATGCCCCAATGGGGACTTTTAGCATAGACCATGTCACTATCTATTGCCAAAGCAACTATGCAAAACACCATTAAATCAGGCCGAAAATGACTTTTATGGATTACTTATTTTATTGGTCTTTACCAGGCCAGATGCTATCCAGAGAGTAGGTGTAATTATTTTTTGCTTCTATTAAATATAAAAGTCAATAATAAAAAATGATGTATCTATATTTATATAATAGAATATGTGTGACTCTGGTCCTTCCACTAATGTGTCTTGCATAACACCAGAGGCCTGCTGCACTACGAAGCAGGATTTTCGCTTAGCCGGCTAACTTCAGGGAAAACTCGGGCTTTCCGGTCCTACGACGCTGGTTTTCTTTTTAGCAGGCTAGATCTCCATGGTAACTTATGCTGTGTGGCTAACCTGTGGGGTATACTACGAATCTAGTTCAACCTATCCTGGATATGTTTTGAGTTATCCGGTTGACTTAATCCAAAACAAAGCCGCTCTCGCTAAACTGACCTACAACGCGGGCTATCAACTCGTTCGCTCAAGCCAGCCGTGTCCTATCTAGTTAGGTGCGCGTTCACATGAAAGGGGTGGTATCTGGAGCATTCGACCAATCACAAACATGGAGAAGCGTACTGACAGCGCAGCGTCATACTTCCTGAATGAAAAGTAAACTATAATATTAGACATATGAAGAAGTTAAACTTTAAACATCCATGACTTAAACACTTTATCCAGGATCAAAGCCACAGAGCTGCACCTGCAAGGTGAATACAGCTGGTAACAGAACAAGTGTTTGAATGCATACATTAACAGGTTTATGATATCACTGCCCCGTCTAAGACACGATCTGACTTTAATTACATTTGTCTCGAGTGTTTCGTCAACTTAATGTGTTGCTTAAAATAATACTTCTGCATACAGTATGCGACACTGTGAGTGTTGCACGGCCAGATACGGCTCAGCTGACTCAGATAAGGAAATGTATGATACATTATGATGTGATATGATGTGATATGAATGATAATGGGACACATCGACGTCTGCACTCACAGTGCCGCGGACTGTAGGCTACGTAATGTTACTTTGATCCGGTTACTTATGTTGTGGCAGATATTTAATTAAGCTTTCTTAACATAATAGTATAATGATAGTTATAATAGTCAGATTGCTCTGAAGATGGAGGTGATTTTCTATTCATTTTCACGTGCACACAGTCGGTGATTTTGCCCGGCCGTCTTTCCTGCAACGGCAGTTTAAACTGTATTTCCTCTGCACACTGAGCTCTGATTGGTCAGCAGGCGTGGTGCTTTCGCTGAGTTGATCTCTTATCTTGGAACCTATCCTGCTTCGCAGCACAGACTAGGTTCCAGGATAAGTCACCATGGAGATCTGCCCGCTAAAAAGTGAACCAGCTTCGTAGTACCGGAAATCCCAGAAGTTATCTTGCTAAACGAGCAGGTTAGGTTGCAGGCTAAGAGATCAACTCAGTGAAAGCACTGCCTGCTGACCAATGAGAGCTCAGTGTGCGGAGTTTAAAGCGATTAAGTCATATTACAGGAGAAAGGAAATACAGTTGCAGGAAAGAAGGCCGTCAAAAATCACCGACTGTGTGAATGTGAACATGAATAGAATATCACCTCCCATATTCAGAGCAATCTGACTATTATAACATTAGCGTTAAGAAAGCTTAATTAAATATCTGCCACAACATAAGTAACCGGATCAAAGTAACATTACGTACAGTCCACGGCACTGTGAGTGCAGACGTTGATGTGTCCCATTATCATTCACATTACATCATAATGTATCATATATTTCCTTATCTGAGTCAGCTGAGCCGTATCTGGCCGTGCAACACTCACAGTGTCACATACTGTAGGCCTATGCAGAAGTATTATTTTAAGCAACACATTAAGTTGACGAAACACTCGAGTCAAATGTAATTAAAGTCAGATCGTGTCTCGGGGCGGTGATATCATAAACCTGTTAATTTACGCATTCAAACACTTTTTCTTTTACCAGCTGTATTCACCTTGCAGGTGCAGCTATGTGGCTTTTATCCTGGATAAAGTGTTTAAGTCATGGATGTTTAAAGCTTAATTTCTTCATATGTCTAATATTATAGTTGACTTTTCATTCAGGAAGTATGACACTGCGCTGTTAGTACGCTTCTCCATGTTTGTGATTGGTCGAATGCTCCAAATACCACCCCTTTCATGTGAACGCGCACCTAACTAGATACGACACGGCTGGCTTGAGCGATCCACTTGATAACCAGCGTCGTAGGACCGTTTAGCGAGAGCGCGTATGTTTTGGATTAGGCCAACCGGCTAACTCAAACATATCCAGGTTATGTTGAACCAGCTTCGTAGTACAGGCCTCTGATCTATTCTGGGCTATTGTCTCTGTAGGAGGGCCATATTGTCTAAGAACAAAATGTCTCTCCTTGTAGTAGAAAACACAATAAAGTGCAGATGCATGCGGACAACATATATTTCTCTAGAAAAACGTCTTTGCGTTCTGTGCTTTGGAATTAGCATAGCTCTGAGAAAAATTGGGCGAAAGGAAGAGACAGCTATGGCAGACTCAAGAAAGCATCCATGCATTTAGAACCAGACAACCCGCAATCACTCTCACCATCAAATAAACATTGGTGCTGGATTATGGTAGACATAGATCTCAAAAAGTGGAAAATTCCACTAAAAGTAAATATCACTCTTTTTTCAGTGAAGTTATGTTGCTATTTCCTGAGCACAATTTTCTGAAAATGTTGCCATTAATCACCATAATCAAACTTACAGTGACCTAACAACCACTTGCCTGAGTGAGACATCAGTGTAGCATTTATATATTAAAGCAGCATGCAAGGCAATTATTTTGAAAATAAATGGAGTATAGCACTGAAGTCGCACCTGCATTAGCTGATTGGCATCAGCTGTTTCATTCATGCTTCACAATCATTGGCTCATTTTTCAGCTGCTTGACAACCATTTAAATAGATATGTCCAGTCATACTCATACATGCGTACAGTGCAGACCTTGGATATACTGTATGTGCGTAAGTTTAGGTATCATCTTTGCTGCTCACATTCTTTTTTCAAAAGCTCCTTAAAAAGCAGATCCTTTTCCATAAAATCTAACTGTATCCCCATTTTCTATAAAAAAGGGAAATCCTTGACATAATCGTGTCTGACTGTACAAGATAACGTTGTCCCATGCTTCGTATTTGAGCTGTTGTGATCCAACCCAGTCTCACGGCATTTCGTGTTCACCAACACGATTTGTAATCTATTGATTCGTGTTCACCAACACGATTTGCCCCTTTTTTTCGTGTTGCACAGCACGATTTTAAAAGCAATGTATTTCTACTGCCTGCAGCACGTCTTTTTCTCCGGTCGGGTCGAGGAAGACCGGAAGCTGTGTGGTTCATAAAAACATGTTCTTACTCAATATCAAGCCACAGTTATTGCTTTTATTTGAAATCGTATAATTTCTGACTTTTGTTGCCGCCTGTGAGGAAAATACATGGGGCTCAGAGCCTCAGGATACTGAAATCTGTATTTTTTAAATCTTTTTTTCCTTCTAATTTGTTATTCTTTTCAAAATAACACACTGTTATTTACGTAAGGGATAATGTGCTGCGACGCGGTCATAATGGGGAAAAGAACACCGACAGGCTGATCAGGAGCCCGACGCGAAGCGGAGGGATCTAGATCGGCATGAAGGTGTTCTTTTCCCCATAATGACCAAGTCGCTGCACATTATCCCGCTTATTACATGGCCACATTCTCAACAAAGTAACGTTATGACTCCCAATATTAATTGAAATGCTTTTATGGATTTAGAAAATGATTTTATTGATTTAAAAAATAGTTGTATGTATTGATTTAAATTGACATGCATCCGCGAAGAAAAATAGTCCGTTGTTACTGTTTGAACTAACGTAGCAACGGCAGGCTTCGATAGCGTTTTTGAGGAGCTTTCTGATTACAGATTTGAAAACATCGCTGCTTGCTTTAAAAGTAGCACAATTCATGATGTCAAACCTTGGAAAGTATCTCGATATCCCTGCCCTGATGCCAAAGTAACTGCACACTGTATGTTTTGCCGTTTGATGTATATGTCTGGACCGCTGCGTAAAAAGGAGGGTTTCTGCCCGTTACTTCTCCGCTGTTTTCTTGTCCCTCTTGTCTTTTTCTTTTCTTCACTGGGGACTCATCAGCCACTAACCATTACTCCAAATTACTGTGCTCTCCAAATATATTAAAATGAATGTTAAAATCCTCCATGTTGCTATCACACGACAGCGGAAAACTAAAGACAATCAAACAGTTTGCTTGCTTTTCAAACTGTTACATTTGAAAAACAGTTAGAGCGTCTCTTGTCAGTTTGAAAAGCCAACGGTAGGACCTGCTTGCGTTTTTGAGGAGCTTTTTGATTACAGATTTGAAAACATCGCTCCTTGCTTTAAAAGTAGCACAATTCATGATGTCAAACCTTGGAAAGTATCTAGATATCCCTGCCCTAATGACAAAGTAACTGGCAAGTGAATATGTGTCGCCGTTTGATGTCTATGTCTGGACCGCTGCGTAAAAAGGAGGGTTTCTGCCCCGTTACTTCTCCGCAGTTTTTCTTGTCCCAGTTCCAAAAGCAAACTGCATGCAGTTTGCTTTTCGGCCCAACTGTATACAGTTCAATCGACCGGACTTCTTTCTGAAGATGTGAGCGTCCTTAACAACGGTCAATAAGTCCTTGACAGCGGTCTGTCTGTTCGGTATTAACAACGTGTCACGTGTTCTGAATTGACCAATCAGAATCGAGTATTCAACTAAGCCATGTAATAATCACCAATAACACTCAATTATCCTTGCTTTTATTTATTGGTTTAATTCCATAATCTCGGGCTTTTTTGGCGTCCGTCAGGAACTGAATTTCAAAATAAAAATAACCGGAAACAGACGTAGGCATTTCGAGCGCTTACCCAAGATCCTCAGCTATGGTTTTAAGCTCGTTTATTGGATGTTTTAGCCGCAATGCATGCTGGGATTTGGTGTTTATATGATATGAAATCCGGAAAACATTTTAAAAGAATAAAACAATACTTAATTCCGAGTGTTCTTGCTTTTCTCTTTGAAAGTCATCACATAACGGCATTGTAATACACGGTTCGGCTGCATTGTATATTACAGATCTGCCGTAGTTCATCAGAGCCCTGATGAGAAGACCTTTGGAAAAACTGAGAAAATGCCGCCGAAACTGAATACTTGACGTGGATCATAAATATATTCAACAGTTAAAGAACATCTTCAATTTCTCTTCACACAATACGTCTCCTTGCAGTATCGACACTAATTCAGCTGACTTTTACATTTGATCTAATTCACAGATAGGTTATATTTACACCATAACGGTGCACAGCTGATATAAAAGGACTGTAGTTTTTAAAGATATTACTGATTTTCTTTGAATGTAAGAATGTAAATACTGAGTCTGAAATAGTATAGCAATATGCTGTAAAATTATGTGAAAGCATGAATAAAACGTGTCCTACACTAATAATACAAAGTTATTATGGCTGTGTGTACCTTGTGTGCACCGCCTAGTGGTTAAAGCACGTTATTGAATTATTGTTTGTATGTGTTATAATATAACACATACAAACAATAATTTACTCTTAATATTTTTTTCATCAAATATTATTTGAATATTTGAATACAAATATGAAGAGTACATACTTTCATAGGGGGAAAGTAGAAGGTCTGTGATAGAAATATAGAATATAAAAAATCAAGAAGATACTATAAGTGATCTCTACAATAAAACAGTTTAGTGCAGGATGTACAAAGATATTAATAGGAGGAGGTGCAAAACAGAAAAACGAATGAACCTTTATGTAAACATTAAATAACAGATTAAGGTCTTCTTTTAAATAAGAAAAAAACTTTGGGGGTATCTATCTACAGATAAATATTAAGCCTGACAAAGTACTTAACGTCTAATATATTGCTTTCCTGCAATGTTAACTATGTTGAAGCACTTATTTTAACTGATATTATACATATGAATTATACTCTTATATATGTAGATAGAATAAGAAATGTGCAGAATATGAATAATGGTGGAGGTACACACATATTGATAGATGTCTTGTAATGCACTGTTGAGAAATCTTGAAAGGGATGTGCAAAATAGCCATAATATACAGTCTTTAATTAACTATTAGTAGAGAATAATGAGTAATGAATATACTTTATTACTCGTTTCCATTCATGTCAATTGCAGATACATGTTTAGTCTTCTCAAGCACCAACTATCAAATATCTCTCCTGATTGTTGGCACTTGACAATCACCTTACCTGCATTTTACTCAGGTCACGTGTAACTAAAGTCTGATTTAAGGGTTGTTTATATTTCACATAATTAATCAGAATCTGCAAAGTAACTCAAATAAATGCAGTGGAGTAAAAATACCAGGTTAACCTCTGAATTGTCGTGGAGTAGAATTACAAAGTAACAATGAGCTTTTATGTGGGTATATATTAATGCTGCGCATTATGGACACAAGCGATTTTCACCCATTTATTAATTATATGTTTTACATTTGATAACACCAATGTGTTTAATACTGGCAACTTATAATTGTGGGAAAAACGAAAATGTTCAGTAGAGACGTCCCATAGAACATTTTGCGAAACACAATAGCCAGCATGTGTAGTTCTGGGGGGCGTTCGATTCCAGTTTTGGATAGTCTGGCGTGGTTTCGTTCCATTTCACACAGCTGTTTGACGCTCTGCGTAACCTTACGGGGACTGTAGTCCTAAACGATAGCTGGGGATTATGGGTAGTGTAGTGTCTTCGGCCATCCTAAACTCAGAAATGTTGACAATCGCAATGATGCTCGAAATGTCCCTTATAGGCCTACGTCTGTTTCCGGTTATTTTTATTTTGAAATTCAGTTCCTGACGGACGCCAAAAAAGCCCGAGATTATGGAATTAAACCAATAAATAAAAGCAAGGATAATTGTGTGTTATTGGTGAGTAAATAACAGTGTGTTATTTTGAAAAGAATAACGAATTAGAAGAAAAAAAATATTTAAAAATACAGATGTCCGTATTCTGAGGCTCTGAGCCCCATTTATTGTCTGAGCCCCATTTATTTTCCTCACAGACGGCAACAAAAGTCCGAAATTATACGATTTAAAATAAAAGCAATAATTGTGGCTTGATATTGAGTAAGAACATGTTTTTATGAACCACACAGCTTCCGGTCTCCCACGACCCGACCGGAGAAAAAGACGTGCTGCAGGCAGTAGAAATACATTGCTTTTAAAATCGTGCTGTGCAACACGAAAAAAAGGGGCAAATCGTGTTGGTGAACACGAATCAATAGATTAAAAATCGTGTTGGTGAACACGAAATGCCGTGAGACTGGGTTGCGTGATCAGGCCCTTACACTAATACGGCTCTGCACTGCTGGGTGGGTGAATGCGTGTTCTTGTCAACTTCCTTCTATGGAAAAGCTGCATGATAGCAAGGTGATAAAGAGGGCATAAAGAAGTCCTGTCTGTGACTCGATAGCCCGTCACACCATCACCATCTGGTACTGTTTGCTATCATTAGGTCCTTAAAGTTGTAAAATGCACTAAAAGCCAAATCTAGATTTTGTTTCTGTCTCCATTCATTCTACTGAGGCAAGGCAAGGCAAGTTTATTTATATAGCACCTTTCAACACAAGGCAATTCAAGGTGCTTTACAAAAATGAAAGACATTCAAATAAAGGCATTTAAAAACAGTCATTAAAAAGAAAAGATAATAAAAGAAACATTAAAAGAAAAAATACATGAATAAAAAGTACATGAATAAAAAAGTACATGAATAAAAAGTTACAGTGCAGTTTAAGATATGAATAGTTCACACAGAAGTTCCACTTTACTGATGAACACAACGGCTCAGTTTCAATTAAAAGCAGCGACAAAAAGATAAGTCTTCAGCCTGGATTTAAAAGTAGTCAGAGTTGCAGCGGACCTGCAGGTTTCTGGGAGTTGTTCCAGATATTTGGAGCATAATAACTGAACGCTGCTTTACCATGTTTAGTTCTGACTCTGGGGACAGAAAGCTGACCAGTCCCTGAAGACCTGAGGGATCTGGATGGTTCATAATTTAGCAGAAGATCAGAAATGTATGTTGGGCCTAAACCATTCAGTGCTTTATAAACCAGCAGCAGCATTTTAAATTCTATTCTTTGACACACAGGAAGCCAGTGTAAAGAGTTCAGAACAGGAGTGATGTGATCCACTCTCTTAGTGTTAGTGAGGACTCGAGCAGCGGCGTTCTGAATAAGCTGCAGCTTTCTAATAGATTTGTTAGTGAGACCTGTAAAGACACCATTACAGTAGTCCAGTCTACTGAAGATAAAAGCATGGACAAGTTTTTCCAAATCCTGCTGTGACATTAGTCTTTTAATCCTAGATACGTTCTTTAGGTGATAGTAGGCTGATTTAGTAATTGTTTTAATGTGACTGTTGAAACTCAGGTCAGAGTCCATGACTACACCTAGATTTCTGGCTGTATCTGTTGTTTTGAACATTGCTAGATGTTTTTCATTATCTGAGCCAGTGGTAGCATGTAGATGTTAAAGAGAAGAGGCCCCAAGATGGAGCCTTGAGGAACCCCACATGTCATATTTGTCAACTCAGATTTGTATTTACCTATAGAAACAAAGTTGTTTCTGTCCTTTAAGTAGGATTCAAACCAATTTAGAACTGTTTCCGAGTCCCACTCAGTTTTCTAGTCGGTCTAGTAATATGTTGTGGTCAACAGTGTCAAACGCAGCAATGAGATCTAATAATACTAACACTGAAGTTCTGCCACTGTCTGTGTTTAAGTGGATGTCATTGAAGACCTTTACAAGAGCAGTCTCAGTGCTGTGGTTTGGACGAAATCCTAACTGGAACACATTGAAACAGTTATTTAAATGCAATAAGTTACTCAACTGTCGAAAAACTACTTTTTCAATGATTTTACCTAGAAATGGGAGGTTTGATATGGGCCTGTAATTGTTCATTACTGAAGTATCTAGATTATTCTTTTTTAAGAGCGGTTTAATGACTGCAGTTTTCAGGGCCTGTGGGAAAACACCTGAGTGAAGATACTTGTTTACTATATGAAGTAGATCTGAGGCCATGCAAGGAAAAACATTTTTGAAAAACCCTGTTGGAATAATATCAAGGCAGCAGGAGGAGGATTTCAGAAGTTGTATAATGTCCTCTAGGTTTTTATCATTAATCTGATGGAATTGTGTCATGGTGTTTGAATTGATTTTAAGTGGACACAGAGACACAACATTTGCTGTACCTGATGCAGAGGCACTGACTGCTTGTCAGATTTTCTGAATTTTGTCAGTGAAAAAGGAGGCAAATTCATTGCACGCCCTGGTGGATAGAAATTCAGAGGCTACTGACACTGGGGGGTTAGTTAGTCTGTCGACGGTAGCGAACAAGGCACGTGCGTGGTTTTTGTTTTTGGCAATGATATCAGAGAAGAAAGACTGCCGGGCAAATTTCAATTCCAAATTATAAAGGCCAAGTCTCTCTTTATAGATTTCAAAGTGCACCTGGAGATTTGTTTTTCGCCACCTGCGTTCAGCTTTTCGACACTCTTTTTCTCTGTTCTCACGGTCATGGCCTTTCTCCATGGAGATATTTTCTTCCCAGTCACTTCCTTTACCCTAGTTGGAGCAATGGCATCTATACATTTTTTAATTTTTTAATTAAAATGATCTACTAGCTCATTTACTGAGATGTTAGCAGGGGCAAGTGTGGAGCAGAGAGTGGGAGCTCGGGAGGCGGGGCTTAAGGGGCACATGCTCTGTAAGCGCACATACGGGTTCTTCTGCTCTGACAGCTAGGCATGATGGGTAATCTGTGACGTTTCACTCTCTCAAAAGTTGGGCAATTTTGTCCTTATGTGCCAATGAGCAGCTCTCATAGGAAAGAACGAGACCCCGCCTCCGACGCTGTATCCAGTTCTTATAGATTTCCTGCCGATATGACGTCAAATCGGCAGCGGACCCACAGAAAGTTGCTATCAGAAACAATGCCTGACGTGTTTTGGACGTAATCTCGTCTTTGTTTACATTAGCAAGCCTCGCTAACGCTCAGAGCTAACCTGTACTGTAGAGCACATGTTTATAAAGCAGGACATACAAAAGGAACTCACCTTGTGATAAACCTGCAAGAGAAAAAGCATTTGAGCTCCATACTGTTTCAGAAATAATCTTTGATGTGGTTTAGAACAGGATGGCGGTTTATCACAGCAGCATTTAACTTTATCTCCGGTAGAATTCTGATCAGGCTTTAGCTCCGCCTCCTCTTCTTTCGTTTTTTCAAGCTAAGGACCCCAAATCAGTGTTTCTCTAACAGGGTTGCAAAAGAGGGGTATGAGCAGTATGAGGCATGGCTACAATGGGGGATCTGTTTGGTATTTTAAGCAAACAACTTCACAGACATGTTTTGTATAGGTATGGCCCTACAATATATGTTTCCAATATAGCATAATAGGTCCACTTTAAGGGTAAGACCTTGATCAATGCTTTTTTCATCGAACTCAATACGGCGGTACAGTCTAATCCTAGAGATGGAAACTTTTCACGTCAACTGCAAACCAAAAGTGTTTGACACAAAGTATTCAAGCAAACAGCAAGCAGTTTGGGTCATACGTGGAACAAAAATATAAATGCAACACTTTTGTTTTTGCTCCCATTTTTCATGAGATTAACTCAAAGATCTAAAACATTTTCTATATACACCATTTCTCTCAAATATTGTTCACAAATCTGAACAAATCTGTGATATTGAGCACATCTCCTTTGCCGAGATAATCCATCCCACCTCACAGGTGTGGCATATCAAGATGCTGATTAGACAGCATGATTATTGCACAGGTGTGCCTTAGGCTGGCCACAATAAAAGGCCACTCTAAAATGTTCAGTTTTATCACACAACACAATGCCACAGATGTCGCAAGTTTTGAGGGAGCGTGCAATTGGCATGCAATTGACAGCAGGAATGTCTACCAGAGCAGTTACCCGTGAATTGAATGTTCATTTCTCTACCATAAGCTGTCTCCAAAGGCGTTTCAGAGAATTTGGCAGTACATCCAACCGGCCTCACAACCGCAGACCACGTGTAACCACACCAGCCCAGGACCTCCACATCCAGCATGTTCACCTTCAAGATCGTCTGTGACCAGCCACTCGGACAGCTGCTGCAACAATCGGTCTGCATAACCAAAGAATTTCTGCACAAACTGTCAGAAACCGTCTCAGGGAAGCTCATCTGCATGCTCGTCGTCCTCATCGGGGTCTCGACCTGACTCCGGTTCGTCGTCGTCACCGACTTGAGTGGGAAAATGCTCACATTCGATGGCGTCTGGCACGTTGGAGAGGTATTCTCTTCACGGATGAATCCCGGTTTTCACTGTTCAGGGCAGATGGCAGACAGCGTGTGTGGCGTCGTGTGGGTGAGCGGTTTTCTGATGTCAATGTTGTGAATCGAGTGGCCCATGGTGGTGGTGGGGTTATGGTATGGGCAGGCGTATGTTATGGACAACGAACACAGGTGCATTTTATTGATGGCATTGTGAATGCACAGAGATACTGTGACGAGATCCTGAGGCCCATTGTTGTGCCATTCATCCACGACCATCACCTCATATTGCAGCATGATAATGCACGGCCCCATGTTGTAAGGATCTGTACACAATTCCTGGAGGCTGAAAACATCCCAGTTCTTGCATGGCCAGCATACTCACCGGACATGTCACCCATTGAGCATGTTTGGGATGCTCTGGATCGGCGTATACGACAGCGTGTTCCAGTTCCTGCCAATATCCAGCAACTTGGCACAGCCATTGAAGAGGAGTGGACCAACATTCCACAGGCCACAATCAACAACCTGATCAACTCTATGCGAAGCAGATGTGTTGCACTGCGTGAGGCAAATGGTGGTCACACCAGATACTGACTGGTTTTCGGACCCCCCCAGACCCCCCCAATAAAGCAAAACTGAACGTTTCAGAGTGGCCTTTTATTGTGGCCAGCCTAAGGCACACCTGTACAATAATCATGCTGTCTAATCAGCATCTTGATATGCCACACCTGTGAGGTGGGATGGATTATCTCGGCAAAGGAGAAGTGCTCACTATCACAGATTTGTTCAGATTTGTGAACAATATTTGAGAGAAGTGGTTATTTTGTGTATATAGAAAATGTTTTAGATCTTTGAGTTAATCTCATGAAAAATGGGAGCAAAAACAAAAGTGTTGCATTTATATTTTTGTTCAGTGTATGTTCCTAACTATTTTTTCATTTGGAGTAAAAGCTAAACAGGACTGTTTTTGTTGTACTGCATGCAGGTACAACAGTAGTGCCTTGGTGTTCCATTACTGTATGCAAACTATTGTCAGTATCCAGCAATGTCTGTCATCCAGGTCCATACAGGGAATTTTGGTCCCTCTCTTTTTAAGGTGTTCCATTGCTCTTTGCAGTCTGACTAATACAACAAATGAAATATAAAGAATACATTTAAAAAACTGCAACATCCTCCAACTTCTTAGGACTTCTGCAATGCTTCCACATGGGTCAGTACAGTTGCAAGAAAAGGTATGTGAACACCTTTGGATTCTCCACACATAGCATTGTGTGTTCCTTCCAAACAACTCAACTTTGGTTTCATCTGTCCACAGAATATTTTGCCAGTAGTGCTGTGGAACATCCAGGTGCTCTTTTGCAAACTTCAAACATGCAGCAATGTTTTTTCTGGACAGCAGTGGCTTCCTCCGTGGTGTCCTCCCATGAACTCCATTCTTGTTCAGTGTTTTACGTATCGTAGATTAGTCAACACAGAGATGTTAGCATGTGCCAGAGATTTCTTTAAGTCTCTTGCTGACACTCTAGGATTCTTCTTCACCTCATTGAGCATTCTGCGCTGTGCTCTTGCAGTCATCTTTACAGGATGGCCACTCCTAGGGAGAGTAGCAACAGTGCTGAACTTTCTCCATTTATAGACAATTTGTCTTATGAACATCAAGGCTTTTAGAGATACTTTTGTAACCCTTTCCAGCTTTATGCAAGTCAACAATTCTTAATCGTAGGTCTTCTGAGAGCACTTTTGTGTGAGGCATGGTTCACATCTGGCAATGCTTCTTAAGAATAGCAAATTCAAAACTGGTGTGTATTTTGTATAGGGCAGGGCAGCTTTAACCAACACCTCCAATCTCGTCTCATTGATTGGACTCCAGGTTGGCTGACTCCTGACTCCAATTAGCTCTTGAAGAAGTCTTTAGCCTAGGGGTTCACATACTTTTTCCACCCTGCACTGTGAATGTTTACATGGTGTGTTCAATAAAAACATGAAAACATATAATTGTTTGTGTGGTATTAGTTTAAGCAGACTGTGTTTGTCTATTGTTGTGACTTAGATGAAGATCAGAACACATTTTATGACCAACTTATGCAGAAATACAGGTAATTCCAAAGAGTTCACATACTTTTTCTTGAAACTGTATATTGATCATGTTAGCCCAATCCCTGATCTGCAACTAATGCTGTTCTTGCTGTACAGTTCAATGTGTCTTCTGTCCTGTTTACTTTATTCAAGTGGTCCTTCATTGTATGTTTTATTTTAACACTTCAAGTGTAAAAGGGGAAATGCAACCTATTGCTTTTATTCCAGTTTACGGTGAATGAAGGCACTGCTAGTTAATCCATGTGTTACCTTTGTTGTTTCTCAAGGGCAAGGAGATGAGAGATGCTACAGAAGAATCTCAGGGTTGAAAGCAGGAAAAACTGGTGAGGAAAGGTACGCACAGGTGTTCAATTCATACTGATCTGAATGTTGCTCTTAGAATGTTCCACTCCATGACTTTATTTATCATTGAGTGGGCTGCTGCCATCAAATGTGGCACATTGAATTCATGAAAGTTATCATAGTCCCATGAGTGCAACTTGCTGTAAAACTGTTGTGTTATGGACATAAGGATGGCATTAGCTATAGGTTCTGCTGCTGTTTGACCTATACTCTTTCCTTCATCCTCTTTCAAACCATCTGCACCACTATCACTTCTTGTCATATCCCCTTTTTCCAGCACTGCCTAGGTAAAAATGACAGTGTAGGGTGGGTGAATAATCACATTTAATTTTTTATAAAAATCCTAGTGTTTGCTGTGGATTGTGCTCCTGATGGTAGGGAGGCTGTCTACTGGGCGGACTGTCCTGAGTGCGGTGTTGTCGACAACCTACTTGACCGGTCTTGCAACACGGACCAAATCTTATTTACCATGCTTTGTGAGTGACTGGGTTTGCATTGCTATCAACATTCATTTTTTATACAACCAATGTATGTATGAATAAACTGTTCACACAAAAATGTTTCTTGGAAATAAAGTTCTTCAAATGTCCAGCCTTTTAGTTTTACTCAAGTTGCACCAGATTGATCCATTTCACTTCAGCATATACAAAATTATCTTTTTAGGTGCATGATGTTTCCAAAGTCAATAACTGTCTCTTTATTTGAACAATTAATTAGGGACATGGTTTTTTTCCATAGTAGTGTTGCCCTATGATAGTGTTCTGTGAGCTCTAAACTGGACCCATTTCCACACTCCCTTATGGGGTGAGTGTTGGACGATTGATACTTGATCAATACTCTCTGAATAATTGGTGTTTTTCAAATCTATGTCACCTAACTTATGCTTTGTATCTTGATTGCTGATGAAGTGGATGCCCTGAGGACCTGACCTGCAGTGGAATGATTCAACGGTGACATCACACTTCAGACTCAAGCACTTGTAAAACCTGGCAATTGCCATATTATCTACTCATCTCTCTCTCCCTGCAATACAGAAGTGTCTCCCCTGGTCCACATTTTCCAAAGCTTCACAGACAAGTAAAGTCCTTGTGCTATTCAAATGAAAATATGTCTTAGGTCAGTTATCAAAGAAACAGAGGAAGAAAGGAAACACTCAAGCATCAATCTGCTGAAATTATGACAAGCCTCACTCATACCCTGTACAATAGAGAGTCCTGAGGGAAAAGTGATGTATCTTTTAAATCAGTGAGTCACTGAGTAGGCTTCAATTAAATGATTAATACATATACATACTGTAAAGCTGTATTTCTTGTAAATTGCAGCAAGTGTGAACACATTGAGGTGAAATCCAATGAACATTGGATCGAAACATATGAGGGAATAAAACAAGGACCACTGAGTAGCTCAAATATATTTCCTGAGGTACTTTCTATAAAATGATATGCAACCATAACACGTTGCCACAAGCATATGGGATCAATATTTCTCTGTATGCTTTTTGTTACAGAAACTTAAGACCAAAGTTGGACTGATTTGGTATCTTTTTTTTAATCCTTATTCCGACAATAGTAATCACCTCATCGTAAATACCAAAACATCTGACATGTTAGCACATTTCGCAGTATGGTTTAATCAATATGACCTATAGAGCAGATATAATCGCCCTGCATGTCAAAAATATCACCCTGCCCCTGGCTAAATGACCTGCCTACTTCCTATCTTTCGGTTATCTATTTTCTCATTCTTTGCATGTCCTTACCGCAGGGACTTCTGGCTGTACCAAGGTTAAGGCTGAAAACTTGAGGTGACTAAGTGCATGCTGTTCTTTCTACAAAGTCCCCCTCAAAGTCACAGAAATCATTACACATTTCAAAAATAAATGTTCAGAATTCATTGTGTATATATATATATACACTTTACATCTTTTTTTTCATTAAGCAATCTTCCTTTTAAATGTAGAATTTATCTCATCCTATAATTGTGTAGCCATCACCCTACATCTATTTCACTAGTGTCCTATTTGTTATGCTTTCTGTGTTTCATGTAGCCAGTTCAGTTGTGGAGACAAGATCAGATAGTTTTCTTCTGCAGCAATGTATCATTTGAATGTACTGTATCAATAATGAGCGTATCTGCAAATGAAACTATAGGTTACTTACGTAACCCCAGTCTCAGAGTAACATGAAGTGAGATCAGGGAATCCACCCCCTATAAGTAGCTTGCGCTACGTCACATGCGTCATTCAAAATAAGCACCTCTTCTCGCTTCACCATAGCAAGGAGGGCCGTCTGGTAAGACATCTCACTTCATGTTACTCTGAGCCCTTGGGTTACGTAAGTAACCTATAGTTCTCATTCATAACACTCCGTTTGATGTCTCACTATGGGAAATTGTAGCTCCCGTATTGTCAGACGAGCTTATCTCGAAAATCACCAAACCAACCAGAACTTAAAAGGTAGAGCTCTGACTCAACCAGGTGCCCAGCACTGCTTGAGTCACACTGGGAGCAGAACGTCCAGCCTGTTAAGAGGCGGACAAAAGTGAGCGGCGAGGACCAGCTCGCCGCTGCACCAATGTCTTGGATGGGAGACATCCTGGACAGAGCCCAGGATGCAGCCAGACCCTGAGTCGAAAGAGCTCGCGGACCCGAGGGTGCCTGCGAACTCTGACTCGTATGGGCCCCAAAGCAATTGCTTCCACAAAACAGTGGGAGAGCCGTTGCTTAGTAACAGGCTTGCCCTTATAAGGGTTAGCCCAGGACACAAGGGGTTGGTCATTATGACGAAGCACCCTTGATCTGTCCATACAGGTGCGTAAGCACGAACTGGACACAGCAAATCCGGCTGCTGTTCCCCGGAGGGACCCAGCGGCGGAGGAAATGCCTCAATGTCCATTGGGGTACATGACCTAACCACCTTGGGTATAAGGACAGGGTTGGGCTTCAACAACACTCTCGTTTGCCCTGGGGTGAACCGAGTGTGTGAACAAATATGTACAGATAGTGCATGAAAATTACTGGCTCGCTTGGCAGAAGCCAGGACCAGTAACAGCACTGTCTTAGAGAGACCTGGTGTAGGAATCTCTCGCACTTTGAATAGTGTTTATCACCCTATGAGGGAGTCTCACAGTATTCAGGTTGTACCACTCACGGGCCAGGCCCATAAGGCCAAGCGCTCTGGGTGTGGGTGAAGGATTGCCACCCCCGCCTGAGACAGTATGTCCCTGCGTAGTGGGAGCTGCCATGGCTGCCCGCACAGCAGCTGATAAATCTCCGCCAGCCAGTACATAGCGGGCCAGTGCGGAGCTATCAGGATAAGTGTGTGGCGTTGTTCCCTCACTCTGGCCAGAGTTTGGGGGATCAGAGCCAGGGGTGGGAACCCGTACAGAAGGCCCGAAGGTCAAACGTGTGCGAGTGCGTCCACGCCTAACGGTGCGTTTAAGTCGTGCATCGAAAAGAACAGCTGACATTGAGCATTTTCTTTTGATGCGAACAGGTCCACCGCGGCTCTACCATAACGCACCCACAGCTGGCTCACAATCCTTGGATGTAGAGTCCAGTCTGCATAAAGTGGTGCACCTCTGGACAGTAGGTCAGCCCCGAGGTTCAACACACCCGGTACGTGCGTCGCTCTCAGAGAGAGGGAGAATACGATATTGTAGTCATATTGTCTGTCCTCACGAGGACATGGTGTCCTCTGAGAAAAGGCAGACAGCGTTTTAGGGTGAGGAACACCGCTAAAAGCTCTAGGTAATTTATGTGCGCCCGCTGGAGGTCTCTGCTCCAGAGACCCCTCACCGGACGGCCTTCATAAATACCTCCCAAACCTGTCAGACATGCGTCCGTGGCAACCACCTTCTGGACAGCACCCATAGGCACGCCCCGTACTAGAAAAGTCGGGTGCAGCCAGTGGCGCAGTGCCGTTACGCATCTCACAGTAACCATTACTCTCCGTGCGCCATGACGCGCGGGATTTAGTTTTAAGGCGGCTACCCAGCGCTGAAGCTCCCTCATGTGTAAGCGTCCTAGTCGTACGACCAGGATGGCTGACGCCATGAGCCCCATTAACCGCAGGCATGTTCTGAAGAGAACATGTTTGCGCAGCTGGAATTGAGCGAGACAAGCTCTGAAAGCTTTCACTCTTTCCGCTGACAGTCAGGCTGTAAAGGGTACCGAGTTCAGGTGTAAACCCAGGAAGAGTGCAGTCTGTGCTGGGCACAACATGCTCTTCTCTGTGTTTATTATGAAACCCAGGTTGAGCAGGTGCTTTACGAGGACACTTGTCTGTGTAATAGCCTCCTGCTCCGACTGTGCGAGAAGCAGCCAGTCGTCCAGGTAGGTTGCCAGGCGAATACCCTGTTGTCTTAACGGGGCTATCGCGGCTTCCGTACATCGTACAAACACTCTTGGACTGAGAGACAGACCGAAGGGAAGTACTCTGTATTCGTAACAGATCCCCTGAAATGCGAACCTCAGATATTTCCTGTGTGGATAATATACTGGGATGTGGAAATACGCATCTTTCAGGTCGACTGATGTAAACCAGTCATCTTGTCGCACGAGACGCAGCAGATATGTGTGAGTGAGCATTCTGAATTTGTATCTTTTTAGATATTTGTTCAGAACCCTCAAATCCAGTATTGGCCGAATTCCATTCCCTCCTCGTTTGGGAACGAGGAAATACTTGGAATAAAAGCCACTCTGACTCTGCTCGGCAGGTACAATAGATATAGCCCTCTTTTCTAGAAGTGAGAGGATCTCTCTTTCTAGAATATGGGCTGACTCTCCCCGGGCTTGTGAATACAAAATGCCCGAGAAACGAGGGGGGGTGACAGCGAATTGGAGTCTGTAACCCTGTGTTACTGTCTTGAAAACCCAAGCAGATGTTGTGAGCATCTTCCACTGTATGCTCCTTAGAGCCAGCGGAGATGTCACATCTCTTACCCTCTGAGTCTCTATTTGTTGTGTTATGGGGCCCTCTAGTGTCTGAACACGGTGGTACCCCATTTCAACAATCCCCACCGTCACTGCGCATGCGCGTGACGGTGGTGCCTTCACAGACCCGTTTATTATCCACCTTTTGAGAGAGGCCGTAGCTGCTCTCAGAAGGGGATTTATAGTTAACGGACTGTTTATTGTTTTTCTTTTCATTTTTTTGAGCTGCGCCCTTGGCCGAAGCCTAGATGCGTCAGCGGAAAATGGTTTATTGAAAAAAAGGTGTGACATGTGTTTTATGCGGACTTGAGGATGACGTTGAGGCATCTCTCGAGGCAGCGGGAACACGTTTAGAGCTGGGGAAAGAACTTCCAGCTCTGTCACAGAGGGGAGAAGGAGGGGCTGTCAGGCCGCTCGCTTCTTCTTCCTCGACTGCTGGCCGAAATTCTGGGTTGGCTGCGCCTGGGCTGCAGCCGGAACCGGAGATTTTCTAGGCCAACTCGCCCTCGTCTCCTGCCTGGGCTGGGGACTCGGGGTGGGCTGCGACCTCTGCTGTCTTGGTACTTTAAACCTAGCAGGGTTCGGGGCAGCTTGGGCGAAGGACCGCTGTTGCGAAGGACCGCTATTGCGAAGGGAGCGGCTGGACCCTTCGAGGGAGACAGAGGTGGAGGGCCTCGTCTTCCTTCTTTTTCGACTCGCACTTCCTCTGCATGGAAGCGAGAGCGGAGCCGAAAATCCCCTCGGGAACGATGGGCATGTCAAGCACATCTTCCTTTTCCCCGTCTGGGAGGCTGGTGAGGTTGAGCCATCTAGCTCTTTCCTGCACCACCATGATCCCCATTGCCTTGCCCGTGGCCTGGACGGTGCAGCGTTGGACACGGAGACAAATGTCCGTGACCGCGGCCATCTCGTCCAGAGTGGCCGGTCCAGGATTGCTCGACAGATCCTCACAGAGCTCCGCTTGGTACGCGGTTAGCAGCGAGGAAACGTTCAGAGCCCTGGTGGACAATGCTGCGGCTCTGTAGGACCGTTCAGACATGGTTGACTGGAATCGGTCCGTTTTTTGCTAGCAGCGTGGTGTTCCTGCTTGGTGACGGGCCCATCCTCGGTAGGAGGTGGGCTGCCACCAGCGGTTCCATGGGCGGTATGCGGAGCAGGCCGAGCCTCTCCATGCCGTCACAGTCTAGGGAGGAGGCACCCTGGATTGGGGCCTTGTTGCTAAAGGGCCGGTCTCTCCACGAGACCAACACCTCATCCAACATCTCCGGGAAGACCGGAAGGAGTTGCCTCTTCGTCCTCGTTGTTTGGGGAAAACGTTTCCCCTCGTAACGGGACCTGGAGGTCTCCTTGGCCATTTCGGGCCATGGGATGTCTAGCTTGGACGCGGTGCGCTGACACACGGCCTGCAGGTCCATGCTTAGACAGGGTGGAGCTGGTGTGCTATCGCCCGGGAGAGCAGCCATCACTCCCGGCTTTGCAGCCTGAGCCGATGACATGAAGATGTCGTCTTCCTGCTCATCCGAGTCAGACAGGAGGAACTCAGAGGTATCCTCTTCGTCCTCCATGTAATTTAACTCTAGGACATCTTCCGCGGGTGAAACCATGGTGAGGTCCAGCCGGGAGCCCCAGCTTGGTAAAGCGTGGGGCCCCGTTCCCGCGTCTCTTGCCGCCACCGGGTCTCGGCCTGATATGGCGCGGGATTCCGGTTCTGCGGCTGCCGCTGTCGATGAGCCCCAGACCGACATAGTGAGGGGCTCCATCTCTGCGGCGGACGCCCCCGTGTCTTGATTGCCAGCCGGCAAACCAGTGGACATGAGGGGGTCCTGTCCCGACAGGCTAGCTTGTCGTGCTAACCTTCGGCGGGGGCTCTTCATAGTGAAGCGGGCACAATGCCCGCACGAGCCGGGGTTGTCAATGGCCTCCTGGGCGTGTTCCAGCCCGAGGCAGGACGAGCAGATCTGGTGTGAGTCTGTGCCTGACACTTTCAACCCGCAGCCACAGAGCCGAGCCTCTGAGTCCCTGACTCCTCTGGTGTGAAGGAGAGAGGCGTCCATCTTGTTCGCCGCGTGGCGTGAAGAGGACCCGCTCGTAACAGGTACGTCGAGAGAAATTTTTTTCCCAACCTGTCTTTAATCCGTAGAAAAAAAGGACGGTGTGGGTCTTTTTCCTCAAAGAATATTACCTGGCGTGGTAATATCCTTTTAATCCCTTTTCTCCTTCGTGGAAGAGAAAAGAAAAAATCCGTCCTCGCTACCGTGGTGTCGGCAGTGAGGGAAAAACAAGCTAGCAACAGGTGTGTTGTTAGCTTGAACAATCAAAACCTTACCTTAATTCCTGAGGAAGAATGGCAAGGTTGATTATAATACTAACTGGTGTGTTAGTACTATACTCTTCTGCGAGGCAGAGTAAGGTAGCCGGCTAACGCCCGTCGACCGAAATTAGCTTTTGGTTCAGTCTGTGGACTGTTAAGCTAGCCCGGCTACCATTAGAGATGTGCTCTGAAGCGAGAAGAGGTGTTTGAATGACGCATGCGACGTAGCGCAAGCTACTTATAGGGGGTGGATTCCCTGACGCTGACGTCAAGATCACCAGCCAATCAGGATTGGCGTAATGAGATTGATGCTTCTGTTTGCTCCGCGATGAGGCTCATCCCATAGTGAGACATCGAACGGAGTGTTATGAATGAGAACTGCAGCGATCGATTCAAAAGCTGTTCAAAATAATGCAAATCACCTGCACAGTCACATATCATTATAGAAATGCTGTCTCTTAAAGGTTTACCTCTTAATGCAACTTGTAACATATAATGTACAGTGTACACATCTTTCATATTTAGTGTATCATATTCCGAAACCATTTCGTCATATTTCCTTTAAAGGAAATGTAATTTTGAATCGACGTCACGGGTTTAGAAACCACATGATATCGCCATTATTTAACACAGTTCTTCTTATCACACTCATATAGTTTCTTTATCTCACCTGATGCTTTCATTTATTACCCACCTTTTCTTTTTCTTGCTGAGTATTTTTCTCTCTTTCATTTCATCCTATATATCAGTCTTTCTCTATAATTCTATTCCTCTGGATGCCCTATCTGATGTGCTTGCTCTTGGTCCCATTTCTTCATTCAAACCTATTTTATTCTTTCTTTGTAATTCGTTTCCTATCTCTTCTACACCTTCATGTAGTTGTTCACAATCCTCTCTCTTTCTTTGTGTAACCGGCTATCGGCTGTGGAGTGTCTCAGTGTCATTTTGTCAAATGCTCCGTTGTCTGATTAAATAATCAAACATCTCTCTGTTAAATGCCTCCCGTCTGTACCTATAGTCAAAATAGAATCAAATGCTCAAACAAAAAAGGGTGGTTGGATAATAAATTAAGTTGGGGGTGCGTTTAGGCGGGGAAAAACAGGCGGGTCACTAATCAAGGTCATATACTAAACAATTCTGAAGAGAGATTAAATTAGACAACATAACTGAAGACATGGGTGTAACATTATTCTGCCATCTGAACAGTTGTGTGTATATCAATTACCTATTATATTACAACATGGAAAGTTAAAAAGCAGGGAAGTGGCTTTTTATTGGAAAATTAGTATTTACATTTTAACCTGGACCTGGATCTGTCAAAATTAAATCACAATTCAAAACTGTAAAAATGCAGCATCGCTCTGTAGTTAATTGTCCTGTTGAATTGCTGATAAACTATTTTTGTCTTTCTACACAAAAGCCAAAACAAGCCATGTTTAAATCGTAAAAACACCAAACTGTCTGA
The DNA here is from genome assembly GCF_902827115.2 of Pseudochaenichthys georgianus. Classification (NCBI taxonomy): domain Eukaryota; kingdom Metazoa; phylum Chordata; class Actinopteri; order Perciformes; family Channichthyidae; genus Pseudochaenichthys; species Pseudochaenichthys georgianus. The sequence continues at coordinate 15,011,935 of NC_047514.1, read as the reverse complement.
AAAGGGACATGAGCACACATTTGGCATTTGACACCCCAAATTGAGAAATTGTAAAGAAAGGTATGGCTGTTTTTGGCCTTTTGGAAATACAACCCCCTCACAGTAGCATTGCAACAACAACACATCTGGGGCCTATACTGCGAACCTGGTTCAACCTAACCTGGATATGTTTGAGTTAGCCGGTTGGCTTAATCCAAAACATACGCGCTCTCGCTACACTGTCCTACGACGCTGGTTATCAAGTGGATCGCTCAAGCCAGCCGTGTCCTATCTAGTTAGGTGCGCGTTCACATGAAAGGGGTGGTATCTGGAGAATTCGACCAATCACAAACATGGAGAAGCATACTGACAGCGCAGCGTCATACTTCCTGAATGAAAAGTGAACTTTAATACTAGTCAAAAATGAAGAAGTTAAACTTTAAACATCCATGACTTAAACACTTTATCCAGGATAAAAGCCACATAGCTGCACCTGCAAGGTGAATACAGCTGGTAAAAGAACAAGTGTTTGAATGCGTACATTAACAGGTTTATGATATCACTGCCCCGTCTAAAACACGATCTGACTTCAATTACATTTGTCTCGAGTGTTTCGTCAACTTATGTGTTGCTTAAAATAATACTTCTGCATACAGTATGTGACACTGTGAGTGTTGCACGGCCAGATACGGCTCAGCTGACTCAGATAATAAAATATATGATACATTATGAAGTGATATGCCGCGGACTGTACTTAATGTACTCTGATCCGGTTACTTATGTTGTGGCCGATATTTAAGTAAGCTTTCTTAACGCTAATGTTATAATAGTCAGATTGCTCTGAAGATGGGAGGTGATATTCTATTAATGTTCACGTTCACACAGTCGGTGATTTTTGCCGGCCGTCTTTCCTGCGACGGCAGCTTTTCTGTATTTCCTTTCTCCTGTAATATGACTTGATCGCTTTAAACTCCGCACACTGAGCTCTGATTGGTCAGCAGGCGGTGCTTTCACTGAGTTGAGCTCTTAGCCTGCAACCTAACCTGGTCCCGACCAGGTTAGCTGCTTAGCATATATTACCATGGAGATCTAGCCTGCTAAAAAGAGAACCAGCTTCGTAGGACCGGAAAGCCGGAGTTTTCCCTGAATTTAGCCGGCTAAGCGAAAATCCTGCTTCGCAGTATACCCCCCTGAAGTCACACAGCAGAGGTACGAACAAAAACACGTAGTTTAGAATTAAACTACGTGGGTTGAATGAATGTTAGATCTTGTTTCAAACTTATAGCCAGGGTGGGTAGTGTAACTTTCACATGTGTGTTATATTTGCTGAATTTCTCTTTACATCCTAACAGCAATCAAGAAACACAAACATTTAAATAAAAAAAGCAAACAATCTGACTGTAATAACACGGTTGGATTACTTTGTTTAGCTCCACTGTTTCCTTCCCAGACTTTAAAAAGCTACTCACTCAAAACAAACGTTCTAGAAATATATATTTAGTCATAATCCAGGACTGTTTTTATTATTAAAACCCTATAAGGTAAACCATTGATATAAAAAGTGAATTTACATTTCAGGTAACACATTTCTGAGAGTTTAGTAAAATAACTTGCAATCACCAGCTCTTTAATTGCATGATTAAATTAAGGTGACATTTGAATATGGCATGGATTGATAAGGTCCCCTGGGGAGGGATGACCCTTACATGACGATAACACCGTCAAACATGAACTGATCCCCAGCATGTGATGTGTAAAGTGTTGCCTTAAATCCAGATCATTTAATTGGTGACCCTGGACCCTGGACATGCACCGCTGTCTCCTTGAGTGAAGGAAAAGAGATGGATACACATACTGCGATGAACGTGTTAGACCCAAAGTACTTGGTGTGCTTAATAATTTGTTAACATTTTAGAGTAAGGCTTCTATATGATTTAGTTTTATTTTTGAAAGAAAACCCTTTCCTTATATCTTCAGAAAGGATAATGTTTTGTTCCCAAATAATTGGCATGTTCCCACTTCCCACTGACACTATACCTCAGCCACACCATAGACTCTATGCATTACATTAATGCACCAATGCACACAATGTATACAATATTTAGTTTTTCATTACTGCACATACATTTATTCCAATTCTATTTCTACGATTTCTATCATATTCAATGTAAATGCTATATTTTACAATATTTTTTTGTATTTTTTTAATGTTATTATAGTTTTTCTTCAAATAGTTTTCTATATGGGCTTTTCATTAATATGTGTTGTTATACAGTATGCACCACAACACTAAGTCAGTTTCCTTGTATGTGTTAAGCTACCTGGTAATAAACCTGTTTCTGATTTTGATTCTCACATGCTCAGATCAAAGTCCACCCGTTCCATCTGTTCCGTTCAGTATATCTGTACAAACATCTGTACAAACAGTATTTGAAATTGCAACTAGTCAAACTAGTATATATTATTTGCAAGTATAGTCTGATACCAAAACCAAACATCTTAATCTGCAGTGAAGTGGTTAAAGCTATGCGGTTAAGATAGTAGCAGATACCCGATTTCAGAGAGATAGAGATTATTTTCTTCTTCTCATTTAATCGCTCAACACTTGAGGCACCTTTAAGCACAGGAGATTTCTTCTAAGAGTAATGTCGTAGGTTGCAGTACCTTCTCATCTTTTTCTTGAGGGCCAGATGTGGCACTTGAAGTTGCTTTGATGTCCTCTACTCAGGGTACAAGAAAGTGAAACTGAAGGTCACACAAAGGAATAGGTCATTATGACTCCAGCAGGTTATAAAAAAGCTTCTTGAAAGCCAAAGCTTTCTGATATACCACCATGCTAAGAAGCATGGTGCTGCTTTGGAGTAATCAAAGTACAGAAGTAATATGAGCTATATAACTGTCTAGTCCTTATTTACATATTTGCAATTGATTCCAGTGTTGCCTATAAGCTACAGTGCTATCAGAGACGTTATGACAGCATAACAAGCATACATCAAATTCAGAGAGACGAATACTGCTGTCAGTTACCTTGTTATTTCACATTCTGATATGTTGAGAAAGCTAAATACCACACAAGGAAAATCTATAAATAATGTGGGAAAAAATACAGATTGGTTGAGGGCTGTTTGTTTGATTTTTGCTGAATTCGTTTGATCAAGCCTTCACTCTACGCCAACAATATTTGTTTGCCTCTCAGTGGCGGCATCAAAGCAACAACCCTTATCACATGTCATACACTCACTGTCATTATCCATTCACAAGAGTGACAGCTTGCCATGTTGTTTCCATAACACAGGGAAGAGCATAAAATGACTTTTCATATTGTCACAAATATTACCCAACATGCTGCGTTGCACCATCTATAATGAGCAGCAGCTACGAAAATAAGTATTAGCAGAAATACTGTTAGAAATAAGATTCAAGGGAAGTATTATAAGCTCTCATTTTATGTACACTCAATGTTCTTCCCCAAATGTTTCACATTGTTATACAGTCCACACAATCCCTATTTGAACAGGGGCTGCAGTTTGAAAGTTTTAATAGAAACAAGATAACTGTTGTGGGAGGATGTGTGGAGGACTGAATTTTCTTTGACTAAGCTGCTGTGAGATTTGTAAAATGTGCCAGATGGTAACATCTACAACTATTGACTGGATCGCTTGACTGCTTTCAATATTGTAATTTTCAGGGTTGTAGTTATAAACTGACCTTACCAGCATTGTTAAGTCTGAATTTTACTAAATAAATAACTCCAATAAGACAGCATTTCACTCAAAACAGCAAAACTAAAATATTAACATTTAAAGTAAGACGAGAAACAAAAATGGTTAAGTATCTTGCCCAAGAATACGTCGACATGTGGGCTGGGATTAAACCCACAACCTTCTGTTTGAAAGAAGACTGCACTCCCTTGTAGCCCTGCGGTAAACACCCTGTTCATACTCAGTGTGAAGTAGGTGATTTTACACAGGCAGCGTACTTGTTTTATGAATAAGAAAAAGTAAACAATTCCATATTGCATGACGGTAACATAAATAATATTCTGTGTGTGCTTCTCCCACCACTTCATCGCAGCTATGATGCATACTGAGTGAAATATTCACACATATTTCTTTGATACCATCATAAAAAATAAATGGAGTTTTTCTTGATGTCTGTCACATCAATTCTAGAGAGTCCACGTCGTGTCAAATCAAGGTTCCACACATACATTACAAATACCGGCTGCATCTGTCTGTCCGTCTGTCATCCTATCTCTCCATCAGACCTTTGTCCTTCTGCCTGGTGCCTCTCTGTGTGTCTGCCCCTCTTGCGTCCCGCTGCCTGTGTCCGTCTGTCTGTATGACAGTCTGTCAGCTGGTCAGCGCCTTAATGGCGGCCCCTGTCACATCAGTCTTGGTTTAAGTTATTTGGTCCCTCTCCGTCTGTCAACTAGATGTCGTCATCAGCAACTGCCTCCTGGGAATGATGACCATTTTCTTGACCTGTTTTTGAATAACGCACTGTTTCACTTTCTACTGAGGACTGTCATGACATCTGATGGCATTGGCCCTGAAAATGGTGCTATTGCGTTGTCCAGAAAAACGAGTGGCAAGCATATAAACAATGCCTCATGGAGAAAGAGGGTCACTTGCATTAGAAATAGACTGTTACTAGCTGTAACTTTCTTAGTAGCTAGCATACTTTCCTTTCTCATAGCTTTCCTAATCTTACTTTGTTTAAGCCAAATGTATGGCCTAACACTGTTAAAACAGAGCAGCTTAAATTAGTAGCAAGAGCAACAAGCAACAGTCACTGTGTTTGTTATTGTCAATAGTTAATCCAGATTTCATTTTCATTTATTCACCTCACTTACAAACCAGAACAATGTGGGCTTCATAACCAGTGAGAGTTTTTTTTACTACATTAAAACTTTGGTCCTTACACACCACCAACTTATTCGACCTTTAATGGTAAAAAGGTTTGCAGGAAGTGCATATACTATGTGATTCTTACAGCATATTTCATCCACAACAGCTTGCATAAATGAAGACCTTCACTTTCAGTTGATTATATCCCTTTTAGACCATCTGAACTCAGCAGGTAAACTCAGTCTGCAGCCTCTTATATCAGTGTCTCATGCTAGTTCCACAGTGGTCACCTTGATTACATCTTGAACTACCACCACAAGGTTGTTGGAAAATAACAGCTCAAATGTCTGTGTTTTTATGAGCGTCACTCTGATAGGTTCAGATTCATTATGCTGTGCAGCATCCCATGCAATTAAATCCACAGGAGTGAAGAAGATCCTCAGGACACACACACACACACACACACACACACACACACACACACACACACACACACACACACACACACACACACACACACAATGTCTCTGAAGACTTATTGTTCCACACATTTTCTCTCAGTTCATCAACATAATACGTGGTTGGTGGGGTGCCGTAGACTTCCAACAGGGCTGGTAAAAGTGTCTGCTGAAGAATGGCATACATTAATATAGCATACATTACTGTTAACATTACAGACCACAGATGGAAATTAGCTATTAGCTATAATCTGGCATATTGCATCTCTTCTCTTTGCTGAGATTAATGTTTTTGTATGCATGGTCCTTCTATAAATAAATACATTTAAAAAAAAAAACACGTGATGTTTTAGAGCAAAACCTGTTTATAACTGGGATATTTGACAATTGTCTCACCCCAGTTTGACAGTAGTACAATTATTGTTGCTAAGGTAAAAAAAAAAAAAGTAACTGACTTGATTCATAAAATCATCAACCTATTGTTATTTTTCAAAAGCATTTTAAAACCATTCCTTGTAAATATCTTACTTCACTTTCAGGCTCATTGTTGCCAGGTTTTTAAGTGATTATGAACAGTTCCCATTCTTCACTCATGCATATTTAATAAGGATATGTCCAAACCAAATAATTGTTGTGACAAGCTTCATTTCAACCCACTGGCACATTATGGCAGGTTGCTGTCCAAAAAACCCTCGAGTAAAGCACATCTTTATTAATGAAAAATAATGTTTTAATTGTTGTTGTAAATATCATATATTATTCATCACTTCATGAAAAAATTAAAAGGGCAGAATCCAGCAATTAAGCTCAACTGTGGGACAGTTTTTTGTTAAATTTGTTTTGGTGGGGGACACATGTTGCAGGTTTGTTGGACTCACAGGTGCTAGTTGTAACTGTTACATTTTGAACAGTTCGACAAATATCCAGTGTGACATTTATTTGACCAACATCCAAAACTCAAAGATGTCAATTTACAAAGATAAGAAAGACAGAAAAGCAATACATAAGCCCCATAATTGAAGAGCTGTTGATTTTTTTTTTTAAAGAACATTCATTTTCTGTTCATTTGACTAATTGATTAATGGTCTTGGTTCCATCTCAACGTTATGCATTGTATTGAGCTACAATAATTAACTTATTGACATAAATACTAGAATAAATATACTGTTGTTATTGATGCCCTAAAACTTGTTTTGCATATGTCCATGTCTAGACTGCTACCTATTCCTATTCAAGGTCATATTTAATGGGAGTTACACAAGACTGTTTCTTATATTGTTACCTATAGAGTTTTAATAAATTCTGATTTGGCCCAATAGCCTTTAAAGATATATGGTTCCTCCATTTGTTGTAATGTTTCTTTCCTACCATTTTATTCTACTTTGTCATGACCATGAGTGCTGATTCTCTTTTACTTTCCTATTTCACCTTGTGCATGCATACAAAGTATAAAATGATTTTGCTGTTAAATTACGAGCATACATTCAGCCATAAACCATGCACTTGTCAGTAAATAGACCCTTTAAATCATGGGAAGAAATGCTAACTGCTGTGCATTCTGTTGCTTTGACTTTAAGACCTTAATTTCATGAATGGAGTTGCTCGCCTCTCATCAATATCACATAGGCCTAGACGCGATAAGCAATGTGGAACCGTAATATGAAAGACTCTGCATCCTCATTAAGGGCTCAGAGGGAAATTGTTTGTGTCAGCATGAGAGGAAATAGCCTAAGCTCTCTACTAAATGTGCTGTAATATTGTATTGGAATGCATGCGGCAAGAGTTCATTGTGGTCTGCAGTAGATGAGATGGATGTGATGTGGCAGTATTGGAAGAAACACCATAGTGACCTTGATCACAAAGTGTCGTGGCTGATGGTGCTGCCTCTGTAACTGCAGCTGTCCTGCTGAGATAATTTCTAATTTGGAGAGAGGGCTTTTAATTATGTTGCCTTGTTGAATGCTGTTCTTTCAGTGTGTCCAATTTAAAGCATATCTTAGTGTGGTTTATTGACTTTATTTGGGATAATGCTGTGAAACCATGGTTGCACCTGCAATTCAATGTATAACAATAACCTATAATTGAAAGTCTATCAGACATGAGCTCATTTTGATCTGAGACACCCTCTGACTCACGGAGGAAAGTATTGGGCAGCCTTGAGTGTGGGGAGGAATGTTTTATGCATTGTCTCCTGACATACTTGAATGATTATTTATTGAAACAATTTGTGGGGAACATGTCATTGGGAACTGGCCTCGACAGGCTGAGGCAACAAATCTATAGGGGAAAGGAATTTATCCACTCGCTCAGATATCCATTCATCAAGCTGTCTCAGAAGGAGTAAACAAGGAAGCTGCACACCTCCTGAGCGGGCCTCTCTGAGCTCTGCTGGGGGGTTGTGGGTGACAGTGGGGGCAAACCATTAGGTCCTGTCACGGTGAAAGTGACAGCACCCCATGGTTCCCCTTGCCAGTGTTTGTCTTCCTTATAACCTTTAACTTGGTTATATATTCAGTTTGTTTAGGTTTTTAAGTACCTTACAAGTGAACTTGACTCCTCCTTGACATCCACAATATTCATCTGGCTGCTACTTAGAAATGATTTATCTAATATATTGCATAAAGACTCTTATTACACTATTTTCACTATTTCCCAATTTTGTTTAAACAATTTTTCTTTTTACTATTTACTTACACTATATTTTTCTGTTTATCTGTTTTATTGTGTTGCACTGTTGGAGGAGCCTGTGACCTAAGATTTTCATCATCATAATAGACTGTATAGCTATGTTCGTATGACAAATAAAAACCTTGAACCTTGAACATTTGTAAAGAAATGTTAATTAAAAAAACAAATATTTGATCATTTTGATTTTGTCTTCTTACATTTTAGTGACATTTTAGTTGATGTGTAAACTAGAATCTGAAAACATACCTACGTTTTAAAAAGGTGATGTTATGTTTAAAGAATTTCAAAGCAATTCATAGGCGGCCTTGGTCTACTTTAAAAGCCTTTAGTGGCAAGTATCATTCCTGTCATTTGAATGTGCTTATTCTTCTGTGTGCATGGAGAAATGCACTTCAAGGAAACAAATTCCAATTTATGAAGAACCCAAGGACAGGAGCAAATATAAAAGCAATAAAAGATATCCAGGAGATAGGTCCTATCTGCAGTCATCACACTGCAAAGCATGCATCATGCTTTTGTCCTTGAGACATTTTCTTCTCTCCTCCCTTCCTTCTAATACTTACCCTATCATATGAAAAATGTGATTAAACTGTTCAGCAGCTGAAAAACTGCAATGGTATTTTTCCCAGAGCTATTCTTTTTTTGAAGCTGCAGATCGTGTCCGGCTATCTACACTCGGATTACACCCTCTCCTCTCACTATTTTATTGTATTTCTTGTTTTGACCACATTAACAGGATTTTGGGAACAAGCCTTAGTCTTGTTTTCAACAGCTCAACAGTTCAAGCACACACACTTCAAAACGGAATATAATCTGATTAAAAAGTAATATAGCCTGGTGTAAACACCTTTAAGAAAGACCGTGAACATTGATGATTTGAGTTTGTGTAAAAAGAAAACTGCTTGTATGGTAGCTCTTCTGTTCCGCTGACAATACATGTAATGCCCATGACAAAAAATAGAGGTCCTTTTATTTACTATCATCATTTTGTGTGTGAACAGCCAGCAAGATGTCTCTGAGGATTTTCATTCTTGATAGAAACAACATTTCATGGACAGAGCCTAGGAATTCAAAAGGAAGGAAGGAGAAGTGAATAGGGGGGGAAATGGGATTAGGGCTAGAGTAAAAAGATGGCGTGAGAGAGAGGGATGGAAGGATGAAGGATAAAATGGAGGGTAAATAAAGAGGAAGGAGGGATCAGGGTTATACAGTAAGGGGTGGAGGGAGAATCAGGGACAGAAAGAGACAGGAAGGATGGGGGAAGAAAGAGCTTGAGAATAATGGCGTGATGGTGCATACCTTCCTGGCCGTAAGCTTTTATGATTGATGATTCCCTTCCTTTCTTATGTGCCATGTCTTTCCATCTACTATGGGGTTGTGGTTAGGAACCACTCCATGACTCTACAGGAAAAGTCATTTTTAACCAAATTGATATGCCAAATACCTGTTCACTGTTAAAGAGCTGAATAATAAATACAATATCATAATAAGCTAAACGTTCAAAGTCCTACTGTTGTGTTTGGACCTGTGTGTGTTTAGATTTGAAACGCAAACCTAAGCATACTGTTGACTCCCTACCACTTAGGGGAAATTGAGAAATGTGCCTGTCATGTTAGGTAACGATACAAAGTGGATTATTGCTCAAGCACCCGGGGAGAAAATCCCATTTAAGCCACTATCTGTTTATAGAATGCAGTGGCTCAGACAATGGGGAGAGTCACTGTGTCATCAAAGTCAAATCGGGTAAGGTCAGTTTAAAAATACTTTCTTTTCTTTCTTTTTTTTACAGCGAATACAATAGCACCATAATGATAAGGAAACATAATTCATATTTTGGAATCAATGCTTAAAGGTCATTTGGTAAGGAGTCAAGCAACAAAGAGTTTATTTGCCATATACCTGTATGTTTTTCAAACCATAAAGTAAATAATCCATGTATATTCTCAGACCTGTTGTCAAAATGGATGTTTTCTAACCTCACAATGCTGCATCCAGGACATGCTGAGTCAGCATAACATCTTTGTCATTATGGCAGTTAAAAGATATCAAACTCACTGCACAATTTACTGATACTACTTCTTATGCATAGTGCTATTACCTAATTACCTGCTGGTGCCATTTCTTCATAGTTCCCTAAAGGACAACAGCCTTTTGTGTTCTTAGCTATAAATAACCAACATCCACAATGAGCTACTGTAGACACTAAGTTGACACCAGACATATTATATATATTGTGGGTAGTTAATATATTCAAAGGTTCATGTGCAAATGTGTTGACAGAAAGAGACTCTAAAAGACTAAGGATTGGAATACAATCAATGCTTTTACAAATTAACCATTTTTGTGTACTAGATTTGTATCTGCCTGTACGTTTTTTAACCTTTTAATTTTTTTTGCTATAGTTATTTCACACCTGAAACCGTATCACTTTTTTTATACATATTGGCCTTGTCAAACCACCCAAGAATACAGCATTTGCTTATTTGTACCATTTTTGCATACACTAATGTCAGGTTTGATTGAAATAACTTTAGATCCTGACCATTGAGACTACCAAGGAGTTTGTCCTCTGAATATTCTTAAAGTGGATATTCAAGTTAATCTTTGTAAGGATAAGACAGTGACTCAATAGCAAAATGCAAGCTTTATTAAAATCACTGACGATGACACATCCAAAAAATTATCCTGACAACACTGGGAACATCTGCCATCTTCATTATTACTGTTGTTGGCTTGTTAGTTACATACTTCATATAACATTACAATAAAATCAATGATGGCCCCGAAAAGGTTGAACTTAATCTCTTTAAAAGCTTTACTTAAGTGAAGGAGAAATGCATACATGTCCGAGATAATCAAAATTCCTGCTTTTACGTATATCATTGTTTTATTTGCAATACTCAAGGCCTGGAATCGCTACATAATTATTACAAAGTAAGTTATATTTTATATAGTTTTTTTTAAAAGGGGTTCCCTGTGTGGTTTCTGGATGCCAAGTGTAAACCCTAGCTCCTCACTGATATACAACTCAACTTTAGTTCACTCCTACCTTGGTTGTAACACTTTCACAGCAACAAAACAGGCTTTCTGTAACTTTTATGGTTAATTATAAGGCAGCACCATTTATACAAGATTGCACTGGAAGTATCATGAATACCATTGAGGGAATAATTATATAATACTGCAAAGTACACATTACATTACATTACATTGCATTTAGCTGACGCTTTTATCCAAAGCGACTTACAATAAGTGCGTTCGACCAACAAAATACAAACTTGAAAAAAACAGAATCATATAAGTACATCAGGTTTCATAGAGCCAAAACATTTCAAGTGCTACTCAACTGGCTTTAGGTAAGCCAGCCCTTTATTAGTATATAAGTGCTTTGTTAATAGTTCTATCGCTCGAAGTGGAGTCGAAAGAGATGAGTTTTCAGTCTGCGCCGGAAGGTGTGTAGGCTATCTGCTGTCCTGATGTCAATGGGGAGCTCGTTTCACCATTTTGGAGCCAGGATAGCAAACCCACGTGTTTTTGCTGATGGGAACTTGGGTCCCCCTCGCAGCGAGGGTGCAGCGAGCCGTTTGGCTGATGCAGAGCAGAGTGCACGTGCTGGGGTGTACGGTTTAACCATGTCCTGGATGTAGGAAGGGCCAGATCCATTCACAGCATGGTATGCAAGTACCAGTGTCTTGAAGTGAATTCTAGCAGTTATCAGAAGCCAGTGAAGGGAGCGGAGGAGCGGCGTGGTGTGGGAACATTTAGGAAGGTTGAAGACCAGACGAGCCGCTGCATTCTGGATGAGCTGCAGAGGTCGGATGGCACATGCAGGTAGACCAGCCAGGAGGGAGTTGCAGTAGTCTAGGCATGAGGTGACGAGAGCCTGGACCAGAACCTGCGTCGCTTTCTGTACATTTTGTTTCAAAGGAATAGATCTCTTTTATCTCTATATTATGCAAGACACTTTTGCTAAGAACAATGATATGTTTCCCGAGATCTCCCTTTCACATTTACACACACAAAGCCCTGTAAGCTGCCCAGAAAACGACAGCTTCAGTCCTAATGGCCTCTGAGCAGCAACTCCAGCACAGGGGGGTTCAGAGGCCTTGCTTCAAAATGCCTCAGTGGTGTTAATTAGGGAACGGCAAATGCTGCTCTTTTGCTTTACCCACCCAGCTTTATCCTGCTGGTCTGGAGATAGAACCAGTGACCTTTACTGTAAATAACTGTATAGGGTGCCATTTAAACACTTAAAGGCACCGTTTGAAAGTCACAGGAGATTCTGCACTAAATAAAATGTTTGGTTCTTTTTTTCGTTTGCCTTTTTAAAGCATATTGCAATAATGTTTGCTCTGCAGTACTGAAGAGTGAAATTCATGGACTGTCTTACAAAAGAACAGCATGCTTCACCTACGTCATGAGCAAAGTCACAGTGAAAGGGTTAGATAAGTGTTCAGCATTTCCCATCAAAGCCGGACAAGCCTTTTTTTAAGTATAGAAAAATAAATGGATAAGATAGCTATAAACATTATGTCTTGGACTCATCCGAGAACTCCTAGATCTCCTTAGTATTTAGGCTGCGGCCCCACGAGGACGAAAACGGCTAAACGCATAGGATTAACGCAAACGCAATCGCAAACGGCTTCCGTCCACATGCAATAATTATCCGGATAGTGTCTGCCCACACGAGACCGCTCCGTTTAGCTCCAACCGCTGGAGAAGCTGCAGTACATATGCAGGAGCCTCTACGTGGCGCTGTAACTTCCTCCACAAAAGCAGCGAAGAAGCATGGTTGTCATGGTTGCCCTTCTGTTTATTCTCCGCGGTGGGGGCCGAGGGAACCGGGCAGAGTTTTTCGCCAGTCAGCGTGTATTAAAGTTGAAATCTTCCGGACAAAATTATAAAAGTGCCGGTCAAAGGTCTTCTTTGTTATTTATTGAGCTTTAAAACAAATGAATAACGACTCTATATAATATAATGATAAAATACACGGAGCCTCTCTTTTTCCTCCCTCTCTTCGGACAGCGCCAGTGTCTGTCTCATGCAGCAGCTCATCCAGTAATCAGTGACCCGGCCGACTGTAAAAATAAACATATTTATAACTAGTTTAGGGAGTTTGAGAGGTAATTAAAATAGCTAAGGGTGATGATCTGACTTGAAGTGTGTGTTTTGCTGCAGCGGGAGGAGCTTCAGGTGAGCAGAGCTGCGTGTCTCCGTCCTGTCAGATTAGACTTCACTCGCGAGAGAAAGATAAATAATCTGAATTCAGGGTGCAGTTTACTTTGACGTGGGGGTGAGCAGCAGAGGTGGGGAGAGGCGGGGCTATTGCCTCATCATTATTGCTGTAGATGTTGCACAAACAACTGTAGCATGGTCAATAGCGTCCGGAGCACGATAGCAACTCTGCGATCCGCCATTGTTGTTGTTGTTGGTGGCGAAACACTTCAGCACTGGCGCGGGGTAAGCGGAGGTGAGCAGAAGCAACACACTCTCACTCCCTAAGCGTCCAATAGCGACGTTTGGTCAGTGTCCGTGGCGTCCAATTTTGACGCTCCTAGTCTCCTTCAGCGTCATAAAGGGACGCAAATAGCTTTCAACTGATTGCAATGTATTCCCATCTGCGTCGGGATTTGACGCTCATGGAAGCACGCCATTCGTTTATGCCGGCTGCCCTTAAAGGCAATGTGAGCATCCATTCCCATTGGATAACGGAGAATTTTACACCCGGAAGTAAGTACTCCTCTTACTGTCGATTGATTTTACAGTGATATCTGCACTACTCATCGACTAAAAAACACCAGATTATCCTTGTTAATTACACAACATTGATTGGTTTAAATTGTGTGCAATGCTTTTGTATTTTTCCCCTTGGATTCGGAGAAACAAATATGTTTTCTGAGTAAAGGATGGCAGAAGACACTACACTACCCAGAATCCCCAGCTATCGTTTGGCCTACACCATGTGCTCTGTTTGACAAACCCCGTTTTTTTCACCAAAGAAAACATGGCCGAAATTCGTTTTATTCTCGTGGAAAATGCCTAGTTTAAAATTAGTTTGGCCATTAAAATGCGTTTTGATGTAATTTGATGCGAGAAATATGAGTTGTTATTTCAGATTATGTGTGCAGTGGATGTACATGATCTTTAGTTTGCTAGTTATTACGAAGATTACTTCAGGAAATCGCGACGTTTTCATTGTTACCAAGGTGGTTGCTAGGGACGCTGCTATCGATATTATTTCTGTTATGTTGTGTAACTGTTTAATGGTGTTATCTGTATTGCTACCCCCTTCCCCGTCAATGTATAGTGTTGGTCCACAGCCTAAACATATTAGTTTAACAAAATCCGCATCTAAAGATAGCCTACGTTATTTCCCCCCTGTGCAATTCCAGTCTCACATCTCAGAGCACATCGTCATTAATAAATACCGGAAACAGACCAAAATAATAATAATACCTTATTCCGAGTGTGCTTGCTTTTCTCTTTGAAAGTCATCACATAACGGCATTGTAATACACGGTTCGGCTGCATTACATATTACATATCTGCCGTAGTTCTGTATTTATAGAGCCCTGATGAGAAGACAAACATGAGGAACTGAAAACGTGACGTAGATCATATTAAACAACATCTTACATTTCTTTTCACACAATACGTCTCCTTGCAGTCTCAACACTAATTCGGCTCACTTTTATATTTGATCCAATTGGTAGATAGGCTATATTTACACCATAAAGGTGCACAGCTGATATCAAGGGACATCTGGTGGTTAAAGCATGTTATTGAATTTCAATATTTTTATTATTAGATATTAATACGATCCCTATAAAGTATATTCATTACTCGTTATTCTCTACTAATTGTTAATTAAAGACTGTATGTAATGACTAGTTTGCACATCCCGTTCAAGATTTCATGATTTTCTAAGGTTTATTGACATCATATAGGCCTACACAACTGTGGTGTAGTTCTGCACTGAATGAAAAACTTGGGTTGCAGGTTCCTCAATAGTGCATTACAAGACATCTATCAATATGTGTGCATACCTCCAGCAATGTTAACTATGTTGAAGGACTTATTTTAACTGATATTATACATAATGTATTACTCTTATAAGATGTATGTAGATATTTCATCTCCGGCCTTGTCAGGTATTGAACAATCAATAAATAAAGAACACAGAATTGTTGAATATAAAACACAGAATTTATGTGATTATACTAAATGATTTTCAAATAAACACAACTGCATATTTAACTGTTACACATGCTGATGTAACGCAAATGTTCCAACTTGGGATCAATAAAGTATATCTTATCTTAAGCTGATCGATGGCTACTGCCATATTTGCAAAATGTGCCTCTGAACCTTGACAAGTGCATGTTTCAGGCTTATCAATTAATGTAATGTAATGTTATCACAGGGGTCACACACATAAGACCAGCTGTTAAATAAAGCTCTTCTGACCTTAGCTGACATGTGGGTATATTAATACTGCCCATATTGGGCACAAGCAATTTTCACCCATTTATTAATTATGTCATAGTCTGCTCCATCATTCACCAGTAGTTTTCCATTCACCTGTCTCACCTGTTTTCCACAACCACTCGTTAACTCACTCTCTTTCTCTTCTGCACCCATTAGCTTCTGCCAGTATTTAAACTCGCACCTGACACACACTCTTTGCCAGATTGTACTTTGCCTCATGCTTGTCTCTCCCGCGTTCAACACTAGATTGCCTACCCGGTTCCGACCCTGCCTGTCCCCGACCTGCCTGCTCTGCCTGTTTCCTGATCCTGCCTGTCCCTCGACTATCCTGCCTGGCCTGTTATCCGACCCTGCCTGTATCCACGCTGACCGCCTCGCTTACTCCCTGACCCTCTGCCTGTCCCTGACTCACCTTCTGCCCGCTGTCCTCCGGTGCGTTATACTGCCCGGTTGGTATTCCTCCGATCCAGTGGAATCTCCAATAAAGGATATTACCAATTCTCCTTGGTTTCTCGAGTGCTGCATTTGGGTTCTCCTTAAGACTGTGACAGAACAATCTGGCCAGAACATGGACCCAGCGCACTCCTCTTCACCAAGAGACCGTTTCGAGAGAGTTGAGGACGCTCTCCAGAGGCAGGAAGCCTCGATAGCCGCCCTGGCCACCGAGGCTCATCATGCTACATCTTCACATGACCAGACGCTAACCTATTTAGCTGCGCAGCTACAGCAGCTAACGGCTACTGTGCAGCAGCTAGTGGCAGGAGTGGCCGCTCCAGCGCCTCTTCCTATGCCGTCGACACCCGCTTCTGCATCACCTCTGATGGGATTTACCCCGGAGCCTCGGGTGGGAACTCCGGAGCGCTACGCCGGGGAACCGGAGGGCTGCAGCCCGTTTCTTACGAACTGTTCTATCCTGTTTGCACTGCAGCCACACACTTTCGCTTCTGAAGCTGCTCGTGTGGCGTTCACGGTCAATCATTTGACTGGGAAAGCCCGACTGTGGAGCACAGCGGAATGGGAGCAACAAACACCCGCCTGCTCTTCGTTCCCCGCTTTTTCTGCGGAGCTGCGCAAGGTGTTTGGACCCGTGTCTGTGGGTCCAGACGCTGCAGGAGGACTATTGAACCTGAGCCAGGGTAATGGATCTATAGTGGATTATGCCATTGAGTTTCGCACCCGGAGCCGCCTCAGCAACTGGAATTCTGCAGCCCAGTGTGACGCCTATCTGCGTGGATTGGCGGATTACATCAAAGATGAGCTTGTGTCGTTTGATTTGCCCAATTCACTGGATGGGTTGATTGAACTGACTTCCCGCATGGATCGGCGCATCCAGACACGGAGACGGGAGCGACGATCGGCGGAAGTTCAACATGCCTGGGCGCCCCGACGTCCGAGTTTGGCTGCGACTCCTCACCTCACTCCAGAGCCGCAACCAGGGGGGGATGAGCCCATGCAAGTGGGTCGCACCAACCTCACTTTGGAGGAACGTGAGCATCGCAGACGTCGTAACCTGTGTCTCTACTGCGGCCGGGCCGGCCATTTCGTTTCTCACTGCCCGGTAAAAGGCAAGGCTCAGCAGTAATGGGGAACATACTGGTGAGCCAAACCCCTGGATTTGTTCCCACTCAGAGACCATTGAGCCACGCCAGGTTGCTATTGCCGGATAGCTCTCAGGCTCTTGCAGTTTTTATTGACTCTGGTTCGGACGCGAGTATTATGGATGAAGAGCTTATGCTGCAGTTGGGTATAGACCGGGTTCCCTTATCTCGCCCAGTTCCAGCCAACGCCTTAGACGGTCACCTGCTGGGGACAGTGACTCATCAGACTGTACCCGTTCACATGCTCCTGTCTGGGAACCATCACGAGACTATTCAGTTTCATGTTCTCCGGTCTCCACATATCCCGCTTATCCTGGGTTACCCATGGCTCCGCCGCCACAACCCTAACATTGATTGGGAGACGGGAGCCATTTTGGGATGGAGCCCCTCTTGTCATCAGATCTGTCTGAAACAGGCTGCCGCGCCTCAACGCTCGGGGAACCCCAGCCAAGTTCTGGATGTTACAGGAGTTCCACCGGAATATCTGGACTTCAAGGAAGTATTCAGCAAGTCGAGGGCTACTTCCCTACCATCACACCGGCCCTACGACTGTGCCATCGACCTGCATCCCGGCACCAGCCCTCCCAGGGGTCGATTGTACTCCCTGTCTGCTCCGGAAAGAGTTTCCATGGAGATTTGTATCAATGACGCTCTGGCGGCTGGGATTATTCGCCCGTCCTCATCACCTGCTGGCGCAGGGTTCTTCTTTGTAGAGAAGAAAGACAAGACCCTAAGGCCCTGTATCGACTTTCGGGGTCTTAATAACATTACAATCAAGAATCGATACCCACTGCCTCTTATCTCTTCTGCATTTGAGTTGTTGCAGGGAGCAACCATATTCACGAAGCTGGACTTGCGTAACGCGTACCACTTGGTACGTATTCGCGAGGGGGATGAGTGGAAGACCGCCTTCAACACCACCTCGGGGCACTACGAGTACCTAGTCATGCCTTTTGGGCTTACCAACGCTCCTGCAGTATTCCAGGCGTTGGTAAATGATGTGCTCCGAGACATGTTGGACCGACACGTGTTTGTTTACTTGGATGACATCCTGATCTTTTCCAAGACACTGAAAGAACACGTGCACCACGTCCAGGCGGTTCTCAGGAGATTACTCGAGAACTCGCTGTTTGTTAAAACGGAGAAGTGCGAGTTTCACACATCCTCTGTCTCTTTTCTGGGATACATCGTGGGACAAGGGAGCATCGAGATGGATCCTGCCAAGGTTGATGCAGTCACTTCCTGGCCGGTTCCAGATTCCCGGAAGCGGCTACAACAGTTCCTCGGGTTCGCCAACTTCTACCGGAGGTTCATTCGTGGATACAGTACCTTGGCCGCTCCTCTCACAGCCCTGACCTCCTCTAAGGTCATGTTCCAGTGGTCCTCCTCGGCTGAGGAGGCCTTCCAGAACCTTAAGGCGAGGTTCACCTCCGGCCCCATCCTCGGAGTACCCGATCCTGTAAGACAGTTTGTTTTGGAGGTGGATGCTTCTGCTATGGGGGTGGGAGCCATCCTGTCTCAGCGAGCAATGGACAGCCAAAAACTCCATCCCTGTGCTTTCTTTTCAAAGCTGTTGACTCCAGCGGAAAGGAATTATGATGTGGGAAACCGGGAGCTGCTAGCAGTGAAGTTGGCTCTGGAGGAGTGGCGTCACTGGCTCGAGGGGACCAGTCAACCTTTCCTGGTGTGGACCGACCACAAGAATTTGGAGTACATCCGGTCGGCCCGCAGACTGAATTCCCGACAGGCTAGATGGGCCCTTTTCTTCACTAGGTTCAATTTCTCCCTCTCCTACCGCCCTGGTTCTCGGAACATTAAGGCTGACGCTCTTTCTCGTCAGTTTGGAGAGGGAGGTAACATTCCCAGGGGCTTGGACACCATCCTTCCGACTTCTCAGCTCGTCGCCGCCCTCATCTGGGAGGTGGAGGAGAGGGTCAAGGCTGCCCAGCAGGACCAGCCGGGACCCAGTGCCTGTCCTCCGAACCGCCTGTTCGTTCCGCAGACGTTGAGGTCTGATGTTCTCCAGTTGGCTCATAACTCCAGACTCACCTGCCATCCTGGGATCCAACGCACATGGGAGGTAGTCCAGCAAAGGTTCTGGTGGGCAACACTTAAGGAGGACACCAGGGAATTTGTTAATGCCTGCCCCGTTTGCAATCAGAACAAGTCTTCTCACCAAGCTCCTGCTGGTCTCCTACGACCTCTGCCTATCCCTCATCGCCCCTGGTCTCACATTTCTTTGGACTTTGTTACTGGTCTGCCACCGTCCAATGGACACACTGCCATCTTGACGGTGGTAGACCGATTCAGTAAGATGGCTCATTTTGTGCCGATACCCAAGCTCCCCTCAGCTAAAGAGACGGCAGAGCTGGTCCTGCTCCATGTGTTCCGGCTCCATGGGCTGCCTACTGATGTGGTTTCTGATCGTGGTCCTCAATTTACCTCGGTGTTCTGGAGGGAATTCTGCACGCTCCTTGGGGCCACGGTCAGTCTGTCATCCGGTTTCCATCCGCAGTCCAACGGTCAGACAGAAAGAAAGAACCAGGAGATGGAGACAACCTTACGATGTATAGTCTCCAAGAACCCAGCGGCCTGGGCTAAACAGCTGCTCTGGGTCGAGTACGCCCACAACACTCTGGTCAGTTCGGCCACCAAGCTGTCCCCATTTCAGTGTGCTTACGGGCTTCAACCCCCTCTGTTTCCGGCCCTGGAGAGGGAGGTTACCTGTCCGTCCGTCCAGGCTTTCATCCGTCGTTGTCGACAGACCTGGAATCAAGCCCGGAGAACTCTCGTCTGTTCGGCCAACCGGTACGCCTCCTCTGCCAACCGCCGACGTTCTGAAGCACCTGTCTACCAGGTGGGCCAAAAGGTATGGCTTTCCTCCCGGGATATTCCTTTACGGGTGGATTCAAAGAAACTTGCACCTAAATTCATTGGACCGTTTGAGATTGTCAGAATAATCAATCCCGCAGCAGTAAGGCTAAGACTGCCTCGGACTCTGCGGATCCATCCCACCTTCCACGTTTCCAGGATCAAACCTGTCCGAGAGAGTGCCTTGGTTCCTGCGATCCCTCCCCCACCACCCCCCCGGATGATTGACGGCGGGCCTACGTACACTCTCCGACGACTTCTTCGTTCCCGTCGCAGAGGAAGAGGAGTCCAGTACCTGGTGGACTGGAAGGGTTACGGCCCTGAGGAGAGGTGTTGGGTTCCAGCTCGTCATGTGTTGGACCCCCGGCTCATCAGGGAGTTCCATCGGCGTAATCCCGAGCAACCGTCTAAGACCGTCACGTTGACGGGCAGAGACACAGGGAGAGTCTCTCCTCTTACCGTCAGCTCGTCAGAGGAGGACAGCGAGGGGCAGGCTTCTGATGAAGATGCAGATTCCCACAGGGGGCAGGAGAGGGAGGCGGAAAGAACCGTTTCAGATGAGTACTAATCCCACCTCCCACCTTCATCTGTAGATTAGCATTTAGGGACGTCAGGAGCCGTCCATTAAGGGGGGGGGTTCTGTCATAGTCTGCTCCATCATTCACCAGTAGTTTTCCATTCACCTGTCTCACCTGTTTTCCACACCCACTCGTTAACTCACTCTCTTTCTCTTCTGCACCCATTAGCTTCTGCCAGTATTTAAACTCGCACCTGACACACACTCTTTGCCAGATTGTACTTTGCCTCATGCTTGTCTCTCCCGCGTTCAACACTAGATTGCCTACCCGGTTCCGACCCTGCCTGTCCCCGACCTGCCTGCTCTGCCTGTTTCCTGATCCTGCCTGTCCCTCGACTATCCTGCCTGGCCTGTTATCCGACCCTGCCTGTATCCACGCTGACCGCCTCGCTTACTCCCTGACCCTCTGCCTGTCCCTGACTCACCTTCTGCCCGCTGTCCTCCGGTGCGTTATACTGCCCGGTTGGTATTCCTCCGATCCAGTGGAATCTCCAATAAAGGATATTACCAATTCTCCTTGGTTTCTCGAGTGCTGCATTTGGGTTCTCCTTAAGACTGTGACAGAACAATCTGGCCAGAACATGGACCCAGCGCACTCCTCTTCACCAAGAGACCGTTTCGAGAGAGTTGAGGACGCTCTCCAGAGGCAGGAAGCCTCGATAGCCGCCCTGGCCACCGAGGCTCATCATGCTACATCTTCACATGACCAGACGCTAACCTATTTAGCTGCGCAGCTACAGCAGCTAACGGCTACTGTGCAGCAGCTAGTGGCAGGAGTGGCCGCAATTCTCCTTGGTTTCTCGAGTGCTGCATTTGGGTTCTCCTTAAGACTGTGACAAATTATATGTTTTAAATGTGAGTGTTTCCTGTCCCCTAAACCTCCAGGGATGTACACAGTTTAATACTGGCAACTTCTTATTATGGGAAATACGAAAACTTATTTTAAAACTACAACTCCCAGTAGAGACGTGCCAGAGAAAACATGTTGCGAAACAGAATAGCCAGCATGTGTAGTTCTGGGGACGGGGTGGGGGAGGGGGGACGCGGTGGACCCGTTCAAATCCAGTTTTGGACAGTCTGCCGTGGTTCCATCCCATTTCAAGTGCTGTTCGAGAATCGGCTTAACCCTCGGAGCACACTCTCCAATCACAGAGCTTGAGGACTATCACGGGGTTTGTCAAGAGCACATGGTGTAGTCCAAACGATAGCTGGGGATTCTGGGTAGTGTAGTGTCTTCTGCCATCCTTTACTCCTGGGAATGGACGCTCACATTACCTTTAAGGGCAGCCGACATAAACGAATGCCGTGCTTCCATGAGCGTCAAATCCCGACGCAGATGGGAATACATTGCAATCAGTTGAAAGCTATTTGCGTCCCTTTATGACGCTGAAGGAGCCTCGGATCGTCACAATTGGACGCCACGGACACTGACCAAACGTCGCTATTGGACGCTTAGGGAGTGAGAGTGTGTTGGCAGAAGAGGTGGGGAGAGGCGGGGCTATTGTGCAATCACTATCAGTGATCTGAAAATGTCCGTATAGGGCGCACACACGGAGCTGTTTGACCCCCCAGAGAGTGGCGTATGCATTTCTATCCACCTTGGGACCCGTTGTCGTTTCCTCAGTCGTTTAGTGCCATATTCGGTCGTCCTCGTGTGGCTGAACGGTCTATATGACACTAAACAGTAACGCAAACGACCGAATTCGTCCTCGTGGGGCCGCAGCCTTAGACTTCACTTTGTCCTGGATGTCCATTATCAAATGTCTCACTTTCCATACATAGACAAATAGATACGCGAGGCAAACAGTATAAAGAGCCAGGAATCTGTAGGCACTTGTGAGATTGCTTTAGACATCCTCAAATCAGAGCGAAATGAGACAAATTGTGTTCCGGCAGAGGTTAAAGCCACGGGCTTCTGAATCAATCTAAATTGAGGGAAAAGGTCTTTGCTTTAGAGCCCTTCAAAACATCGCTCCTGGAGTGCCAGCATTAAAAAGAGTGCTTCCTGTAGTCTTTCCCCTAACCAATCCACTCTTTACCAAATCCCTGAGCTATGGTGATGAACTGGATTCATAGAGGCTTTATAATGAAAGGTCACAATATTCTCATAGCAGGGAAGAGCTGAGGCTCTGTATTGTCAAATTATCTTGTAGCCTGTGGCAGGCCAAACAAAATTACATGAAGGGTGGGAGTCAGCTGCTGGAGGGTCTGTGTTTTAAAATCTAAATGAATGTGAGCAAAGGATAGTGTATGCTCAGGAGAGCAAGGAGAATACAAACCACAGCCAAAAACTATCAGTCACAATTAATCCTATAAAAACAGGTCTATCTGCCTCTTTAGGGGAAATGATAAACACTGAATCCTATCAGTTAATCACAGGCAATATGCCATCTTTCTGCAAAGTACATTCCTTTACTTTCAGAGTACCTGAGCAAAGCTGCCATCACAAGAAGATACAAAAATATCTGGAAATCTTAAGTCTCTTTGAAGCCGTGTTGGGGATATCTATGCTGTGCTGAGTCTATTACGTTGAAATCCTGGGGAAGGTCCATACTGATTCCTAAGATTGATACAAAGTGAAAGATATCATCCTCAAAGGGCAACCTTCAAAGGAGGATCCTTACATGTAATTGCCCATCTTCTTTAAAGTGGAACTCTGAAAGACCACTTGCAAGGTTGTTTTATGTAGTTTTGTATCAGTTATATATCGTAGAACCCTATTTCATTTCTTCTTGGCATTTTTTTATCCTTTTAACTTAAATGATATTTCACTTGTGGCTAGTGCTGCGTACCTGGACTCACATTCAGGTTCAGGTCCGGACTCAAGTCCAGAGGTTCAGGTTCAGGTCTGGACTTATAAGTCCGGACCTGAACCCATGGCTTGTGTCAAGTTGTGTGACTAAAGTGAACTTATTGTGAGCTAATTATCAATTGAAAATTAACTCATAATCAACTCAAATTCAAACTCGTCAGGTTTATTTTGCTCCCTTCCAACTTGTGTCTACATTTCTCTACAAAGTACAAATGTAAAAAAAAAACGTTTTGCCACTTTTCTACAACTCTGCATGTGTACATTATACAGTACATACTACATACATAGTGATGTACATACATATTGTTAGAAATTAAAATCAATGTTGATATGGCGTAATTTTGAATTAAATACACTATTTAATTTAAATCAGTTTTATTCTGAAAAAACCGGAAGTTCACAATATTAACTTAATGCTTTTATTCTGAAAATTCTTCTCTTCCGGTTAGCATTAGCATGTGGCGAAATGCTACCTTTTCAAACCGTGAATCGAAGGTGAAATGACATGTGATGTTGTACACTGAGCACACTGGGATTAGCACTCATTTATTGACGCTGAATAACGTTTATCAGGGAATGTTTAAATAACCACAGACACCAGAATATACGTAAGTGCTAGTTTTTTTGCGAGTCCAAGTACCGGTTCCCGACGTTCCGGTTTTAACCGGACTTGAACCGAAACTTTTTACAAGTCCAGTACCGGTTCGGCGTACCGGTACGCAGCACTACTTGTGGCTTTGATCCATCCATGTTGAATTATGTTTCTCCGAGCCGTTCGACAAATGTTGTAGCAAGTTGATTTCCTTGTATCCTGAGGCAAAATCTGCATTTGAATCACATTTGAAATTCAACCAATTTACTTACAGAGAACTCTATACTGTGCACTGCTTTCAAAATGCATAATGCAAAAGTAAACTTCTATTATAGCACGCGGACATAATGAACTGAACTACTGCAAGTGTAGGTCATGATTAATGGTTTGGTCTTGATGATTTTGTCCTGCTTTATATTTTGTTCATAAAGAATGTGATTTAATTTAAACCATATGCAATTTTCTTAAGTTGAAATCGCAAAACATAAACTTTCTTCTTTTAATTGTGAGCCAATCATTTCTGATACTGCTGAAATCCAGAAAGGAATTAATCCTTGAAAGCACCACATCGCTTTTTTTGGTCATCGATCTCAGATGCTTTGCTTTTAAACCAAACAGCTGTGAAGATTGTATCACAGTCCCTACCAGGTTCAGTAAACAAACTGCCAGAACCCTGCATCTCTCTACTTTCTTTTTCAAACAAAAGAGTCCAAGGGGATGGAAAACACAACATATCAACTTGTACTTGCCATGTACATTTAAATTCAACAGAAACACGACTGAAGGGACAGCAAGCTCAAGCCTAGCTCATGTGCTTGCTTTTCTCACCCTTACCTTAACAACCATTTAAAAGTCTAAAGATCTATATGCGTATGTGCTGACACCCAAGAAAAGCAGCTTTTTTCTGTCCAGCGACTCACTGCCAAGTTTGACATATCCTGCTGCACCTCCGCTCGCTCTCTTGTCAGGTGACATTTGTTTGCAGTCTCATTTTTGTCACAATGTACAAGAACAACTTTGAGAAAGAAAAATACCAAAACCTTTATGACCCACATTCCTGGCATGACAAAAGGAAATGCTGAAAATGTCATTGGCTCTGCAGGTCTGGTGACTAACACACAATGCATATCTGAATAGGCTCTGCAGGCCTGTTTATCCTAGGTGTGTCAAATGACAGGTATCATATCTGGCACAGCTAGCATTCTTGCATACATTCCCATTTCTTTCTTCTGCTCTGACATCTCCCAGGGGAAACCATTATGCACTGTATGTGTTCACTTTTCTGTAAAACACCTCCTTCCTCTTCCTCTAAGCTGAGTGATTTGATAAGCTGTCCACAAAATAACATATATTCTGTGGGGAAGCTAATTAAATTGGAAAGTGGACAAGGTTTTCACGGCATGATTGTTCTTAAAGGAAGTTTAGTCATTGGAAACCTACATTTTATTCATTGTGATGTTAGCAATTGTAAAACTAGTCCTTAAGGTGATAACAGAAATGTCTTATTAGTCTCATTGTCTAGGATTAGAGTTGCATGAGTAATAGAATTACAGTGATACTGCACCTTTGTCGTCACTGAACTTATCATTGCCCTACATTCACTTCAGCTTTAAGGAAATTCTGGGTATGCCTTCATGGCAAGACTGTTAAGAACTCAGGCACTTAGGAGGTAGGACCCAATTGCACGACCCGGGAGACAGAGGTAAAGTATTGGTAAGATACTTTATTTTCCAAAACAAAAAGCAAGATGAACAAAAAGCAAGATGAGCAAAAAATGGTCACTTTCGAATCTCTAGCTGAGATGACAAAAAAATAAGAACAAAACGAAAATCGCTCTCGTGGTGAGGAACAAAACTTTACAATAGCACGAAGCGAGCATAGACCTAACTGTGGCAAGAGACAAGACCTTCCATGGCAAAAGACAAAAGCAAAGATCTGACCATGGCAATAGACAAAAAGGAGACACAGAAGGGGTGACAGGTGAAAACAATCAGGAAATTAGACACACCAGGGAAACTAACGACAGACAGGAAAACACAGGGGAAAAGACCAGACAATACACAGGGAGGAAAACATGACAAGGAGAAAAGCAAAACACCCACTACTAGTGATGGCAAGATGAAGCCTTATGAAGCTTTGAAGCTTTCCAGCCAATTGGTTCGCAAAAGGGTTCATCTCATGAGGCTTCATCATGGGCTTCATCTGAACACAAACCCCCTGTTGGTCAAAGTGTGTAAAACAGGCAGATTGGACATCTCAACAGTGTGCTCTTTCTCATACCGAGTTCCCAATGAGTAAAGCCTTAGAATAACTCTAAACAACCAACATTAAATCATATTTTCATGTTAACAATATTGTTTTTATTACAGTTTAATGATTGTGATTGAAAAGCCTAAGGAGGCTGGTAAACATTGCAAAGAGGGATTTGTATTCCTTACTAATATTCATAAACGTAACCATGTTGTAGCCTGAGAAAGGCTAAACCATATCAAAGAATACATTTATTAACTACATTATCTCATTTAGCTGTAGCTTTTATAAACAACAAAAAAGACGTATTGACAGTCGTTGAACCAGGAACCCTGCGGTCGTGAGTCAACTGCTTTCCAGCTGAGCCACAGCACACACGCTGAATCTCCCTGAAAACACTGTAACATATTTATTCCTGTATTTATTCATTCATGTTTTTTTCCTACATTTATTTATGCTTGTATCTATTTATACTTATGACATGTTCCGACCTCTATATAAGTGAGGTTCTGAGCTCTTTTAATTCCATCGTGTCACCGGGCCCGGGTACAGGAGGGATAATTTATTATACATCCATAGGTATTATGAGCGTTGTGGTTCAACGGTTCAACCATAGGGTTCAACCGATCTGAATCGCTTCCTGAAGCAGTCACGTGGTATCGACTGGCAGCGAGGCTTCGTTTGTCATCGATGACGTCACTGGCCCAAAACGATACAAGCCTCGATACAAGGTTCACAAAAAGCTTCGGGGATTACTCGACACACGCTCCGAAGCCTCACTACCCACTACCAGACACACAAAACTAAAAATGTGACACAACACAAGAATCGTGACAAAGACTCTTCCTGGAAATTGTAGGACTTTGAAACAGAGAGTGAAATAAGACACCCTTTTACAGTTGCTATCCTCTCATGTCACTAATATGTGTACTCTAATGATCTCTTTATTTCACCAGCCATAAGGTCTCTATACAACAACAAAAGCAGAGAGCCTTTTGCCAAGCTGAGTAGTTATCAAAGCTGTTGGAGCCAGTAATGGTTGACATGATATTTTACTTGCTATCTAATGGAAAATGTAGGTGTAAAACAACTGCTTTTGTAAGCAAGTAGTTATAGGAAGATAGAGGATAGAAATAGGCCATGTCATGTACAATGAATTCGCCTAGAATCTATAACATACAGCATGTAAACAGTACATATAATATGAGTAACAATACTCTATTCGTATCTAATACCCTATATGCTAATTTACCCTTCTCCCTGAAAATGTCCTTTATATCTCACAGACTATCAACAGGGAGGATGAATAATTTAAAGCCTGTATCTAAAAAGAGAGTAGACATAGTCCTCATTGGTTCACTTTCTGGCTCAACAACACTCGCCTGGTCTTGTATAACGCTTAATGCTTTTTTCTCAACCCTAATAAACAACAAAACACGAATCATCACTTTGCTTTTATTGTGTCTTATGCACAAATTTAAGAGGTGTTTGACTCTCCTCATTTTCCCCCTGATAGCTAAGCAAGATGCAGATTGCTTTGGACATGATATGCGCTGTATTATTCTTTTTAATTAGGGGGCTGATGTTTATAAGCCCTAAACAGTAACTCTAGATAATAGTGTATTCATGTCCAGTTAATCAAAATCCTGTTGGCAGATAATGGCTGCCAGGGGCTCCACCAGGTTCACAACAATGTAATTAGCAAAGCCATGAATCTCTACTCTACGATGCTTGCTCAAGGGTGAAAAAGGACTGAGCGCAACATTAAGTTCATATGGTTGACTGGTTTAAAAAGTTTAAAACGGTCTTGGGATGGGAAGATGTTTCTATTTTTAGGGCAAAACCAGATATATGTATCAGTTCAATGTAATTGCCTTGTGCAAATCAGAGCTTGATTTTGGAGATTGAGCTAAGCTTTGACTCTCAAGCAGCTGACTTAGAGACACAGCAGGATCTGAATCTTGCAATAGCCAGTCAATCGGCAAAGGCAAACGACTCGAAAAATGAAGCAGTCAGGCCATAACAACTGAAACAGATAGGATAAGAACGAAGGCTGACAAGCTGTAACTCTACGGGGCATCGTAAATGATCTGGCAGTGATTAGGAGAAAGGTTACACACACTGTACTGGTATACTATAGGGGACTTATGAGTGAATAAGGAGCAGGTTAGCGTGGTGATCAGATATATATGTTTTCAGCTGTTTGGAGATAAACTTTGGAGACAGCAAGATAAACGCAATGCTATCAAACATTATAGTTGTGTCGAGCAATGGCGTTCACCTTTTTGCAAATTAGTAAAGCAATAGCACCATTATAGTTTAGCATGCTCACATTTATTTTCGAAGCCTACAATTAAGGTTGATGGAATTCACCATTAGTAAGATATTTGGTCGTAATTCAAAGTATTTTTTTATTAAAATACAATTTAAAGAACACACAGTGTCTTGTAAGCACCATGTGAGCACGGTAAGACAAGTGTAAGAACTGGAGTAATGTTTGTTTTGTTTTTTTATATCAAGATTTATATTCCCTTTCCTTAAACATCATTGCTATACGCTATTACTTATAGGAGCCCTGTACAATTATTACATTTCAGGACAAAGCAAAAACACAGCAAAAAAAGGGAGAGGGCAGGGAGAAAGAAGGGGTTATCTGCAATACTGAAGCACTCGTATGGAAACATAAGAATTATAATGCACTAATAATATTTGGGAACCAAATCTTACCATATTTCTAACAAGATTTTTGCCTTACAGCATATATTGAAACATGTATTAAACCTTGCAATAATTCATTGCACAGCACGGAAGGAAGATTCTGAGATTGTCTGCATGCATTCTGTAGGAGATCAAATGAGTTATACGATTCAGATCTCTGCTTGCACCCAGCTGCCATCCAGACATACAAATGGAACCACAGTCCAGGCTAAGCCTAATGCACCACGGAGAGGACATTAGAAACACATATCCTGTTTTATTAATGTGGTCAATACAGTCCATTAGGGCAGGGATTTAAAAGCCACAGGGCTCTTCCACCTCCATTAATATGTTTCCTCTGACCCATGGTAATCTTGTTTTTTGCCAGAGAGGGCCGCTAAGATGCTTTCCATATTCCCCAAAGAGCACGGATATAACATGTGTCTGTTATTTATGGGAAATATGTATGTGAAATGTTTTAGATTTTGGTCATGAGACGTAAGTTGCTAATAATGGGAAGGTAATTTCAAAGGTATAGAAAATGTATGGAAGTAGGAAAATACTTAGCATAGCACCTCTCATAGAACAAGATCAGAATGTCCTTCACAAGATGCAATACTATTATAATAATTACAACAAAAACATTTGAACAAACATCAACAGACCCTTAAAGCAACACTAGACAGAAAATGTGTTTATACCATTGGATTTAGATGGACGTTTACATCATAACGCAAAAGTCCTATTAATACTGAATCTCAGTTCCGAGCATGTTCAAGAGTTGGTACTGGATTGTCGTTGAGTTCCTGTGATCTACATATTGACTCTTGCACAAAAGTGCTATATAATGAGATGTACAATGGTAAATAAATGCTATTTCAATAATAGATGTTTATTATCCTTCCCAGACAACAGTTTCATTGCCGGGATTCATGCACATTTCGCCATACATTCATAAATATATAGATAAATAGAAAACAAATTATTGTATTTATATGTAAGCATTTGCTTTATTAATAATAATATTGGCATTATCAGTTTCAATTATGAATAATAAGACAATAATAATTATAATTGCTTGGAGCAGCTGTGAGGAAGTTAAATAGGTCATAATTCCCTTCCTAATGTCTGCTTTATATCTCTATTAAAGCATTTATTCAGGTTTCTAGCAAACACAACATTTTATAATTTGCTCCGGCAGATACAATTGTTTACTGATTAGAGCCTAAATACATCCTAATATCTTTCTATTTATAATAAATCAGGCGATCATGATATTATAGGGAAATAGGGTGGGTAAAGTTTGCCCCTTTTGCCTTTAATGTGTCTGAGACGGAGGACACAAATGAAATGAAACACGTTTGCATGCCAACATGCATTAGGATTATCCAAAATCCTGCAGAGGTCCATTAGGGGACGTCAAGAGGACAAAGGATGTTACAAGAGGTTATGATGTAATTTTCTTAATGTTAGTTACATACATGTAAACTGTGAAATCTATGTAGCCTACAACTCTGATCTGTTTTCTATGAACATAAATAGTTCCCTTTATCTGCTAGGAGATTACTGACAGAGCAAGCGGTATTTTCTGGCACCCTTAGAGCAAATCTTTGTCTGAACACTATGCATAAGCCAAGGTTGTCAAGTTATTTCCCTCCATAGTTCTTTATAGCTTGAGTCAACCAATCCCTATGACAGTAATGGTGTTTTAAAAGCTTAGAGTTGTATTCTCTTTGCTGTCTGACAGGGTTGAGCAGCAATGTTCAGAGCCCACCTTGTACCACACTCAACACCCTTCCCTCTCACAAAAGGCTCTTTCTCAGGTGTGTTGATGCAGAGTCTATCCTGATTCAGAGACATTATGCTGCACAAAGAGAATCGTGGATTCCAAGGATCTGTAGTGAACAGTTGAGAATGTTCCTCTTTTCTTCTCATCTGTATTGTATCCTCATTCCCAGGGCAGAGCTGGACAAGGTGGATAAAGAGATAATAATAATAATAATAATAAAATAATATATTTATATAGCGCCTTTCAAGGGACCCAAAGTCGCTGTACATGGTGGACAAACAAAACAAACAGACAATCAAAGGGCAAACAAAAAAATAAAGGAAGCCAGGGGACCAAGAAAGGGCTAGGACCCGAAGGCCAGGGTGAACAGGTGGGTTTTTAATGATGATTTGAAGATGTCCAGGGAGGCAGCATTATGGATCTCGGCAGGAAGTGCATTCCAGAGGGTGGCGGCCGCAACACTGTCACCAACTGTTCGTAGGCGAGAGCGGGGGATGGAGAGCAGGCCTGTGTCTGAGGACCGCAGACTCCGAGAAGGGGTGATGGAAGAGGCCCGATAAGTACTGGGGGGACTTGTACGTGAGGAGGAGTGTTTTGTACTGAATCCGGGACTTGACCGGCAGCCAGTGTAGGTGGATGAGGGTGGGGGTGATATGTTGCCATGGTTTGGTGCAGGTGAGAAGCCTGGCGGCAGACTTCTGGACATATTGGAGCCTGTCCAGGGTTTTGCTGGGAACCCCGGACAGGACTCCATTGCAGTAGTCCAGATGGGATGTGATGAAGGCGTGTACAAGTGTTTCTGCCACAGAGACAGAGAGTGAAGGCCCGAGTCTGGCAATGTTTTTGAGATGGTAGAAGGCGGAGTTGGTAACAGATTTAATGTGTACCTGGAAAGAGAGGGTGGTGTACAGGATGACTCCCAGACATAAAACATTTTCATTCCACACCAGGTTTGAATAAGGGAAATTAATTCAGTATTATCAACTGACTCTGTTAGTAGCCATAAGGCTGAAATTATGAGCTGAAATGTCTAAAGTGATAGGAAGAATTGTTTGAAGAATATGTTCTAATGTGGGTACTTTTTACAATTCAATTTTCATATACAATCAGAATGAGACTAACACTTGATTAGTCCCACAGAGAGGGGTAATTTACAGTTGAGTATTACTTAATTTAAATATAATGCACGAAGAAAACATATTTGACATATCAGATGCAATGATTTATTTGTTTTGTCACAGAAAGCGATAAATGAAATGAAATGTAGTTTGGAAAGTATATTCCTGTAAACATTGCACTTCTCAGGAAAGATAAAACAAAAAGGGCTGTAGAGTTTAAAATATGTGTTTTAATAAAACGGTGCATTTTTACATTACATTACATGTCACTTGTTAGACGCTTTCATCCAAAGCGACTTACATACTGTGGACAATCCCCACAGGAGCAATTTGGGGTCTTTTGCAAGCCTTCCTGAGCAGAATCTGAGACTGGTAAGGTTTGACCTCTGACAGTTTCCAACAAGGTTAGCATGCCCTCCCTACCATGCTCAACCAGTAGCCTCATACATCAACGTGACATGGGAAAATTAATGCCGCTGAAATACACAGCCCAGTAATGCCACTGATGGCATCTTGCTCTGTGGCTAGACACAACATTTCAGCCAAGTTCCTCCTGAACAAAACATGATATGTTTTAATCAAAAGTAAAGGAAATGTATTACAGGCTTCCTTCTATCTTTGTGGAGTTTTTGTTAAATGCCACATACTGACATTAGTGAAATGTTTGAAAATAATTTCTCCACAATGTTTCAAAGTACCACATCATTTTAATGTCACCTCTAAGATCTCGTTAAATAAAGAGACTCTGTTAAGTCATTGACTGGATAGAAAAAAATATATCTTAATAACAGAATCTGTATTTTGCATATGAAGAAGAGAGTAATCAGAATAACTGGAGTAACTAGATGAGCAGTTCTCAGTGAAAGGCACCCAGTTTTAATTATGGTATCATTAGTAACACATTATAGATTGGTCTTGGGGAGAGACCAGCGCCATATAGATAGAAGAGTTACGACAACGGAAGTCCAAAAACGGTTATCGTCACGTGGTTCATGTAGACGAGGATCGTTCCCCGGAAGTTCATGGCGGGCAATGTGAATGCATTGATAACAGGAGATAGAACTATGATTTTTAGTAATTATTAGTGAATAAAGGTTTTGATTTGCAATATTTATACAACAAATCGATATGTGTATGTATTTACATCAATATGTTTTCAAAAATAAAATAGAATTTGCTAATATTAAGTGATAATATTAGGATTAGTGTGAACAACTAGTTTACATGTTAGGCTAACAGTGCCTTGGTTAAAGAGCCTGTTGCTGTTTATTTATAGCTTTGAATTCTTTAAAACCAATATTATCTTCTTAAACTTGTATGGTAGTCTGGAGCATCACTTTCTAATGTTTATTGATATATTTAGAGGGAGGGGATCTAAAGTAATGCTTTAAAATTCAGATTAGATTAATTTCTACCATTTTCTTAAATTCATGGTAGTTTCAGTAATCCCATGGTAATTGAGGACACAAGTTATCTAAATGACTAATGTCATCTTTATGGCTTTCAGAAAGGACTGGAGACCGACAGGTGACTATCAAAGGACTAGCAGCAGCAGCATGATGATGATGATGATGATGATGATGATGATGATGATGATGATGATGATGTTAAATGTGTTGTTTTAGGAACATCCATTGCAAATACATGGAATTCAATAAACATTGAATAGCATATCATGCAGTTTGTCTGTGCCTTTTCCTCCGTGTTGTCCTGGTTTGCTGTGCTGCCTCCTAGTCGCCACCATGGTTTGCTGTGCTGCCTGGGGATGCTCAAATCGCTCCCAGAAAGGAGTACAAATGTACGGCTTCCCCACTGACACAGAGCAGAGGAAAAAATGGCTGCCTCAAGTCAGCAGGAGCAATTTCACGACCAACAGCAAAAAAATATGTGATGTAATTATATACAGACACTGTGCATTTGCGCTTTTTCACAAAACGAAAACCACATGCTGCAACTCCACAGCTCTGCCAGCCTTGGCGCTAACTTCCGGGGAACGATTGAGAGGCTCCACGATCCGCCATTGCTGTAAAAAAGTGGTCCATTGGAGTGAACGGAGATGACGTAACTCTCATATAACTCTCATGTAACACGGCATGTAACTCTCAGTCTATATGGCGCTGGGAGTGACCATTATCATGTTGGCTGAAGAGTCACATGTATGATGAAGTGATTCAAATATAATGTTTAGTTAATGGTCATTGCAATACTTGGAATTCAACAGAATCCAGCTCCTTGGCCATCTTGGCAGATTATTATGAGGGTGACATGACCCAAGTTATAATAATAATGCAAATATCTAAGGTGTTGCATATATAAATATATAGTTTGTGCACTATGCTGTACTGGCCATCAATGCACGGTCCTTTCTGCAATTTCTTACCATAAATTACTATGTAATGCCATGTATTTCATTATGTTTCATTAGTCACTACAGTTAGTACTTTTAAAACCTGTTATTACAGCAGGTTTATCTTAAAATCCCTTCGAATTGCTTGGGATGGCATAATTACTACCTATAATTACAAAAAATGTACCTTATAATTATTTCTTTATTAGAGTTACTGATTGTTACCTACATGTTCTATTATAGCCCCTATAATACAAGCAATTACCTTTCTAGCAATGCCTCATTAGAGTAGCTTAAATTAAGCTACTATTAATATGTTACATATAAAATAACCCACAGAAGATATTTAGTTTACTCTTTCGTTGTATTCTGAATCAAAAACAAAGCCATTAGTGTTTATGTCCCGACTGCTTGAAACTAACCCAATTAATGACAATGTATAATGATCCTCAACCACTGGATTGAGACGGACAGTATGTGCTACGAGAGACAGTGATGAGGGATACGAGGGGAGAGAGAGGGAGAGGGGGAGAGGGGGCACCATTCCAGCCTGCAGTAACCTTGATGACACCCTTCATTACTATGTGCAGGCTGACATCCTGACAGAGCCATGCGGCACCAGATGGAGGGGAGGGACCCAGAGCCATTCCCACCCTCCACTCGTCCTTTGTAGAGGGGCAACGAGAAGGAAGTCCTGGGTGGGGAAGAAAAGGAACAGATAGCGGTTGTGTTGGTGCACAGCTTGACTGACACTGCACTGGCTCAGCTCTGCAAGGCTGCCCTTGTCCTTGTGCTTTGACAGCAGGAGGTCTACACTATGGCCCGACCTTGCCATATCAAAAACCTTATAGCCTACTACTCAGCATGTAGCAGGAAGACGCTCAATCCAACCCCTGTACAGCCTCTGAACACCCCCCATAGAGACGTCAAACGGCAGAAGGCCTCATCAGAAATGTTAAGTCACAGCAGGGTAGAAAAGTTCCCTGACTTAAAAGTGATACACTGGAAAAATTGTGAGGATATTAAAAATGTCTTATATAAAACAGTCATTTTATATTGATGATTTTCAGGATCTCTTCAAATGTGTTAAGAGGATATTCTTGCTGAACTCATTCTAATCCAGATTTCATAGATGAAAACCAAAGTGCTAATGAATAATACTAAAACTGGCCTGCGCCTATGCTGCATGTTATCCCCTCTCTACCCCAATTCCTGTCTTTCTGCAGCAGTCCTATCCAATGAAGGCTGAAGAGCCAGACATATGGACATTTGAGCATCTTAAAGTAAAACACAATACATTAAAGGTGTTAAAGGTCCCCTATTATCCAAGATGGTCGCAGCGTGAGTAAGCGCATCTGAAGCTCGTCTGTTTGTTGCTGTTAAATTAGCTCTTTAATGCTCATATCATTGATCCACATGATCTGAACCCATGATCATTTGAATAACATAGCTAAGTGGCTCACTACGGTCTCTGGATTATTGTATTTTTTGCATTTGCAACTATGGAGGGAAACATGTCTCTGCAAACTTTTTGGGACGCGATTCAGCAAATCAAGACAGACATGCTGACTCACATTGACTCAAAAATGGATCCCATTCAAAGTAGCTTGAGCAGGATACACAATTCCCTGTCTAGTCTGGGAGACCAGGTCAATTTGTTAGAGCAGCGTGTCGGGGCTAATGAGGACAATGTACTAGTGTTGTCACGATACCAACATTTTGGTTTCGATACCGTTACCAAGTCAAGAATTGCGATTCCGATTATTTTTCAATACTTTTCTTAAAAAAAGGGAAACAGTCTTAAATGTAATTATTGTGCTTTATTTCACACCAGAACCATAACCATAACACAAACTTTTAAACAATGAGAACAATAAACAAAATAAATGACAATAATTCATATTAAATAAAATTAAGCATCATCTCAAACAACTTTTTCCATCCATCCATCTTCTCCCGCTTATCCGTGGTCGGGTCGCGGGGGTAGCAGTTCCAGCAGAGAGCCCCAAACTTTCTTTTCCCACAACTTTTTTGTTTTATAAAATATAATTTTTTTAATATTGTATTAACATGTAGGCTAATAGTACAGTAATATAAATAATTATTGACAAAATGTATATTGCAGATGTTAGCCACATTGGTAAGTTAGCTAAAACTATAGTATTAGACAGTTATCATTGCCATTAATTGCCATTAATTACACTTATTTGATTTAGATTTGAGGGCATGGGCTTGAGCATGATGTAATTATGTTATCTATGACAGGGGTTACCAACCCCCGGTCCGCGGAGGTGTTACTGCCGGGCCGCGAAATAGCTGTGAGTTTATCGTAATATTTGCAGAATTATAAATATATAAAAATATTTTATCATAATATTTTTTTCAAAAAGTGTTTAATGTTCGCACCTATAGCCTACCAGACATTATTTCATCCAGTAGCCTAGTTAATCTTTCACCAGATAACCGTTGAAAATGTTTTTTATGATGTTCCGAGGGATTCGGCGGCTGGTCTCAGCCTCTTGTGCGCACAATAAAGTTACCGGTGCGCCAGTAGGAAGAGGAGCGTAGGCCTACAGGAGACAACCGTTTAATTGCAGACTGTTATGTTCATGTGGGGAAATGGCAGTGCATACATTATTTTATATTATTATTTTAAATGCCATTTTCTTAATGTCTTTCATTTTTTTGTAAAGCACTTTGAATTGCCTTGTGTTGAAAAGTGCTATATAAATAAACTTGCCTTGCCTTGCCTTTGTTTAAGCACCGGATTGGCAAAACAGGAGAGTAAACCAGTCTGCCTTGATCTATGAATTCATGTCCGGGACTCTCACGGTATCTTCTGCCCGCAGCTGTTTTATAGAAGGAAAACCTCCTTCACTTCATGAAATGGCTGCAGGCAGCATCAGGAGGCAGCGGGACGTGTAACTCCGCTTCTGAGAAGTGCAGCACCAGCGCGCCGAGAGCTGTGCCTTTTTACGCACCGCCTTCGCTGTGTTTACCTTCATCAGGACAGCGAGTGACTGCAGGCTGCTACGTGTTAACCACATACACACACACACACACACACACACACACACACACACACACACACACACACACACACACACACACACACACACACACACACACACACACACACACACACACACACACACACACACACACCACACATCGAACTGCCCGATTACTCCCCCTTCTATTAGTTTTATGAAGGAGATGTCCAGTCACCAAGGCACATTATATGTCTGCTCTGCTCTGCTCTGCTTTGTTTGTGTCTGTCCGACACTGGCATTTGTTTTCAAATGACCATGAACAGTAATTTACACACATCTGGCTAACTCCATAGGTAGCCTTTATGCGGGTGTTCCCAAAATAAATTAGTTTAATCTTAATCTCGATGTAGTGCTAAATGCTGTCGGACGTGCACCGGAACGAACGTCACTATCACAATATCTTCTGAAAACAAATGACACACACACACACACACACACACACACACACACACACACACACACACACACACACACACACACACACACACACACACACACACACACACACACACACACTTCATAATGCGCCTTCACCACGTGTTCCCATCACTGGATTATCCGTAAATCATACAAACAAAACCAAAACGTTGATTTATCTGTTTTCCCGTTTTGGTTTAAAAACTGAATAACGTCGATTTTTTTGGTTTTCCGTTTTTCCGAAAAACCAAAAAACGACACCGGTTGTTTTTTAAACGTTGTTAATATGTTTTGGATGCATTGTTCTATTATTTGTTGAGGCTGTTACATAGGCTACAATTAGCCTCTGTTGCTACCTGCTGGTGAGTAAATATTAAAATCAGTTAAAATTACCAACCGGTCCGCGATTTTTTTTTAATGTATCCTATCTGCCGGTCCTTGGCACAATAAAGGTTGGGAACCCCTAATCTATCACATTCGCTAACCTGTTTGTCTTTAAATTCTTTAAACAGCTCTGGATGCCGTCGGCGGGTGCTTAGCCAAGTCTGATGTGTTGGCTCCCTTGGTTTGCAGGGATCTAAAACATTTCTCACAGACAGGCCTCGTGGTGTCCGTAGGCTTGCCCTCACTGTCAGAGATATAGCTCAAATACTTCCAAATTTCGCTTCTGGCATCTTTTTTGTCAACAAGCCGAGGCGCAGCGGCAGTTGCACTCCCACTCCCACTTGCAGCCATGCTTCTCGTTTTCTCACATGCTCTGGCAGCTAGAGCGTGGCCGAGTGCACGAGAGAGGGGAGGGACTTAGAACGTGCTTGAGAGGGGCGGGACTGCAGGCACGGCTGCAGTGCAGGGAATGGAAGCAGAGCGCTGAACACACACGGCTCTTATTAAAACGGCGCTTTCTCACCGGAGTACTTTTCCCCGCGAATTCTTAAAGTACCGATACTAATGAAATGGAGGAATCGTACCGTTTTAACGGCAGGGTATCACGGTACCTTTCAAGTACCGGTACACCGTGCAACACTACAATGTACACGAGTGTGTCGCTCGAGTCAAGCAGCTTGAGAAAGACAACTCCTTCCTAATGTCTAAAGTTGATGACTTGGAGAACCAGAGCCGACGTTCTAACCTTCGCCTCGTAGGAATCCAGGAGTCCGATGAAGGCAGTGACATTATCGGCTTCATGTCTCGGCTCATCCCGCAGCTCCTGGGGCCAGATGCCTTCCCTACCCTGCCGATCATTGAGAGGGCACACCGCTCACCGACTGCCAGGCAAAACTCCCGTGCCAGCCCACGGGCCATCATGATCGAGCTGCTGAACTTCCAGGACAAAGTGAAAATCCTTCGTCTTGCCAGGGAGAAAAAGTCTCTGGACTACAACGGGAAACACATCAGCATTTATCCCGATTTCAGTCCCGACCTTACCAGAAGACGCCGGAGCTTCGATCCAGTCAAGCGCAAG
Organism: Pseudochaenichthys georgianus; assembly: GCF_902827115.2. NCBI lineage: Eukaryota > Metazoa > Chordata > Actinopteri > Perciformes > Channichthyidae > Pseudochaenichthys > Pseudochaenichthys georgianus. The sequence continues at coordinate 14,972,889 of NC_047514.1, read as the reverse complement.
CTCCGTGAACTCAACTTGAAGTACTTTCTTCTCTACCCGTGCACCCTCTGCGTTGTTGTTGATGGCACACAACAATGCTTCTCTACCCACAAAGACGCGGAGGCAGTCTTCATGTCTACCTCTCCTGGGTGACGAACATTCCTAGGCCCTTTCTCATTTCTCTAACTCCCCTCCTCGACTCCTATCCTCGAGACTTAGTCCCGCCCACAGGAGATGCGAGCCGAGGAGGGGAACAGAGGAGAGAGGAGGGGAAGCAGCAGGCGGTTAGAGAAATGAGAACTCTTCTCCTCTGAGCGGTCATTTTAAAGAGACGTCCATTAATGATGACAAGAGGCACAGCAGCCTCTGTCTGATGGACAGATGTGTTCATGACGACTTATATGTACTTTGATTCATTCACAGTGCGGTATAATGAGACAATAACAGGCTACAGATGCGGGGACACACACATATATATATATGTATATATTTATACAATTTCAGAATCAAACAGAGCACTCATAATAACGTAACACTATCAGAGACTGGATATATCCCCCCCCCCCCTCTCTGGTCGCTACAATGAGGAAAATAAATTAAGTAAGCAGAGGACACCAAACCAACTGAGACCTGTCTGTCCGCTGCATCTACACACACACTGTACCACACACACCTACACATAATCAGGCTACAGCTGTTGTGTATTTTATTATGTGAAGCACTGAATGGTTTTAGAAAAATATTGACTCTTTGTTTGTAGATATCTACTAAACTAAAGCAAATAAAGAGAGTAGGCGAGAGTGATATATATTATACACACTGCTCTGCTTTCTGCAAGGACCACAGCTGTTCTCACTGTAAACATCGCCTCAATGAAAGCAGTTTCTAAAATAATATCCAGGGGATGCATGCAGAGCTGTCATTGGCTGAGATAAGTCCGGCCGTGCGTCACGACTCTTTGAAACATCTCTGTTCCCGGAAATGCATCCGCGAAGGAGCCGTGGAGGACCCATCAGTGTATCCTCGGTTATAGCTCCTCCAGAGAGGCTCCTCGATGCTCGATGCTCGGTCCACGACGTGCATTTAGAGAAATGAGATGTCCTTCTACATGGCGCGCTAAAATTCATTTCCGGGTCACTACCGGAGGACCGAGGAGTCGAGGAGGGGGATTTGATGAAATGAGAAAGGGCCCTAGAGATGAGGCTGCTACTAATGGTAGCATGTTGATCCACTTCGATGGTGCAGCTAAGTGACTTTCTCCTCGGTTTCCTCTCTTCTCTTCTCTTGTTCTTTATTTTTCTCATCTTCTCTAAAAACTGAGACCAGGGGCCTATACTACGAAGCTGGTTCAACCTAACCTGGATATGTTTGAGTTAGCCGGTTGGCTTAATCCAAAACATACGCGCTGTCGCTAAACTGTACTATGGCGCGGGTTATCAAGTGGATCGCTCAAGCCAGCCGTTTCCTATCTAGTTAGGTGCGCGTTCACATGAAAGGGGTGGTATTTGGAGCATTCGACCAATCACAAACATGGAGAAGCGCACTGACAGCGCAGCGTCATACTTCCTGAATGAAAAGTGAACTTTAATACTAGTCAAATATGAAGAAGTTAAACTTTAAACATCCATGACTTAAACACTTTATCCAGGATAAAAGCCACATAGCTGCACCTGCAAGGTGAATACAGCTGGCAAAAGAAAAAGTGTTTGAATGCGTACATTAACAAGTTTATGATATCACTGCCCCGTCTAAAACACGATCTGACTTTAATTCCATTTGTCTCGAGTGTTTCGTCAACTTAATGTGTTGCTTAAAATAATACTTCTGCATACAGTATGTGACACTGTGAGTGTTGCACGGCCAGATACGGCTCAAGAAGCTGACTCAGATAAGGAGATATATGATACATTATGATGTGATATGATGTGATATGAATGATAATGGGACACATCGACGTCTGCACTCAGTGTACTTATGTTGTGGCAGCTATTTAAGTGCTTTCTTAACGCTAATGTTATAATAGTCAGATTGCTCTGAAGATGGGAGGTGATATTCTATTCATGTTCACGTTCACACAGTCGGTGATTTTTGCCGGCCGTCTTTCCTGCAACGGCAGCTTTTCTGTATTTCCTTTCTCCTGTAATATGACTTGATCGCTTTAAACTCTGCACACTGAGCTGTGATTGGTCAGCAGGCGGTGCTTTCACTGAGTTGAGCTCTTAGCCTGCAACAGTGGCGGCGCCAGTATATTTTTGTTGGGTAGACTATGGTAGGGCTAACCCATACAGTGATGGGGCTCAAGTCAGTATGTGTAGCCTAGTGTAATTACATACACGCTATATCGCACCCCTTGACAGTGAAACGCCACGCGTGAGGCTTTTATTAGCTTTTATTAGTCTCCTTTTATCAGCTAAATTACAACGAGAGCAACAGGTGTAAGTTAAACAATACAATAGCCTATTCTGCTAATTCCACGTTGTTACAACATGCTACGCAGCAGCAGAAACAAGACAAGTTATATATAGAATTGACACGGAGAGGGAGAGTGAGAGAGAGAGGGAGAGACAGAGAGAGAGACACACAGGTAAACAGAGAGAGACAGACACAGCACACAACAGGTGGTCACTTTTTCAAATGACCCGTTATTACAAAATATATTCAAAACTCACTATTGACGTTCTCAAAGCAGCACGATCCGCCGGTTGTTGTGGTTGGAAGCGAAAATGTCAATGACACGCTGCTGGACATCCAGGGCCTTACTCCTCTGCTTATTGATAGCCAGCAGGCCCAGGTTGCTGTTCCGTGCATCACCACTGCTGTTTCTTAGATAATTCTTGATGCGACGGAGACAGGAGAAGCTGCGTTCGCCGCCAGCAGAGGGCAGAGTCAGGGAGATGCATATGAGTCTGTGTAAATCCGTAAAGGCATCCTTGTAGGGTCGCATTAAAGCGCATGTTCGACTTGTTGTACCTCAATGCGAGGGCGTTTAAGAACAAATCTATCCATCCGAAATATACAATTAATCCTAGAAGTTCTGCTGTCTGTCTGCAATTTACTTGACTTTTCACTGTGCACGTGACGTATCAGTAATGCATGACGCAGCAGACCCAGAGCCCTAGCAGACCCAACGTTTCGTTGCTCTGATTGGCTCCTGTTGGTCTATTCAAATTACATTCAGAGGCATTTTGATCTGACCGGGGCCGCGCTGATATTATAACGCGAGAGAATTTCCAACTCCCCCACTACTTAGACTATTCCTTGCACCCCTCTAGCATAAGCCTGAATGGTCTCAACCATATTGCGTCAGTAACGTGCACTTCAGGATCAGTTCGTGTGTTGTGGACACGACCGGTAGATTTTCGCAATCCGTGTTTTCAACATGCTTACTTTAACATAATTTGTCATGGTCGGGCTAAGGTAGGGCTAAGCCATTTCTTGGTATGGCTATAGCCTACCCCAGCCATACCCTGGCGCCGCCACTGGCCTGCAACCTAACCTGGTCCCGACCAGGTTAGCCGCTAAGCATAAGTTACCATGGAGATCTAGCCTGCTAAAAAGAGAACCAGCTTCGTAGGACCGGAAAGCCGGAGTTTTCCCTGAATTTAGCCGGCTAAGCGAAAATCCTGCTTCGTAGTATACCCCCCTGTTCACGTGACGTGTCATGACTGCTGAGATGTTGTTGACACTCTCTTTTGTGTTTATTATAACAGGTGGGCACCCGCCTGGCTCTTTCAGTTGTGTTGTTTGTTTACATTTTACAGTGACGTTGACGTTACTTCTTCTTCTTTGGCACGTTAGAGCCCACTACTACTATTGCAATACTGCCCCGAGTGGCTGTTATTGTTAAATAATGTTTGTGTTCGTTCGGATGAATTTCTTTGAGCTATGACTTCTTTATCCTCTTCGTAATGCAGACTGAGCTCTGTGTAATTATTTATTATGTTTAAGTTTATTCATGGTGATGCTCTGGAATTTGGTGTCCAGGGCTGCTGGGCCTTCTTAAAGGTTGTTTTGTGTTTTTCTGTATTTTTCTTTTTGTGTTTGAATGTTTTGTATGTCTATTTTACATTAATGGTTGAATCTAGCAATCTTTACAATCATGAATCGCATGTATGCGTAACAAGTGACAGGAACATTATTTGTTATTATTTCCAGACTGGATTAATTAAAGGGTATACAAATCATTCATTTGAATATCAGGAGCCTATTGCCCAAAATGTATTTACTTCGGATATGGGTTGTTCTACATAAACCTAAAATCATCACACTCTCTGAAACTTGGCTTAATAGTAACATTTCCGATAGTGACCTACAAATCACAAATTATTTGCTTTACAGATCCGATAGATGCAGCAGGGCTGGAGGTGTGGCTATGTATGTCTCCTCTGACCTTGTGACTGAGCTAATTGCTACTTCTATAGAGCCTCTACATTTTGAATGCATTTTTCTTAAAATAATTTTTCATGAAAATAAATGCTTAACTATTGGTAGCATCTATATGCCACCTTCTTCACCTGCAGAGTCTTTTAACCATATAATTGACACTATCAACTCCATTTCCTGCGGAAATGAAATAATCTTGCTTGGTGATTTCAACAAAAATTAGTTGGATAAATCATCTGATAGAGAGAAAAAACTTTTCAGTAGTCTAAATGTTAAACAGCTAATTAATGAGCCAACTCGTATCACTCTTAGAACCCAATCTCTGCTTGACTGGATACTGGTATCACACCCTGACAGAATCTTAAAAGCTGGTGTCATGTCGGATTGCTTCAGCGATCATTGAATTGTTTATTGCGCATGGAAAATCAAATTAATTAAACTACCTCCAAAACTAGTCAAAATCAGACAATATAAAAAATTGAATGTTGATTTATTTATTAATGATGTTGTTGCCCTTAATTGGGACAGATTTCAACTAATACCTTTTGTACAAGATGCTTGGGATTTTCTGCATAAAGAGCTCACTGATGTCATGAACAAACATGCACCTGTGAGAACGGTTAAGGTCAAAGGTCAACATCTCCCTTGGATCAATTCTGAACTCATCAGTCTCTTTAGGGAAAGGGATAAAGCATGGTCGATATATCGTCATTCAAGAACTATAGCCGATTGGGAAGTATACAGGCATCTCCGAAATCTGAGTAAAACCAAAACCCGAAATGCTAAATCCAACTACTATAAAGAATCTCTTACATCGGACTTTAAGAATCCCAAGCAATTTTGGACTACAATTAAATCTATTTTAAATAAATCAGGTAAACATTCTATTAATAAAATAAGAACTGCTGATACAATAATTCATGACCCATTATCCATTGCCCAAATATTTAATCAGCATTTCGCTAATGTATGTTACACACTACTATCTGACTCCTATTTGATGACTGGTATTTCTAATAGTAACTCATACTGCAACAGTTATTTTTCTTTTAAGAAAATTCTACCACACGAAGTTCATAATGCTATCACAGAATTAAAAGTGGATGGCAGTGCAGGACTCGATGGTATAGAAAACAGGTTCATAAAACTGGCGTCCCATATTCTCATGTACCCACTTGCTGATTTGTTCAACCTGTCTTTGTCCACCTGTGAGTTGCCGACTATTTGGAAATGTGCACGCATCATTCCACTGCATAAAGGTGGTGATTTACTTGATACAAATAATTATAGACCAATCTCTATAATCTGCTCTATTTCCAAAGTTTTGGAGAACATAATTTATAATCAACTGTCACATTATCTCATTACTTAATGATAATATTTTATCTCCGGTTCAATCTCGTTTCAGGCCTAATCACTCCACAACAACTGCCCTACTTACATTTACGAATGACTTGTACTCTGCTGCAGATGATGGTGAACTCACAGGTGCCATTTTTATTGACTTGACAAAAGCCTTTGATTTCGTTGATCGATATCTGCTCTTGGATAAACTTCACGGCATTGGCCTTTCTAATAATACAGTGTTATGGTTTAACTTGTACCTTCACAGTAGAAAGCAATGTGTGGTTGTTAATGGAACACAGTCTGACCTGTTGATCCAACAAAAGGGTGTACCCCAAGGATCAACTCTGGGCCCACTTCTGTTCTCTATTTACATAAATGATTTATCTTTTTGTCTCATTAATTGTTGTACTCACCTATATGCTGATGACACTGTTATATATACATCCAAATCAGATTTTTCACAAATTCAGATCTCTCTTCAATCGGATTTTAATATCTTACAGGACTGGCTATCACATAATAAACTACTGCTTAACAAAACAAAATCTTATACCATGTTCTTTGGTACCAGGCAGAAGCTCAAATCCAAACCTAATGTAGTAATAACATGTAAGGATGGCACTTCTCTGCATAAAGTTGATAGTTTTAAATATCTTGGTGTATGGCTAGACTCTGAACTTTCATTTAAACTACATATAAAGCATGTAATACAAAAAGTCAATTACGGAATCTGTGTTTTACACCGCTCCCGCAATTGTTTTACGCTCAGTGTCTGAAAGAGAATTGCTTCTCAACTTATTCTTCCGATTATGGACTATTGTGATGTTGTCTACCAAAATGCACATAAATCAGATCTTGCTCCACTCAACATAGCCTACAATAGACTATGCAGATTTGTTCTTGGTTGTCCTTTTCGTACACATCACTGCACAATGTATAACCAACTAAAATGGCCTTCTTTAAATGTAAGAAGACACATGCATTGGCTTCAGCTGATATTTAAATGCATTTATCTTAACTATCCCCCTTATTTAAAGCAGTATTTTGTACCTTACTCACCAAATCATCAAGTTAGACATTCTGTTCAGATTTATTTCTCTGTCCCCTCTGCAAAAACATTGATTGACAGAAGAGCATTCATGTTCAAAGCCCCAACAGACTGGAATACTTTACCTGCTGCCATTAGATATTTTGCATCATTGGGTATGTTTAAACATGCATTATCATCTCACTTTCAACTGGTCTGTACTTGTTATTAATGAAACTGATATTGATGAAACTGATTTGCTTGACTGTCTCAAATTGTAATGATTGTATGCATTGCTTGAATTTGACTTAAAGCCCCTGTCACACTGTCCCGAAATTGACACCCGATGGACACACGAATATTGAATTGTGAATTTCGCACGAAGAAACCACACACGAAGGCAACATTTACATTACATTTCAGACATACAACTGCAATGAAAGTACCAAAAACAATTATGTTACAGTACTATGATACTGTACTGATATCCTCAGACTTTGTTCTTTACTTTATCCGTCTTTATATGTAGAAAATATTACGTTTTCTCCGTAATGTTGTTTCCATAACAACAACAACTTCCTGTCAACTGTCCTTCAAAATAATATATTATATCCTTTTTAGTTTCACAGAACACAAATTGGGTTATTTAAAATAATATGTTTACATGATTTTGTTGTGCAATAAAACAACCCGATGGACACACGATAAAGGAAATGTTCAAATTCGGCTATGATCGTAGCAACATCGGGCCATTCGTGAGGGCATCTTAAGCCATCGTATGATCGCCGGTGGAGTTTCTCAGGCTCCGGCAGCAACTTCGTGAGCGGTGGCAAAATCTTTGGCATGCCAAAAAATTGCCGAAGGACCTTGCGAAGGTTAATTTTCGTGTTGAATTTGTGTGTCAATTTTGCCCTTCGTAAGGCCATCGTGAGGGCATCTTGTTATCATCGGTGCCATCGGGCATTCGCCCCGATCAGAGTGAAGGTGAATGCCCGATGGCACCGATGATAACACGAAGATGACACGATTTGACAAGATGCCCTCACGAGTGCCTTACGAAGTTGCCGCTCACGAAGTTGCTGCCGGAGCCTGAGAAACTCCACCGGCGGTCATACGATGGCTTAGATGCCCTCACGAATGGCCCGATGTTGCTACGATCACAGCCGAATTTGAACATTTCCTTTATCGTGTGTCCATCGGGTGTCAATTTCCGGACAGTGTGACAGGGGCTTAACAGACTGTATGTGGTTTGTCTTGTGTGTCATGTTTTGCATTTTGTCTTTTTGTTTATGTATGTCTGTAAGTTGTTGCTGTTGTCGGGACCCCCTTGAAAACGAGATGGTGCATCTCAAGGGGTTTATCCCAATCAATAACAATTTCTAAATATACTGTTTTTCATCAATATATGTCTCAGATATATACAAAACATGTCTCTGAAGTGTTTGGCTCGAATTACCAAACAGATTGTGCATTGTAGCCAGAGGCTGCGTTACCCGAATATTTTCCGTCTATGACGGATCTTTTTTAACAATGACGGAAAAATCTGAAAACAGTCTGTCATTTTGAAAGATTAGAACAAACTCGGAAAAGCGCCAAAGTCTCCCCGCAGCGAGGCTCCGGTAAATGTCCAGGAGCGACGCTTGGTCAGGGTCCACGAGGCGTGCAGTTGTGACGCTCCTAGGCTCCTTCAGCTTCATAAAGGGACGCAAATAGCTTTCAACTGATTGCAATGTATTCCCATCTGCGGCGGGATTTGACGCTCATGGAAGCACGGCATTCGTTTGTGTCGGCTGCTCTTTGAGGCAATATGAGGGTCCATTCCCATTGGATAACGGAGAATTGTACACCCGGAAGTAAGTATTCCCCTTACTGTCGATTGATTTTACAATGATATCTGCTCTACTCATCAACTCATCAACTCAAAAACACCAGATTATCCTTGTTAATTACACAACATTGATTGGTTTAAATTGTGTGCAATGCTTTTGTATTTTTCCCCTTCGATTCGGAGAAACAAATATTTTTTCGGAGTAAAGGATGGCAGAATCCCCAGCTATTGTTTAGGACTACACCATGTGCTCGGTTTGACAAACCCCGTGATTAGTTCTCAATCTCTGTGATTGGATGTTGGAGTGGCCGTGCGCAAAGTTTACACGCGTCAAACAGCACTTTGAAATGGAATGAAACCCATTGACGGGCGGCACACTATCCAAATAAAGACTCGAATGTGTCCTTTTATAATCCTGAGGGCTTTCTTTAAGGTTAACCTGGTATTTTTACTCCACTACATTTATTTTAGTTACTTTACAGATTTGGATTAATGATGTGAAATATAAACAACCCTTAAATCAGACTTTAGTTACACCTGAGTAAAATTCACGAAAGGTGATTGTCAAGTGCCAACAATCAGGAGAGATATTTGATAGTTGGTGCTTGAGAAGACTAAACATTTATCTGCAGATCCTTATAAAGCATATTCATTAATCGTTATTCTCTAATTGTTCATCAAAAACTGTATAATGGCTATTTTGCACATCCCTTTCAAGATTTCAAGATTTTCAAAAGTTTATTGAAATATCATATATACAACTAACTGTAGTTATGCAATGATGACAAACTTGGGTCATAGGTTCCTCAACAAGAGATCTATCAATATATGTGTACCTCCACCATTAAACTGTCATATTATGCACATTTCTTATTCTATCTACATACATCTTATAAGAGTATAATAAATATGTATAATATCGGTTAAAATAAGTGCTTCAACATAGTTAACATTGCAAGAAAGTTGATTGTCCAACCCAGTCTCATAAAAAAACGTGTAATAACTACGTTGGTCCACGACTTGGGACGTAGTATTTCTACAAAAACACCTCTGAAATTGTAAGATCCCTACGTTTTTTTTGTCACCATTCATTCCAATGGCTGGCATCTATGTCACGTGATCTTCAAATGTCTCCCTGCAGAAAAAAAAAACATGACCGAACTTCGTTTTATTCTCGGTGAAAAATGCTATTTTAAAGTTAGTTTGGCCATTAAAATGCGTTTTGATGTCTTTTGATGTCATTTGATGCGTGAAATAGGAGTTGCGTTTTCAGATTATGTGTGCAGTGGATGTACATGATCTTTAGTTTGCTAGTTATTGCGAAGATTACTTCAGGAAATTGTGTCTATACAACGTTTTCAGTGTTACCAAGGTGGTTGCTAGGGACGCTGCTATCGATATTATTTCTGTTATGTTGTGTAACTGTTTAATGGTGTTATCTTTATTGCTACCCCCTTCCCCGTCAATTTATAGTGTTGGTCCACAGCGCAAACATATTAGTTTAACAAAATCCGCATCTAAAATTGTGGCATAGATACGTTATTTTCCCCTGTGCAATTCTCCATTTACTCAACAATAACACATCATTATCCTTGTGTTTATTTATTTGTTTGATTAATAAACACAAGTTGGAGTCCGTCAGGACCGAGGGTCGGAGCAGCTCATTTGCTTTAGAGAATATTACACCCGGAAGTAAGTATTCTCTTACGCTTCGCTTGACAAACCCTGTGATAGTCCTCAAGCTCTGTGATTGGAGAGTGTGCTCCGAGGGTTACGCCGAGCGTCGAACAGCACTTGAAATGGGATGGAACCACGGCAGACTGTCCAAAACTGGATTTGAACGGGTCCACTCCGTCCACCCCTCCCCAGAACTACACATGCTGGCTATTGTGTTTCGCAACATGTTCTCTATCTATGGTACGTCTCTACTGGGAGTTGTAGTTTTAAAAGACGTTTTCATATTTTCCATAATAAGAAGTTGCCAGTATTAAACTGTGTACATCCCTGGAGGTTTATATTTGGGGATAGGACAATCAACAATCAACATCGGCACCTCTGTTGTTTCCCCGACTCAGACTGCAAGGAATCTGGGTGTGATCCTAGATAACAAACTGTCCTTCACTGCAAACATTGCTGCTACATCCCGCTGCTGCAGATACACGCTTTACAACATCAGGAGGATACGTCACCAGCTGACCCAGAAAACAACGCAGGTTCTGGTCCAGGCTCTCGTCATCTCACGCCTAGACTACTGCAACTCCCTCCTGGCTGGTCTACCTGTATGTGCCATCCGACCTCTGCAGCTCATCCAGAATGCAGCGGCTCGTCTGGTCTTCAACCTTCCAAAATGTTCCCACACCACGCCGCTCCTCCGCTCCCTTCACTGGCTTCCGGTAACTGCTAGAATCCACTTCAAGACAATGGTACTTGCATACCATGCTGCGAATGGATCTGCCCCTTCCTACATCCAGGACATGCTTAAACTGTACACCCCAGCACGTTCACTACGCTCTGCATCAGCCAAACGACTCACTGCACCCTCGCTGCGAGGGGGACCCAAGTTCCCATCAGCTAAAACACGTGGGTTTGCTATCCTGGCTCCAAAATGGTGGAATGAGCTCCCCATTGACATCAGGACAGCAGAAAGCCTGCACATCTTCCGGCGCGGACTGAAAACTCATCTCTTTCGACTCCACTTCGAGCAATATAATTACTAACAAATAACTGCTAACAGAGCACTTATATACTAATAAAGGACTGGCTTATCTATAGCCAGTTGAGTAGCACTTGAAATGTTTGGCTCTATGAAACCTGATGTACTTATATGATTCTGTTTTCTTCAAGGTTGTGTCTTCCTGGTCGAATGTACTTATTGTAAGTCGCTTTGGATAAAAGCATCAGCTAAATGCAATGTAATGTAATAATAAACACTCAAATTTAAAACATATAATTAATAAATGGGTGAAAATTGCATTAATATATATACCCACATGCCAGCTAAGGTCAGAAGAGCTTTGTTTAACAGCTGGTCTTATGTTTGTGACCCCTCCTGTTGTTAATTGATAAGCCTGAAACATGCACTTGTCAAGGTTCAGAGGCAAATTTTGAAAATATGGCAGTAGCCATCGATCAACTTAAAGGGATAGTGGAAATTGAACCCCAAATAGTTTCGTTTTAACTTATATACAAGCATAATTACGTACCAAAACAATCACACCTGATTAAAAATATATAATAATTGCCTTACACATGTTATAAGCACTTTATTGCAGCTTCCCCGAACTTTTTTAGAAACGAAATGATCGAGTCAGCCAAACTGGAAGTGAGGAAAACTCAGGAAGACGAAACAATAACAAACCATGGCGTCTATGCAGAATGAACGTGGAAGGGAAAATATACCAGACAAAGAAGAAGGATTGTACGAGGTATCCAGTGATGATAGCGAGTCAGAAACATCCTCTCGGCTTTCCTGCGAAAATGTAGTTTTAGGAACTGAATCTGAATCCGGTTCAGTAAGCGACGATGGTGAGAATATTGAGCCAGACGTCCTTATTTGTTCGAGCCCGAGGTGATGGAGTTAGTTCACGGCATGGGCAATGGCGAGGATGACCAGGACCAGGCGCCAGATGATGCACCCCCACGCACAAATAATCTTGACTGGTAGGTCCCTAAGCATAGCTCACGCTAGGCGCTATATTATATATTGCAAAAGTTGGCATGCATGCACTGTAGGCCTATGGCTATGCCCGAGGATGACTGCATGTAGGGTATATTTCATAACATACCAGGGTCAGGTTCACATAAATTATCTTGTCACATTTATTATTGTATATGTAACAGCCTTATGGGCATTAATTACATGAATACATTTAAATGAATTGTATACTAGCATGATATACAGCTAGAGCCAATCGGTCTTTTGACGTAGTATGGTCCTAATCCTAGGCTAGCCAGGCTGCCTGTCAAGTGTAGGCTGTACTCACAGTACTGTTAGTCTATCATGTCTATATGATGACTGTAGTGTACACATTCGACACTGTGTACCGGATTATCGGATGACGAGGCCTCCGGTCGCCTAATCGACAGGCAATAAATGGCGTTGTACACAATGGTACAGGCTAATGATGCATTAAATCAGCCAGAAAACATAATAAAATACTCGTGCCTCGTCCAATGTTTGTGCCCGTCTTCCTTTGTTTTCGTCATCACCCGAAGATTCCCGAAGTATTTCGTTTCATTGAGAGGGCGTGGTCGGGAGCAGTACAATTGAAAATAAAATGAAACTAGGCGCATGAAATTAAAAAAAATGGTTTATTATGCTTATTTTTAATAAAAATACATAAGTTAAACCCAAAATTCGCGGATTTCCACTATTCCTTTAAGATAAGATATACTTTATTGATCCCAAGTTGGAAACATTTGCGTTACATCAGCATGTGTAACAGTTGTAAATATGCAGTGGTGTTTATTTGTAAATCATTTAGTATAATCATACAAATTCTGTGTTCTTTATTTATTGATTGTTCAATACCTGACAAGGCCGGAGATGAAATATCTACATACATCTTATAAGAGTATAATAGATATGTATAATATCAGTTAAAATAAGTGCTTCAACATAGTTAAAATTGCTGGAGGTATACACAAATATTGATAGATTGATGTAATGCACTATTGAGGAACCTGCGACCCAAGTTTTTCATTCATTGCATAACTACACCGTTTCTGTATGTCAATAAACCTTAGAAAATCTTGAAAGAGATGTGCAAAATAGTCATTATATACAGTCTTTAATTAACTATTAGTAGAGAATAACGAGTAATGAATATACTTTATAGGGATCCTATTAATATCTAATAATACAAATAATGAAATTCAATAACATGCTTTAACCACTAGGTGTCCCTTTATATCAGCTGTGCACGTGTATGGTGTAAATACAGCCTATCTACCAATTGGATCAAATATAAAAGTCAGCCGAATTAATGTTGATACTGCAAGGAGACGTATTGTGTGAAAAGAAATGTAAGATGTTGTTTAATTGCTGATATATTTATGATCCACGTCACGTTTTCAGTGTTGGCGGCAGTTCCTCTCATCAGGGCTCTATAAATAGAGAACTACGGCAGATATGTACTATTTAATGCAGCCGAACCGTGTATTACAATGCCGTTATGTGATGACTTTCAAAGAGAAAAGCAAGCACACTCGGAATAAAGTATTATTATATATTTTTTTAATGTTTTCGGTCTGTTTCCGGTATTTGTTAATGACGATGTGATGTGAGATGTGAGACTGGAATTGCACAGGGGAAAATAACGTATCTATGCCACAATTTTAGATGCGGATTTTGTTAAACTAATACGTTTGCGCTGTGGACCAACAGTATACATTGACGGGGAAGGGGGTAGCAATAAAGATAACACCATTAAACAGTTACACAACATAACAGAAATAATATTGATAACAGCATCCCTAGCAACCACCATGGTAACAATGAAAACGTTGTATGGACACAATTTCCTGAAGTCATCTTCATAATAACTAGCAAACTAAAGATCATGTACATCCACTGCACACATAATCTGAAATAACAACTCATATTTCTCGCATAAAATGACATCAAAACGCATTTTAAATGCCAAACTAACTTTAAAATAGGCATTTTCCACTGAGAATAAAACGAAGTTCGGCCATGTTTTTTTTTTCTGCAGGGAAACATTTGAAGATCACGTGACAGACGCCAGCTATTGGAATGAATGGTGAAAAAAAACGTAGGGATCTTACAATTTCAGAGGCGTTTTTGTAGAAATACTATCTCTTTTTTTGTTTGTTTTTTTGTTTGTTTTTTATTCTCTGTCAAAGCGTCTTTGAGTTTCTTGAAAAGCGCTATACAAGTCCCATGTATTATTATTATTATTATTATTATAGATACCATTTACAGTATCTTCTTGATATTTTCTATTCTATATTTATATCATTGACCTTCTACATTCCTCCTATTTTGTATTAATATTTAAATGTTTTCATAAAATATAACACATTTGTTACGTCCTCTCTAGGGTAGAAAGAAATAACACACCCCAGTATGGAATTAGGTATACAGTGTTTCCCACAGATCTGAAATATACTTGGGGGGGTGGTGGTAGCGGGGGGGGGGGGGGGGGGGTTCAGGTGACGTGCAACAACATTAACATTAACCTTTCTGTTGGTCGCTTGTTGGCAGTGTCACAATCTTAAGGAGAACCCAAATGCAGCACTCGAGAAACCAAGGAGAATTGGTAATAGACTTTATTGGAGATTCCACTGGATCTGAGGAATACCAACCGAGCAGTTTAACGCACCGGAGGACAGCGGGCAGAAGGTGAGTCAGGGACAGGCAGAGAGTCAGGGAGTAAGCGAGGCGGTCAGCGTAGATACAGGCAGGGTCGGATAACAGGCCAGACAGGATAGTCGAGGGACAGGCAGGATCAGGGAACAGGCAGAGCAGGCAGATTGAGGACAGGCAGGGTCGGAACCGGGTAGGCAATCTAGTATCAAACGCGGGAAAGACAAGCATGAGGCAAAGTACAATCTGGCAAAGAGTGTCCGCAGGAACCAAGGCACTCTCTCGGACAGGTTTGATCTGGAAACGTGGAAGGTGGGATGGATCCGCAGAGTCCGAGGCAGTCTTAGCCTTACTGCTGCGGGATTGATTATCCTGACAATCTCAAAAGGTCCAATGAATCTAGGTGCAAGCTTCTTTGAATCCACCCGTAAAGGAATATCCCGGGAGGAAAGCCATACCTTTTGGCCCACCTGGTAGACAGGTGCTTTGGAACGTCGGCGGTTGGCAGAGGAGGCGTACCGGTTAGCCGAACATACGAGAGTTCTCCAGGCTTGATTCCAGGTCCGTCGACAACGACGGATGAAAGCCTGGACGGACGGACAGGTAACCTCCCTCTCCAGGGCCAGAAACAGAGGGGGTTGAAACCCGTAAGCACACTGAAATGGGGACAGCTTGGTGGCAGAACTGACCAGAGTGTTGTGGGCGTACTCGACCCAGAGCAGTTGTTTAGCTGGGTGCTTGGAGACTATACAGCGTAAAGGTCGTCTCCATCTCCTGGTTCTTTCTTTCTGTCTGACCGTTGGATTGCGGATGGAAACCGGATGACAGACTGACCGTGGCCCCAAGGAGCATGCAGAATTCCCTCCAGAACACCGAGGTAAATTGAGGACCACGATCGGAAACCACATCAGTAGGCAGCCCCTGGAGCCGGAACACATGGAGCAGGACCAGCTATGCGGTCTCTTTAGCTGAGGGGAGCTTGGGTATCGGCACAAAATGAGCCATCTTACTGAATCGGTCTACCACCGTCAAGATGGCAGTGTGTCCGTTGGACGGTGGCAGACCAGTAACAAAGTCCAGAGAAATGTGAGACCAGGGGCGATGAGGGATAGGCAGAGGTCGTAGGAGACCAGCAGGAGCTTGGTGAGAAGACTTGTTTTGATTGCAAACAGGGCAGGCATTAACAAATTCCCTGGTGTCCTCCTTAAGTGTTGCCCACCAAAACCTTTGCTGGACTACCTCCCATGTACGTTGGATCCCAGGATGCCAGGTGAGTCTGGAGTTATGGGCCAACTGGATAACATCAGACCTCAACGTCTGCGGAACGAACAGGCGGTTCGGAGGACAGGCACTGGGTCCCGGCTGGTCCTGCCGGGCGGCGTTGACCCTCTCCTCCACCTCCTAGATGAGGGCGGCGACGAGCTGAGGAGTCGGAAGGATGGTGTCCAAGCCCCTGGGAATGTTACCTCCCTCTCCAAACTGACGAGAAAGAGCGTCAGCCTTAATGTTCCGAGAACCAGGGCGGTAGGACAGGGAGAAATTGAACCGAGTGAAGAAAAGGGCCCATCTAGCCTGTCGGGAATTCAGTCTGCGGGCCGACCGGATGTACTCCAAATTCTTGTGGTCGGTCGACACCAGGAAAGGTTGACTGGTCCCCTCGAGCCAGTGACGCCACTCCTCCAGAGCCAACTTCACTGCTAATAGCTCCCGGTTTCCCACATCTTAATTCCTTTCCGCTGGAGTCAAACGCCTTGAAAAGAAAGCACAGGGATGGAGTTTTTGGCTGTCCATTGCTCGCTGAGACAGGATGGCTCCCAACCCGATATCAGAAGCATCCACCTCCAAAACAAACTGTCTTACAGGATCGGGTACTTGGAGGATGGGGGCGGAGGTGAACCTGGCCTTAAAGGCCCTGACACACCAAGCAGTCACCAGAGGACTAGCCGACGCTGAAGTCGGCTGTTGCCTGGCCGTGTTCTCCTGCGTTTTGGCCATGTGTCGCACGGGAACACACCGCACCGAATCAGAGTGATTATTTGGTCCGACTGCCAGACCCGATGCATGGCCGATTCAACATGTTGAATCGGCCATGCATCGGGCGCCGCGAATGCCCGACAGCTTCTGACGGCCTCTGACTCCCAAAATCGGGTTGGTGTGTCAGGGCCTTAAGGTTCTGAAACGCCTCCTCAGCCGAGGAGGACCACTGGAACATAACCTTAGAGGAGGTCAGGGCTGTGAGAGGAGCGGCTAAGGTACTGTATCCACGAATGAACCTCCGGTAGAAGTTGGCGAACCCGAGGAACCAACCTGATCTCACCAGAATGCGTGACTACACCACGACTTCTTAACACCACAATGCGTGGTGGAGTCACGAACTTTGTTACATTTACGTGTCGGCACTGTCAGGGTTTAGTGCTAGTATGCTGTTAGCTGTTGTGTTTTAGTGTCTTGTCTATCGGTCTGTTGATAATTACTATACTCTCTCTCTCTCTCCAGGTGTCGACACTTCCTGTCCGTGTGGCACCTGATAGACTGATTGTTGTTCCCGCCCCTGATTGTGTCCACCTGTGCCCCATTACCTAATATGTATATTTAGTCCTTCTCTCCCTTTGTCTGGTGTTGGTTCGTCTTGTGTTATCATTAGATCCATGCCTGTTTGCCAGAGATGTATATTGCAGTACCTAGTAGATCCTAGTGATTCCATGGAGAGTCCTAGTAGAACCTAGAAGTATAATTGAAAGCTTTGGTTTCTATTCAATAAAGAGTATTACCAAGCAACAGAATCGAGCATCTGAGTTCTTACGAGTCCATCGTATCAGAACGAACCAACCTAACAAGATGGACTCAGCCGATTCTACAACGCTAAAAACGGCCCTGCAGGTGCAGGGTAGACTCCTTCATCAGCATGAGGAACAGCTGTCAGCAATTAACCAAGGGGTCCAGGGTTTGAATGTTCGTCAAGACAACCTTCAAGCTACTGTGTCAACGGAAATAAATCTACTGGCTGAGAAGATGCGGGAAGTACTCACTCATCTCGTGGCAAATCCTGGTGTTCCTGCGGCACAGTTTTCCGGTCCAGCGGGGGTCGGGTCTGCTGATATTCCCGTCCAAATCCCCGTACATTCGCCTACGATCCGCCTCGCTTCGCCAGAGAAATTCTCCGGAGAATCTGGAAACTGTCGTCCTTTCCTGGTGCAGTGCGATCTCCACTTCAAACACCAGCCCGCAGCATTTCCCACCGATCAAGCTAAGATAGCTTTTATTGTTTCTCATCTGACGGGGAGAGCGGAAGCCTGGGCAACAGCGGAGTGGTCCCGGAACTCGCCTGTTTGTCAGTCAGTAAGACTGTTTTTGGAGACCATGAGCAAGATTTTTGATCTGACATCACCCGGGAGAGAGGCAGCGAGAGCCCTGGTGAACATTAAGCAGCGGCAGAGGAGAGTGATGGATTACGCAATCGAGTTCCGTACTTTGGCAGCGGAGAGTGGGTGGAACTCAGCGGCTCTCTTTGATGCCTTCTTGCATGGATTATCGGATCCCATAAAGGATCAGTTGGCTCCATTACAGCTGCCTGAAGATGTGGACTCGCTCATCGCCATGGCTATCCGGGTTGATCAAAGTCTAGCTGAAAGAGAGCAGGAGAAAGGAAGGAATACAGGATCCACTCCACCTTTCAGACAGGAATTACCGAGGGAATACTACGCTTGGCAGAGGAATTCCCAGTCTTCATCTCCAGAGCGACCAGCGCCCCCTATCGCCGCGGAGGAACCGATGCAGCTCGGTAGAGCCAGACTCACTCCGGAGGAGCGTCAGCGCCGTCTACGGGAACGGCGATGCTTCTACTGCGGCCAGCAGGGTCATGTTTCGGCAGCCTGTTCGGTAAAAGATCGGGCTCATCAGCGGGAAGGAGGACGCTGGTGAGCCGAGTGACTTCCTTCGACTCTCCAGTCAGAAAATTAATGCAGGTACAAATCAAACTTGGTGATAATACTATGACTCAGGATGCATTAGTCGATTCTGGGGCTGATGAGAGTTTGTTAGACTGGGAGTTGGCTAAAAGTTTAAACTTAAAGGTCGTTCTTTTAGATCAACCCTTAGAGGCTAGTGCTTTGGACGGCCGCCTTTTATGTACTATTACTCATCGCACGGAGCCCATGGTATTAGTCATAGATCAGGAACATCGTGAGCAAATAAGTTTTCATTTATTTAACTCTGCTCAACATCCTATCATTTTAGGGTACCCCTGGCTTGTTAAACACAACCCTCACATTGACTGGCAGACAGGAAAGGTTAAAGGGTGGGGAGTTGAGTGCTCTCGTTCATGTTTAACCAGTAAAACAGGGTTGAGTAAATTGCATAGTAACTCTAAGCAGGGGTCAGGCAATAACATTGACACTTTTTCTAAGCCTTCTGACTTTCCTGATTTGGCTAAAATTCCGGCGTGTTATTTAGATATCAAGGAGGTGTTTAATAAAACACGAGCTACTTCTTTGCCACCCCATAGACCGTACGATTGCCCCATAGACCTTCTGTCAGGCTCTACTATTCCCAAGGGACGGTTGTACTCACTTTCTGGGCCAGAAAGGGAGGCCATGAAGGAATATATCGATTCTTCACTCAAAGCTGGTTTGATTCGGACATCTTCATCCCCAGCAGCGGCAGGTTTCTTTTTCGTGGGGAAAAAGGACGGGACATTGAGGCCCTGTATTGACTACAGTCCGCTAAATCAGATCATAGTTAAGAACAGATATCCCCTTCCACTCATCTCTACGGCATTCGAACTGTTACAGGGAGCTAAGATATTCACCAAGCTTGACTTAAGGAATGCTTATCACCTTGTGCGCATCCGGGAGGGCGATGAGTGGAAAACAGGTTTCAATACACCGACGGGACATTACGAATATTTGGTGATGCCTTTTGGAATTTGTAATGCACCTGCTGTTTTCCAAGCCCTCATTAATGATGTGTTATGAGATTTCCTGAATGTTTTCTGTTTTGTGTATCTCGATGATATTCTCATCTTTTCTCCAGATGAGAAAACTCATGTTAACCATGTGCACCTTGTTCTTCAGAGACTCCTGGCTAACCATTTGTTTGTGAAGGCCGAAATATGTGAGTTTCATGTCAACTCAGTGTCATTTTTGGGCTTTGTGATTTCCCCTAACAAAGTGGAAATGGACCCAGCTAAGGTCAGTGACGTGGCTAATTGGCCAACACCAGACAATAGAAAGAAAGTTCAGCAATTTTTGGGGTTTGCTAACTTTTACAGACGTTTCATACGCAATTTCAGTGCTATTGCCTCTCCTCTCCATGCCCTTACCTCTCCCCATGTTCAGTTTGTGTGGAATTCACAGGCAGAGAAATCTTTCCTGGAACTGAAGAGGAGGTTCACCACAGCTCCCATCCTGACTGTACCTGATCGCCACCGACAGTTTGTGGTGGAAGTGGACGCCTCCAACGACGGCGTTGGAGCTATACTGTCCCAGATATCAGCGGGGGACAACAAACTTCATCCGTGTGCTTATCTCTCCCGTAAGCTATCTTCTGCCGAGAGGAATTACGACGTGGGAAATCGGGAACTGTTGGCGGTGAAGATTGCTTTGGAGGAGTGGCGGCACTGGTTGGAGGGAGCGGGGCAGGATTTCCTGGTCTGGACGGATCACAAAAACCTGCAATACATCAGGAAGGTCAAACGTCTGAACTCTAGGCAGGCCAGATGGGTTTTGTTCTTTAATAGATTTAGGTTCACTCTGTCATATCGACCTGGTTCACAGAATGGAAAGCCTGATGCACTCTCCAGAATGTATGATCCTGAGCCATCCCCCAAGAGTCCAGACCCCATTCTGCGGCCAGACCGAGTGATAGGGAGTGTGACCTGGCCCATTGAAGCCAAGGTCAAACAGGCTAACAGCGGGAATCCTGTTCCTAAAGGGTGTCCTCAGAATCGCCTGTTTGTTCCAGGGACACTTCGTTCTAAGGTGATTCATTGGGCCCATACATCTGTTCTTTCCTGCCATCCTGGAACCAAGAGGACCCTCTTTATGGTGAAACACAGATTATGGTGGCCTGCTATGGGGAAAGATGTGGCAGAATATGTGGCAGCATGTCCGGTGTGTGCTAGGAACAAGACGTCTCGTCAAGCTGTGGCAGGTCTTCTCCGACCTCTGCCCATTCCCAACAGACCATGGTCGCACATTGCGTTGGACTTTGTGACAGGATTTCCACCTTCGGCAGGTTACACCACAGTACTCACAGTCATTGATCGTTTTTCCAAGATGGTACACCTCATCCCCATGTCCAAATTGCCTACGGCCAGAGAAACAGCACAGGCCATGTTGTCCCATGTTTTTCGTATCCATGGTTTCCCAAACGATGTCGTTTCAGACCGAGGCCCACAATTCGTTTCACGTTTCTGGAGGGAGTTTTGTCGCCTGATCCAAGCCACTGTGAGCCTGACGTCCGGATACCATCCCCAGTCAAACGGCCAAGCGGAGAGGATGAACCAAGAAATGGAGACCTGTTTGAGATGCCTGGTGTCCCAGAAACCTACCACCTGGAGCAAACATCTGATTTGGGTTGAGTATGCACACAACACCTTACCCACATCAGCCACTGGGATCTCTCCTTTCCAATGTGTCCATGGATACCAGCCTCCATTGTTCCCGGAGCTCGAGCAGGAAGTTATCGTACCATCAGCACATGCTCTGGTTCGCCGCTGTCGCCGGGTATGGAAGGGAGTTCGCCAGATGCTGCAGAGAAGTGCGACCGGCATGAAGAGGTTGGCTCACCGAAAGCGACGTCCATCTCCTAGATACAAGGTCGGTCAACGAGTGTGGTTGTCCACCAAAGATCTTCCTCTGCACGTCCCCTCCAGGAAACTGGATCCTCGGTTCGTTGGTCCATATCCCATTTCAAAAGTTATTAATCCTGTTGCTGTTCGCCTATGTCTCCCAAAGTCCCTCAAGGTCCACCCCACGTTCCATGTCAGCAAGCTGAAACCAGTTTTAGAGAGCAGACTGGTTCCCCCCTCCACACCACCTCCACCTCCCCGGGTCATCGACGGAGGTATCGTCTATACAGTAAAAAAGATTCTGTCAGAAAGAAAGCGGGGTAGAGGTAGACAGTTCCTGGTCGACTGGGTAGGGTATGGAATAGAGGAAAGATGCTGGATCCCGGGCAGCTTCATTGTCGACAAGTCCCTTATCACAGATTTTGACAGACTACGGTCTCACTATTCAGGGACATCTGGAGCCGTCCGTAAAAGGGGGGGTACTGTCAGGGTTTAGTGCTAGTATGCTGTTAGCTGTTGTGTTTTAGTGTCTTGTCTATCGGTCTGTTGATAATTACTATACTCTCTCTCTCTCCAGGTGTCGACACTTCCTGTCCGTGTGGCACCTGATAGACTGATTGTTGTTCCCGCCCCTGATTGTGTCCACCTGTACCCCATTACCTAATATGTATATTTAGTCCTTCTCTCCCTTTGTCTGGTGTTGGTTCGTCTTGTGTTATCATTAGATCCATGCCTGTTTGCCAGAGATGTATATTGCAGTACCTAGTAGATCCTAGTGATTCCATGGAGAGTCCTAGTAGAACCTAGAAGTATAATTGAAAGCTTTGGTTTCTATTCAATAAAGAGTATTACCAAGCAACAGAATCGAGCATCTGAGTTCTTACGAGTCCATCGTATCAGGCACCACGCAAACAACCCCAATGTAAAGTGAATGAGGCTCCTTTGTCGTGGTGCACACACGCATTTCTACAACGTCCCGCAGTGAGCTTTTATTCTATAAAACGTTTTTTTAAATCTACTTTATAGCTTGTAGTAACTCACGGGAGGCTTCTTTTATTTTATTTGTATTCATAATAATTTTAAAAAATCGTCAGAATGTAAAAATTACATTAGTTACGAATTTGTGTTCTCAAAAAACAGTGCATTGTGTGTAATGCAACTGTGATTTTTATTAAATTAGTTAGTTTTTAAGGAAGGCCAGAGCTTCAGCTGTGTCAAATAGATTGTTCCCTTTAGTTAACGTTATTTAAAAGATAATGATCATGTCCCCTGTATTGTATTACGAGCGTCCATTCCCATTGGATAACGGAGAATTTTACACCCGGAAGTAAGAATTCTCCTTACTGTCGATTGATTTTACAGTGATATCTGCACTACTCATCGACTAAAAAACACCAAATTGTCCTTTTTTGTGTTACAAATATCAAAACAATAACAAAATAATATTCGTCGTAAACTAAACCAGAAACAGCAGTATATCTTATTTTGTTAACACTGTAAACTTGAGAGCTTTTTAACCCAAACCACCTACTGGTTAAAGCACGTTATTGCAATGCAGAAAG
This sequence comes from Pseudochaenichthys georgianus, assembly GCF_902827115.2. Classification (NCBI taxonomy): domain Eukaryota; kingdom Metazoa; phylum Chordata; class Actinopteri; order Perciformes; family Channichthyidae; genus Pseudochaenichthys; species Pseudochaenichthys georgianus. The sequence continues at coordinate 14,949,645 of NC_047514.1, read as the reverse complement.
ATTGTGTTGCTTTTTAACGACTGTTTAAAATGCCTTTTTCTTAATGTCTTTCATTTTTGTAAAGCACTTTTGAATGTGTTATATTTTATGAAAACATTTAAATATTAAGAGTACATACAAAATAGTGGGAAAGTAGAAGGTCAATGATATAAATATAGAATAGAAAATATCAAGAAGATACTCAAATGATATCTAGAATAAAACAGTTTAGTGCCTGATAGGAGGATGTGCTAACTAATAAGACTTTATTTAAACATTAAAGAATTCTTTAGGTTAAGGTCTTCATTTAAATAGGAAAAAAGCTTTGGGGGTATCTAAATATTAAGCCTGACAAAGTCTAAATTGCATGGTTTGTTTTGGAACTTGACAATCAACTTTCCTGCAATGTTAACTATGTTGTAGCACTTATTTTAACTGATATTATACACATTAATTATAATCTTATGTATGTAGATAGTATAAGAAAAGTGAAGAATACGACAGTGTAATGGTGGAAGTATACACACATATTGATAGATGTCTTGTAATGCACTGTTGAGGAACCTGTGACTCAAGTGTTTCATTCATTACATAACTATACTGTTGTGTATATGATATGTCAATAAACCTTAGAAAATCTTGAAATCTTGAAAGGGATGTGCAAAATAGCAATTATATACAGTCTTTAATTAACTATTAGAGAATAACGAGTAATGAATATGCTTTAAACGGATCTGCAGATAAATATTTAGTCTTCTCAAGCACCAACTATCAAATATCTCTCCTGATTGTTGGCACTTGACAATCACCTTCACTGAATTTCACTCAGGTGTAACTAAAGTCTGATTTAAGGGCTGTTTATATTTCACATCATTAATCCAAATCTGTAAAGTAACTAAAATAGATGTAGTGGAGTAAAAATACCAGGTTAACCTTAAAGAAAGCCCTCAGGATTATAAAAGACCCCCATCACCCCAGCCACAAACTGTTCTGTCTGCTGCCGTCTGGCAGGCGGTACCGCAGCATCCGGACTAAAACCACCAGACTCAGAGACAGCTTCATCCCACAGGCTATACGATTATTAAACACCTGAACTTAGAAACAACATCCATAACATTCATCTGGCTGCTACTTAGAAATTATTTATCTAATATATCATATTCCAATCACTTGTAGACTCTTATTGCACTATTTCACTATTTTTTCTGTGTAGGCCTATCTGTTTTATTGCGTAGCACTGTTGGAGGAGCCTGTGACCTAAGGGGGGGGGGGGGGTAGGACACGTTCGATTCCTGTTTTGAATAGTGTGCCGTCGATGGGTTTCATTCCATTTCAAAGTCCTTTTTGACGCTCTGTGTAAACTTCGCGCATCCAATCACAGAGGTTGAGGACTGATCACGGGTTTGTCAAGCTAAGCACATGGTGTAGTCCCAAACGATAGCTGAGGATTCTGGGTAGTGTAGTGTCTTCTGCCATCCTTTACTCCGAAAAAATATTTGTTTCTCCGAATCGAAGGGGAAAAATACAAAAGCATTGCACACAATTTAAACCAATCAATGTTGTGTAATTAACAAGGATAATCTGGTGTTTTTTAGTCGATGAGTAGTGCAGCTATCACTGTAAAATCAATCGACAGTAAGGGGAATACTTACTTCCGGGTGTACAATTCTCCATTATCCAATGGGAATGGACGCTCACATTGCCTTTAAGGACAGCCGACACAAACGAATGCCGTGCTTCCATGAGCGTCAAATCACGACACAGATGGGAATACATTGCAATCAGTTGAAAGCTATTTGCGTCCCTTTAAGAAGCTGAAGGAGCGTAGGAGTGTCACAACTGCACGCCTCGGGGACCCTGACCAAGCGTCGCTCCTGGACGTTTATGGAGTGAGAGCGTGTTGGCTTGCCCGCCAAAAAAGAAATGATACCGTTTCCGAACAAATCATTGAAATGTCTGTGAGTTTTGGCTTTACGGTGTGCGCGCTCCCGCAAGATACAGTGGCACGGCGCTAATAGTTCACGAAATGGATCAGGACAAAAAGTGAGAGAATCTTTTTTCCTGAAACTTTCAGAATCCTTTTATACAGAGAGGACACATGTTGATGTATAAAAAACAGGAAAAAGTGGATTTTGCATAATAGGTGACCTTTAAGATCTGAGGATAAATAACACAGGTGTGGGTTTCAATGTTACATTATGACTAGAAAAGCAGTGATAACTATTCTCTTGACTGATTTTTAAAAAGGCCGGACTTGGCGATGTCAATTGTCTTTCGATTCCACTTTCTTCTAGATTTTTCACTGTTTTTTTTAATTAAAGTTGCTAAATCTAGCAAGAAAGTCCACAAGTTGCCAACACGGTCTCAGTTGCTGTGTACAAGACCAGTGCAAGCGTTTACATTTGACCGGAGTCTGCTGTATCTGAGACTGATACATCGGTCCATCACTCAAGTTATGACAAAGAAAGTTAGCCGACAGTCCCAGTGCGGTGGCAGATACAGTCACGCTGGACTGATCAAAGGTGGAATTGTCAGCAAGTCCCCTTTAAAGACATTGGCAGTTAGCGCAGAGCTGCCCAACCTCTTTGTCTTCCTGGCAGCCCTTTGATGAGAGCCCCCTGGGTGGTTCACTCTTACTTACAGAAGTGCACACGGCTGTTAAGAATTGGATCAAAACAGATTGAGAGGGGGTTAGAATGCACAGGGAGGAAGAGTAGAGCAGAGGATTAAAAATGGGAGATAGATGGAGAGGATAGAGAAACAATGTGTAAAAAAGATGGAGCATGGGGCAGACAGAGGGTGACATAAAGAGGGAGGATTAAAATGTGGAAATGTTCAGTCCTATTCATCAGATCATTGTCACATTGAAAGACAAAAGGTCACTGTATTTAATGGCCTCCCTGTCCCGGGGTGGGCAACATGGATTGCGCAGTCAACTTATCAATTTGAACAGTGAATCAAGTCACGCTCATCTTTGCATGGTCACAAATCTGATGTAAATGCAGATGAATCTCTGCCCTACTTAACTCATCAGCCTTGACAGTTTTTCATAGACTTCGCCACTCTCCATTAGTGTGTATTGATAGAGTTGGGGGGTGAATCCAAAAGGGTTGCTGTTGTATCCATTAAATAAAGAGCTATGTAAATGGTGAATGACCAAAGTAGACAGGGTACATTTTAATATATTTCAGAAAGTTCAAACCAAACCTTTTGGTTTATTTTGACACAATTTCTGTTGGATTTTCTTGTGCTTTATGATGTTGATGCTTTTTTTCGCTCATGTATAAAAACTAGGCAATTAATTATCACACTGTTGCTGAAATACTGGAATTAATAGTAACAACATCAATAATTACACTCTAATAGCAATTCTGTTTGTACAGTCCAGCAATGTTGACTTAATTATCCTAAAATCTGTGTTTCACTTTTTAATATTTAAATTTTTTTCGAGAGGGTCCTTTTCACCAAACAACAATAAGGTGCCTCAGAATTATAATACTACATTTTGGTAAGTGATGGTAAGAGAATTTGACATTTGACGTTCAGCCTCCTCGAGTATATATCTACCTAAAAGCTAAATTATTGATTGTTTGAATACCTTAAGACATAAAAGCATGAATACAGGCTGAGGGACAAAAAACATTTGTCAGCCTATATATTTTAAGGGTAATAAAGCTCTCTAACCATGGCATCTACAGGGGTGTATGGGAGCTGCTTGGACTCAACTTTAAAGGGGAACAATACACAGCGCGAAACATAAAATGCAGCATAATCTGGGTCCTCTGCTATGTTTGTCAGCAGTGTAATATCTCATCCTATCATTGATTGGCAGCAGCATTGGTTCCTGGCTGTTACTGCAGTGGCAAGAGGCATACATTAGACCTGCTACATTTTGGTGGCAGATGGTAAAACTGTGTGTTCTCCCATGGGGTGGCAGCCAGCTGGCTTCTCTTTGCCACTGTGGCTAGGGTGAGCAGTAGGGTTGTCACTTTATGTCCACTGCAATATTACATTTGGCTTCTTCCTTTCTTCCTTTGCCGGAGTGTTGTATATTTAGGTACGCCATGGGAAGAGATTCAATGTGGTTTGTTATTCATCCTGTATTATTGTGTAATGTGACCATTTGACCATTTATACTATTTTATCTGTACAATGGAGCTTCACATTTCAAAATGCTTTTTATTATACACATGTACATAATGTATCATCTCAAATGGTATATGGACTACATGTATACAGCATCCATGGCCTGTGGAAGAAACCTAGGGTTCAGTGTCTGACTTAAGGATACTTCATGCAGACAGAAGGGGCTGGGTATGGAAGCGCCAACATTGTGAGTAAAAGGACAAACTCCTGAGCCACAGCAGCACTGCAAAATGGCAGCTTGTAGCACATTCATTTGTTTAAAGTCAGTCTCGACGATCCCTCCGGCCCAGCAAGCCCTTTTTCTTAGTGGTTGTGATTGAAGAGGGTCATGTGGTAATTTCAGTTTCTAATGAAAATGAAACCAAGAAGGCATCATAAATAATGCAGATGACCTAAAGACATAACAACAAAACAAATGCACATGGCAGAGGTTGCTAGGCGACAGGCTTGTTAACTATGGTGTACAGCGATAAAGTAACAGAGTAATCCCACAGCCATTTACTCTATGCTTCAGCTAGAGAGCTTTAATGGCTGCAAGAGTCTCGAGGAGGTGATGAAAATATTGCAGAGCAGGCTGAGTTTGTTTACTGAAGTGTGAGTGAGCAACACATAACAACATGAGTGGCACATTGAGCCCTGTATTTTAGCAGTGTGTGTTTCTATTTTAGGCAGAGATGGAGAGTCGGATGCAATACATAATTGATGCCAAAAAGCATTAAGTCCCAGCAAAGCTACCACAATAACAGCACAAGTGTGTTGTGTGCCATCTAATTAATGGTAAGAACTATATTATTAAAACAAACTTACAATTACGTTCCAACTCCTTTTCTGAGTTTAACAGAGGATCTGCCATAACACATTTTTTTGTTTACTTGTATGAATTGAAAGCTCGCTGAAGTGCACACTACTAATATCGACCATGAGCGAGGATAGTTGTACCACAAATAATTATTGACTGACTTCTCGCTAATGCTCGCCATTTGCCGACATAAGTTAACAGTATAAATTGCTTGGAGCCCCTAAAATCATAAAAAATACTTCGATTAAGGAATTGTTAATTCTGTTAAAATGACATGCATAGCAGTCTCTCATCCATGCTTTAACTGAAATCAAAACATTTTAAAGCGAGTAATTGTAGGAAAATAATATAAACTACAGGGAAGCAATGAAAAATAACATTTTTTGTTTAGAGTTGATAACCAACGATCGAATAAACACATGAACAGTTTAATGGAATCTATGGCTGAATAAGTTAATCAAAGCAGCCGTCTCCATGTTATGTAATCAACTTCTAATTTAAGAAGCTATATATGTAAGTGTCAACATAAAAACCCTTCCAAAAACATTATCAGATGTTTTCCAGCAATCATGCAAAAACAATTGAATGCCTGTGTGTGTTCTTTAGATAGCCTATATCGGTTCTCAGCAAAATTGCTATGTCAAAATGACACGTTTGTCTCATTGTCTCAATGCCTGGGTAGTATGGTAGACTAATTACTTGTCCTACAAATCATAATTTGTTTTTCCAAAGATTCCTCTCAGTGGCATGCAAAATAAGGCCAAAGGTAATCCCATTGATTAGAGTATTGCGAACTCGGCACCTTTCAACAATGAGGTGAGCATGACGTCCCATTAAATTAATTAATTACCTTTTGCCATTTGGGAACCATTTAAATTTGTAAAAACGTGCCTGGGCCAGGCAAGGTTAATTGAGCATTTAGCTCTCCGAGCTCCCCTTCAACACCCAGGAGGAGCCTGTCCCTAAAACAGAAGCAAGTCCTTAATAAAAGTAGCACAGTGACCCCTCCGTTACACAATAGCTTTCTTGTCTTTGACCCAACCCATCCTGTTACTGATACATAAAAACGTGTCTACATAATTTGACTCCATCCTTCTACAGACCCTAGAAAGGAGCATGGGATTCTAGAAAGGTTTTCCTGGCTTGTGATTATAGTGTGTACGTGTGTTTGTGTGTGTCTCCCCCATGACAGAGACAGATGGAGCGGGAGCCACCAGATTTACCAGAGGAAGCAGTTTATAGAATATTGTCAAGGGAGAAAAGGCAGTTTCTGAAATACAGCTTTCAAGTCACAGCCATCAATCTCGCCAGTGCCTGTCTAGATCAAGCAGGCTGGAGAACTAGTTTGTTAGTGTTCACAAAAGATGAGTGTGTTTTGCTATGCTATTCTGAGGACAAAACAGCCGCCAGCAAGCTTCATGCTAGGAATTAAGTGGTAAAGGTGAAGCTGTCGGTCATCAATATGTAAATAATTGCCCCATTCTGTCAATCACACAGTGAAACTAGGGCAGGGAAACTGGAGGTTCTGTGTCAATGAACATCCTCTTAGGACTGTTTGCATGCACATACAGTATAATTGGGAAATGTTAAACACATGTGACTGTCGTTTTTGACCCCGTTTGACCAATTAACCTTTTAGCCCTCTAAACTTGTTGGACATTTGTTATTGAACACCAGAAGAAAAACAATACTTTTCTTGAAGTATGCAGCATAATAATTAGGAGGAGGTTCAGAGCTCATTAAATGTGATTCCATAAATGGGGAGCACCATTTAAACACATTTATATTTGGATTAATGAAGCCATACACTAACAACAAATTTATATGGATAACTCTGTGGCAAAAGGGGAAGTCCTTCTGCCATTGTATTGCAAGCAGGGTTTAAGATAAGTCCCCCGGGACCTATAAGCATCTGGAATTGTTTTTGTTTTAATGTGTAACTAGAGATGTCCCGATCCGATCACGTGATCGGGGATCGGAGCCGATCACGTGATTTTTAAAAGATCGGAATCGGGAGAAAAAGATCGGGGATCGGGAATCTTTTTTTTTTTTATAAAAATTATTTTATTTAATGTTACAAAACAAAAATGACCATGTTCACTTCTTAAAGTCATCCTGAGGCCTTAGTTTTGGTTTAAATTACACAACATCATGTATGTGTTGCTTCTTTTGGGCTTGTTTTCATAGACCTGGTTGCTTATTTCTCTCAAATCTGGCAAGAGTGGGCGCAGTGTCTAATAGTAGCAGTAAACTAACGAGAGGCTACGTTCAGCTGGTGACTCAGGAGTCGGGACAGAGAAAATGTCAGCAGTTTGGAAGTATTATAAAATTGAAAGCGAAGGCAGTGTAACAGCCAGATGCAATGTTTGCAAGAAGGAGTTTCCGCGTGGTGGAAAGAACAGAGCTACGTTCAACATGACCAATCTAATACGCCACCTGAGAAACAAACACCAACAACAACACGGCGAGTACACTAGGGCTGTACCCGAATATCCGAATATTCGTTCGTTGGAGTAATATTCGGGTTTCAATTTCGTTATTCGGAAATTCGTTTTGTTTGTTTTTTGATTTTTTTCCCCGTTTTTTTTTTCAAATTGAATTTATTGAAATCTCCAATATCAACGTAAGAGCTTGTGCCTCTTCGGGCGGTGCTAACACTTAAAGGTAAAATGCAAAGCTTCCAAATATGCTACATTTTTATAGAAATGTTGTTTTTAAGACTGCCTGTATTTTTTATTTAATTTAAATCGAGATAATACACCCGAAAAAAAGCTTTTTATTGATACAAAACTCGACCCAAAGCAGTCTGAATTTCTGACATGTCATTCCCAGCAGCCTCCGCGCGCGTGACGTCATTGTGGCCAAACAGTCTCTGGGCCAAATATCCCGACTCGGCAGTCTCGTGCGCTGTTCACATGTCAGCGGTGTTTTTCGCTCATGACTAGTGCAGAAAACTCTGAATTATATCCGTGAAATCACGCAAAACATGGGTTATTGTTGTGCTTTCGGATGTACGAACGGTGCGGGATCTGGGAGAATTTTTCATTCATTTCCCCAAGACAAAATCATCTGCCGAAACTGGATTATTTTAGTGAATCGTGTTGGCTGGCAGCCGACAAAATGGAGCAAGTTGTGCTCTGACCACTTCGCGTCTGATGCATACGATGTTGATCCTGCCATCGTGAAGTCTGTTGGTTGAGAAGCATTTAAAGTACATCGGAGGCTGAAACCCGTATCTATATTTGAGCACAAAAAACAACCGAAAGAACGAAAGAGCCGGGCAATGCAGAAACGCCAAATAATTGAGGTAAACACATTTTTATTTGATTTCAAAGCGCACGGAGCACAGAGCGGACAGCAGATAACGGAATTGCAGTTTTATTGCTTATAGATTATCAGAACATTTCAAAGGGGACACAGCCCCATTGGATAATAACCTATGGATTAACTACATCATCGTTTTTATCGTTTTAATGCCATTCTAGACCAGACAAAGAGGAAGGTAAGCCTAGCTCATGTTAGTACCTAGCGCCACATGTTTTGATGTACGTTTTTGTTGCTAACCTCGCGAGTTTGTATCTTTCAGTGTTGAGGTGGGCACCGTTAGATTCTGTGTCTTTACGATCATAAACAATGTGTTGGATGTGGAGCTAGGATAAGTAATAAGGGAGCTAGGAGTGATTTTCGGTGCAGTAATAGGTTAGCATTTTTCGCTCTGGGCTAATTCAGAGGCTCACTGTTAGCATTGTGTTTTTTGTTTTTTTTAAATGAAAAAGATCAGTTAAATGAGTTTTTTCCCGTTATATGGATATAAAATATTCATAGTTTATTAAATATTAAGGTTCCTTAGACGTCGTTTCCTGAAAATGACGCGATTTCGGGTCCGTGGGGCTAAGAGGATAACAGAGTATGTTTTATTTTTTTTTCACAACAGTTGTATTTGGATGGAATGAATACCTATAGTGATAATTCAAAGTAATAAAATGATTTTTACAGTGAAAAAGTTCAAATGGAACTGATGGTTCCCAAATTACCCAGAGGTCGCCTGGACTTTATTTTTCTAAACCTCTCTAAAAAGGTCAAATTTCACTTGTTTTGCATCAATCTTGATACAGGGTACTTATTATATGTTATAGTTTGGATTCGTAAAGCTTTTAGTCTATAGTCTACTCAGAATCAGACATGATAACGAAACTAAGTTGTACTATCGGCGGAAGCAGCTGTGAGCGATAAGCCAGGTGGAAATATGTTTGGCCACTCTGACGTCACACGACGCCATCTTGCGGAGACGAGCGGCTGAGAAATAAATCGTCGGACTTGGTGTTGGGGGTTGAACAAAATAAATATTGCGCATTGCCAGACGCATATTATCTCCGATTTTAATACTGCAATATCTTAGATAGTGTTGTAGCTATATGATTTCGATTTTACTGGCAATTATAAAAAAATCTTTGCATTTGATCTTTAACCATAAACGTTATCGTTTACTTTCTCCGTCTTTATATGCAGAGATGGGGTCGTTACTAAAAAAAAGTAATATATTACATATTACTTTTAAAAAAAGTAATATATTACACTACTTCGTTACTCTACATAAAGTAACTCGTTACTTTACTCGTTACTTTACTCGTTACTTTACTCGCAGGGCCGGCCCGCCCCTCCCTACAGGCAGATCACGCAGACTGCTAAAGTTTCAAATGTTCTCTTTAGTTCAGTTTCCATTGTCGCATAAGACTGATCCAGATCCTGAATGTTTTCCTATCTGACCATGGCTGTCCTCTGTCTCCTGCTATCTGTATATTTTGCGCAGTCTATCTCTGCTCACGCTGTTGCGTCGGCGTGTTCTCCTGCGTGTTGGCCATGTGTTGCACTGGAACCAGACACCGCAAAGACTTCAGCCGAGCACATACGAACTGCGCATGCGTGAGTGGCAATAACTCTCCTTACCAGCAGGCGGCGGTAGTGTATATTCGTCATTCAAAACAGGCAACAACCGGAAAACAGAGAAGAAGAACAGACTACGTGATATAAACAAACAACAAATAGCTGTGCGTTAGCTTCACCTAGTGTTATTTGCAGGTGTTTGTTGAGGTTTGATTATGACTGAATTTAGTAAGTAACGAAGTAACGCGTGTCGGGGCAATGTTAGTAACTGTAGTGTGATTACTGAATTATAAAAGTAGCGCGTTACACTACTCCGTTACCGACAAAAGTAATATTATTACAGTAACGCGTTACACCCAACTCTGTTTATATGTCAAAATTACTTTTCTCCGTTAATCTCTGTCACGGTGTTTCCAAAGCAACAACAACTTCCTGTCAACAGCGCTACCTCTCCTTCAAAATAAAAGCATGTCCACAAATAGGAAGCCAAGCCAAATTGCACTTAAGACATATACAACTGCAACGAAAGTAACACACACAATGCGCTATCCTTTTCAATTTCAAAGAACACAAATTGGGTTACATTAACAAATAACTATAAAACAACAATACTGTAGAATAACAAAATGAATGCCGTGAATACACCGAAACACACGTGTTGAAGTGGTTCGCTGCTGATTACTATTGAATTGTGTTACTCCAGTAAGATGGAAATATAATACTTTGTTTATTCATGTTATGTTAAGCTGCTGTTGTTCATTGCATTATTACTAGACTAGTTAGTCTTAAGGCTAGAATTCTGCACGAAGCCACATTTTTATTTTATTATTTGTGAACTTGTGAAGCTAGTCAAGCTACCTCTTTCCAGTAGAGTTATTTTTGTTTTGTTACTGCACTATCTGCACTCAATTTGTTTACATGTTTATTTTGTGGTGGACCACTGATAAGCTTTATTTTTGTTTTGATCCAATGCTGCACAACTGAACTGATCCAATGCTGATGTGAAAAGAAGAAGCTATATCCATGTTGGATAGAATGGATAGTTGGGTACTGTCATTTAAATAAAAAAAATAACCTTAAGGGACAACTTGAATGCTTTTTTCCTTTTTTTTCTCAATGCATTGCATAAAGATCGGATCGGGAAAAATCGGTATCGGCAGATTGTCAAAATCAAATGATCGGAATCGGATCGGGAGCAAAAAAGGTGATCGGGACATCCCTAAATGTAACCTTTTTTTTAAAGATTATTATTATTTATTTTTTATGTTAATCCCAGTATAGCTGAACCTAAAAAGAGGGAATGACATGCAGACAATTGCTGGCCATTGTGACTTCACTCAAGCATTGTATGAGTGGCAAACTCCTTTCAGGAAATACCTGTGTTAAAAATTAAGAGTTAAGCGAAAGATAGTAAAAAGAGAGTGTGTGACAGTGATTAGTGCATGTGATGATTGGGATAAAGGTTGCAATGACAACAACCGTGTTGATTGACAAGGTTGCAATGATAGCTTCCGACCAAAAGATTCAAAAGTAATTTGTCACATGGATGGCTGGAAATTATATACAGTAAACTGATTATTTACTGTTGTTATGCAAATTTAAATCTGAGTCAGACTTTCATGAAGCAGCTCACTTCAGAAAACCACATATTTCGCCATTCATCATTCTGCAAGCAGGGCTGCTTAAAAAAAGGATTCAGATTCCTTACTGAAACCGATCTGCAAGGGAATGATACTGAAGATGCCACCCGTGTCTCTATTTCTTTACCACAAATGAGCAGCTCATGGATTAAATCAGTAAATTCAATATAAAAAGGGCAGTCTTCTCTTACAATAAAATAGAAGGTTTAAAATTCCATTACCACCATTATGTTCCTGATGTGCAATGCCCCCTTATGTTAGCCACTGTGGATCACCTTCTAAATTGGATTAACCATATGGTTTGCAAGACTGCGACATGTGTTATATTACTATAATTTGACCAACAACGTTTTTTAAAGCAGCAATTGTGGAGAGGAATCACGATCCAATCCAATCATTACTGTAGTTCACAATCCCTATAGACATCCATCTTATAATGAATGCAAAGTGTAAAATGAAAAGCTTTTTGTACAGTGCTCATTGTCAGGTTGCAAGTGATAATTCAGGGAAATAACCTAGCATTGTTTCATGCTAGTGTGGCGGGGTGGTGTGTTTGTAAATATTAATAATATACTAAAATAAGGGATAAAGGACCGACAACGCCACATTGCACCCCAGGATATAAACACAAGACAGTAAATTAGGACACAGGTTCGTTAACTGAGGGTCAGAGACATGTTTCAAAGTAAAGTCATTTTTATTTAAATGTAATCAAAAGAAAAAGGAAACTCAGGGAATGTTGCTGTAAGATAAAATCGTGGGTTATAAACACAAGAACTATTCAGTTTAAAATTATCTTTATTAAATGTTAAAAATAGTTACCTAAAATGCAACATTAAAAGTCTATATAAGAACAACAAATCAAAACTAAGGTGGGCTGAGGCCAGTTAATGGGGTGGCAGGCTACTTCACGTGACACTATAAGCGCATTCACACCGCAGTACTTTTCCCACAAAGGTTCATGAGAACGCGATCTGTAGGCTACTTAGTTCATGAGAACTAAAGAGTTCTCATGAACTAAGTAGCCTACAGATCGCGTTCACCCCGGAATAAGTCCCTGGGGGTGGATTAGGCAAATGAAGCCGCTGACGTCACTTCTTCTTCTTCTGCTTTGAGTTTACTGGCAGGCCGCAAACCACTTCACGGCGTATACTGCCGCCCAAAGTCCCCGGCCGGAAGACCCCGGAGTTGGGGACTGGCTTCAGTAGAAGCTGCTGGGACTTCCAGCGACTTCTACTGAAGCCTTCCGAGTAAATCGCCAGTAAAACGCCAGTAAAACGCCGACACCTCCTCATCTCCACCGCTCCCATGTTTTATTTTGTGTTGCCATAAGTTAGTCTCTCTGCGTTTCTGCACTGGGCTAATGCTAATGCTAATAATGCGGTTTGCAATTCAGGACTCCCTGGAAGAAGAGATCTTGTATCTCAATGGGACATTCCTGGATAAATAAAGGATAAATAAAAATAAAAATCCGCCCAGCCAATCAGAAATAGGAACCTTTTTCTCCCACGAAAGTCCCTGCTCTCTAGCAATCAATGCAGGGACTGAAAAGGCGGTAAAAAGGTTCTCATGAACTAATTTTATTACCGGCTCTTTTTGGTGTGAACGCGACAAAAGAGTTCTCATGAACTAAGTTCTCATGAACCTTTGTGGGAAAAGTACTGCGGTGTGAATGCGCCTTATGGGTACAACCAAATACTCACCAGGTGCAGTCACAGCAAACCACACAGAGCAAACCGGTCACTCACGCGTGCTCCCCGGGGCTCTTCACCACAACAAACAGTGAGGGTGACTAGCCCCCCCAATGACCGGCACTCAGCTTTACTAAAATAAAACAAACAACTGAAACAAGGTTTAACAAAAAGGATCCCAGTTGGTCAAATAATGATAAACAGGTCAAGTATAAGCCTAAGACAAATGCAGAACTAAATCAACCAAAACAACACTAAGTCAATGAGAACAAAACAAAACAGCAGCAGGTGAACCTAAAAGCAATAATTAAAAGGTTAAAAATGTCTCTCCATGCGGCATCCAAACAATTCAGGTTCTGCCCTCATGCTCCAAGCGCTCAGAGAAAGGAGTAGGCCTACACATGTAAGGTTTCCCCACTGACACAAAGAGGAGGAAAGAATGGCTCAAGTCAGCAGGAGCAATTTAACTATCACAAAAGACAACAACAGCAACAACATATGTGAGGTAATCATATTTTTCACAAAACGAAGACCACATCATTGGGAAGCTTAACGTCTGTTTAATCAAAATAAGGAACAGGGAGAGGCTTGCAGAACTCTGGGAGTTGAGACTCAGGCTCAGGGTGATGGTCTCATTGCAGGGTTCTTGTGCTGAGAGAGGGAGACAGGAGAAAGGGTTAAATACATCTAGCAACCTATAGGATGGGAAATTGCTGACCTATTTGAAACTTACCTTGTGTTTTCACTCTCACTTAAGTCCCTCTCCCTTTGCCATCAATCCAAAATCAGCTGAGCTGCAACATAATACAGACAGGTAATAATCAACACAATCACAAGGACATTATATGGCTCTGCTAAAAACACTCACCCATAAGTTACGTTTTTGTTTACTGTTTGGAAGTCTCAAATATCCACTCTAAATCCATATCAATAGCGATGTATCACACAAATTGCTCTCTTCCTTATTATTGTGTAACGTGAACTATATTATACTAGCTTGAACTCTAAAATGGATATCCTCATTTCACCACCTCCACCCACTACAATCACACGCCCCAATGTTATATTTAAATATTTAACTCCCTCCACCCCGGATAAAAGCACTTTAAGAAGCCCCTTTTCTCTAATTCCACAACGTTGGGTTGAAATAACATTAGGAGAACGGATGAATAGGCTGTTCATGGTTAACGTGTGTTGCTAACTTTATCCGGAATCCTAGCCTAATCTGTTATCTGTAAACGTTCCCTAAATCTACTGATTTAGGGATAATCTTCACGGAATCCACTAACATCCTTTAATACACATGTTAATTTGACTCAGATGTGCTGATAATATCCGCAATATAGATCTTTAAACGTCTTCTTACCTTTAAAAGTCCAACACGAACGGTCTATTATGCTGCAACTCTACTGCGCTGCTAGCAGATAGCCCCGCAAATCAGCGGCAAGCTAACTTCCGGGGAACTATTGAGAGCTCCACGATCCGCCATTGCTGTAAAAAAACTGGTCCATTGGAGTGAACGGAGATGTCGTAACTCTTCTATCTATATGGCGCTGGACTGGGGTACGTTGTAATGTGATTTTACATGTTAGAGTAGCGAGTGACGCAATTTATAGTTTTAATTTGTACGTCACCAGGAGTAGGACTCAAAGGACTCGGGTTAATCGAGAGGGGAGACTCGTCACGACCAGCTCATTACTAGGATCCGGGTTAATGATCCAGATGAATCAGGACTCACCCATCTCTACTTTGTTCTTCCCCTTGGCTCTCCTTTCATGGTTGGTGGTACAGGTAGGCTGCAATACTAAAATGTTGGATATTCATTTCTTCTAGTATTGTATGCTTACTTACAGATTACTGAAGCTCAGCAAGGTGCTAAAACCTCTTCCTGTGGTGAGTATACCCCTGCGAGATGGAGTTCATGACTTAATGAGCTGTTCATGAGCACTCATGAAACATTCATGAACAACTCATTATATGTTCACTTGTCATGTTCATGAACCAACATTCTTAAAATGCTCATGAACCATTTTAAAGAGCAGTTCATGAAATTGTTATGAACATTGTTCATTCATATAAAGTTCCTGTTTTGCTCATGACAGACTTTTATGAGCAATGTATGAACTTTTCATGATCCAGCCAATCACAAAATTATAATTAAAACCCCAAAAGGTTTGCATGAGCATTTCATGAACTTTTCATGACTATTAGCATTTCATGAATTTTGGATGATTGTGGCAAGTTCAGAATATTTTTGAATATTCATGAGCATTTTATGAACTTTTGATGATCAGTGTGATGATTTTAAAGACCTCTTGAATATTCATCTACTATTTGAACATTTCTTTATTTTTTAAAACTTTCAATCTTAAAACAAAACAATAGTGAATATGAAACTGAACATTATCTTTATTAATTTGGTGACATTCATATCATTTTATGGTTTATCTGTACTGTTTGAGAAGCAGTATGAGTAAGTAGCGCCAAGGTGGAATCTTTCTCAGGTGAGCGGTGACATCTGGGTTATCTTAGGGGGGGACACTTCCGCCCCCTCCTCAGAAGCAATCCAGACGATCAACCGGATCCTGTGTATAATTATTGCTGCTTACTTTTCTGTTTTCTACAGGTCAGTACATGATGACAATGATCGATGTTAACTTGTGTGAATTGTATATGATGTTGGAGATGTTTAGGAGAGTGTGTCAGAAAGTTTTGAGCATGTTTGACATAGTAACGGTATTTTAAAAATACTAAACTGTCGGCAACAATAGATGCCATTTTCGCGGGCTTCAGCCGCGCCTGGGTAAGTGTGACCTGAGCGAAGGCTCGCAGGCAGGTTAGCTGCTGCGCACGGGTAATATGTTTTGTTTACCTGAGTGCAGTCTTGCAGGCACATTGCCTTGTTTTTTGTTTATTAACATTGACAGTGTATTTTTGTGATCTCCATAATATGTTATATTTGGTAAAGATAGATATATTGATAGAAAGTATTATTTGATAGCGTTATGTGTTTATATTGACTATGTTGAATTTCTCCTTGAGATACAGTAATTGACTGTGGATAACTTAAAGGGGACCTATCATGCAAAATGCACCTTTGTACGTCTTTTATACATGAATATGTGTCCTCGGTGTTCCAGGGAACTCACCAAGTGTCAGAAAACACAACCCTCTCTATTTTCCTCCTTCGCCAAATCTCTAAAAAAGGGGCTGCAACGGATCTGAAAAAAACGGATCCACATTCCAATACTTTTCTACGTCACAAAGAAGTGCTCCGCTTATTGGTCAACTCTCCACCTATCAGGGGAATGAGCCACGGCCACGTGCATTGCCAAACCTCTCATTCGCATATAGGCTATCGGCAGGCTAAATAATCAACACCCCAGTCACATCTGTGTTTTTGCCTGCTCTTGCCAGGATGTCTAAGCTAGTTAAACGTTGTGCTGTTGTTGGCTGCAAGACTCGGGACAGGGGACTGCATGCAATGCCATCAGTGGAAAAAGAAATGAATCTGTGGCTAGACTTAATTTGTGCCAGAAGACCACGGAAGATTTCTGTTTGTGTGTTCCAAACATTTTACCACGGACATGTTTATTAACTTCTCTCAAGTCCAACACGGATATGCCTCCAAACTAATGCTAAACCCGGGATCAATACCAACCATCCGGGACCAGGCCAGTGAGGACACATCCAATTTTGAAGCTGTAAGTTTTTATTTAGCGGTGTTTTTCCTGATAAAGCTATCTCTAGCTTGTAGCATGTAGCATGTAGCTTCACCGCATCAATGTCGCCTCAAACCCAAATAGTAATCGGTTAGGTGTTTATATATTTTTGTAGCATTTTATTTTGTACGCTCCGCAGTCTTTGCTTTGTCATTTGAATTATCAGGCATTTGCTAACATGTTCAGACATACTGCCGTAATGGCGATCTGTGTGAAGGCTGTAAAGCCATGTATTAGTATTGTGTATCCTCTACAATCATATTGAGTAAGTTATAATAACAAACGTAATCTTCTGTAGGCAAGTGCCGTTTTTTCCAGCGTTATATGTAAACGCTTTTGTGATTGTAGTCTGTAAGAACGATCAGATATCATCGATCTGTAAGCTAAGCTACGCTACGCTAATGAGACATGCCGTGTTTTGCAGCGTTATATGTAAAAGCTTTTGTGTGTTTACTTGTTTGCGCACATGAATATAAATGGGGGTGTGTTAGGATACAACACTGTGTATGTATGCGAGGGGGGACACACACCACGAGTAAAACTGAGCTAAAGCCCCGTCGGTCTGTTGTTGTTGACAAGGCCTTACCTCTAGCAACAGGCTAATTAGTGGCTAGCACTCATTACAGTCAGTCTACTGAGCTCAGCCCCTCTCCAACACATCACCTGCATTGAGTCAGAAACACAGCATGCACGTTACGGTTAAAAACTAACTCAGATTGGAAAAGGCTAAGCAAAGAGCTTTGCTAAATAGAGAGCTTTGCTAAGAAGTTTCAGTTTTTTTTACATGCATATACTAATCTAAACCACATTTTTTGTTGTGCTTTTTTTACCATTGCACAGCCCTACGTGGCCAACTTGATGGACCTCATCTTCGACCAAGTCTTTGTGGACCCTGCACCATTATGAGCGACCTGACAGGGAGGAGGTCATCGCCGGGTATGCTACACGGTTCAATTTGGCTGCTGTCTGAACCCAACATCGACATTTCACGGATCAGGAAACTCCCTGCGTATCCTGAGGACAACGCAGGCCGGAATCACCACTCTGATCCTGCGTCCAAGGAAGCCCCAGCACCAGCTCACAAAGCTTCTGTAAAAATATTTAGTGTCATTTATACAAAATACAAGTAGGCTACATTTAGTTTTTTTGTATGGGTTTTTTTAACCGTTGATTTTGACAATAAAGTTCCAAGTTGATATCAAAATGTGTCGTGATTATTCATGTTTGGATGGGTAAAGAATATTCTGATTTCAAAAGCATAAGGTTGTGTGTGTGGACCTTTTTGTCGTACACATGGGTGTGTTATGCCATTGCTGTGTAGTATATAATAGTACAATGACAGAATGAAAGATTGCATAAAGCCATATACACCAGTATTTATTTCCATGAACAATATTAGCATTCGTTTTACAATTTCAGTCAAAACAAACAAACCACTCACTGCTCTATTTGTCTCAACTGTAGTCCACCATGTTCAGCTCTGTAAATATGCAACGCATTCTGCAGGGAGAACACATTTAGGCACACAGGCTCCAATCCAGGATGGTCCACCATACAGGTTACTGCATCCGTCTTGACACATTGTGATAAACATATATTGAATGACATGTGAAAAATGTATTTAAACAGACAACTTAGTAAAGCTATCAAAATGTTACCTGTGGTATCTCCATGCAGCACACATTCTCCGTTCAGAAGGCATCGTGGCGCAATTTGCACAAAGAAGTCAATAACTGAGCTTTTAAAAACACATGAAACTACACACATTGCTGACAACTGAGGTGTTGTTGGAGTTATACTTTTTATCATCCTAAGTTATTCAACTTTCCAACGGTTGTTGCAGGATGTTGGAAGAAAAGGACTGTAAACTATTAAACGCAATGAGGCCATTGTATATATGCTGAAAATATGAATGTCTCCCTTTATAAATATATATATATATATCGCTGTTTTTGCGTTACAAACTGTACACATTGCATTCTTGCTAATTAGCCAAAATATGAACGGAATAAGGAGCAAGCATCGTAACAGAGTAAAATAAATAGGGACAACAGCTTGTCAGCTAACCATTCAGAAACGTCCTGCTGCAACCGAGATTTTTGCACCTCCACCAAAACCTCCGCTGCTTCAGGGTCAGTTTCTGGATCAAATTGATAATACGCTTGAACACATGCATTGCCCTGAGATTACATGTTTATTCGACACTCGTAATCACAGCAAGCATGGTAACGTGACTCTCGCCGGCTCATGCCTGCTCTTCTGCAGGGGGGCGTGGTCAGCTGCTGCTCAGAATTTTCAAAGACGGGCTTGGAATAAAGCGAAAATGAGCGAAACGAGGCATGTCTAAAAAATGATCTGTTTGGTATTTTGAAAAATAAAATGTATAAATATACCTTATATAGGTATGGTCATACACTATATCATTTAAATATAGCATGATAGGTCTCCTTTAATGGAGAAATGTGATGTTTGTAAAGTACAGCTATTTGAATGTAACTGTGTACTTTGAATTTTGAATAAGAAGCAATCCAGACGATCAACCGGATCCTGTGCACTTTTCTGTTTTCTACAGAAATCATTTATTGTTGCTGTGGTACCCAAGCTTTTGGGACCCGTAACACATGTTGTTGTGCAGCTGAGTATCAAGAACTGTGCTTCAAATAGTGATGGGATTAATTGTAGTGCTCCACCTGTATACATGTATGTTTGTATGATAATTTGAGTAAAGTTCCATTGTGATTGACATAATTGTTTATTTCTATATGCCAATTGACCCACAGTCAATGGTTCATGAACAGTTCATGAACAGTTCATAGCCAGCCATTGAATTATATTCAGTGACTGGGTATGAACTGTTCATGAAGTTGTTATGAACAGTTCTTGATATGTTCTTGGTTGAAAACTGAATATCCCTACACACACTGAAAACTCCATTTCATGAATTGTTCATGAACCTGCCTAAAACCATATTCCATGAATTGTTCATGAACCATTCCAGCACAGGAGTTTCATGAGTAGTTCATGAACTGCCCTAGTGCCATTTAATGTTCATGACAATTTCATGAACAGTTCATCAACTTTGTTATGAGCTGTTTATGAGCCGTTTATGAGCTGTTCATGAATATGGTTCACTGATATTCCATGAACTTTTCATGACAAGTTCATGAACATTTCACTATCATCTCACTGGGGCAGATTCCACCAATACTTAACTCGATAGCATGTCTGCATGTAGGGGAGGAAACGTATACAAAATGTACACCACCCCAAATTGATCATGTTGTTGATAGTGCTATAGATGCGCTGCGAATACAATTAGACTCTGTTGCTCCTTTGAAAAAGAAGAAAATAAAACAACATAGATTAGCTCCATGGCATAATGCCGAAACCCGCAAAATAAAGCAAAAGTCTAGACAACTTGAAAGGATATGGCATTCCACTAAACTTGAAGAATCTCGTTTAATTTGGCATATTACTCTCAATGAATATAAGAAAGCACTGCGTAAAGCGAGAGCAGCCTACTACTCTTCATTAATAGATGAGAATAAGAATAATGCAAGATTTCTTTTCAGCACTGTAGCCAGGCTGACAGAGAGCCACAGCTCCATTGAGCCTTCTATTCCCATAGCACTCAGTAGTAATGATTTTATGTGCTTTTTTAACGATACAATTGTTACTCTTAGAAACAAAATTAATGACCTCTTGCCTTTGACCAGTATAGTGTTATCAACAGCTCCCGGAAACGTAAGTTCTAATATTACACTAGATAGTAAACTAGAATGCTTTTCAGCCATAAACCTTGAACAATTACACTCAATGATTCTCTCTTCTAAACCATCAACGTGCATGTTAGACCCAATTCCAACTAAGCTGTTGAAGGAAGTTTTTCCATTAATTAGTACTTCTTTATTAAATATTATGAATATGTCTTTATTATCAGGCTATGTTCCACAATCATTCAAAGTATCAGTGATAAAACCGCTTCTTAAAAAGCACAACCTCGATCCAGAGGTTTTAGCCAACTATAGACCTATTTCTAATCTTCCGTTCCTCTCAAAGATTCTTGAGAAAGCGGTCGCAAAACAGCTGTGTGATTACTTAAAAAACAATGATTTATTTGAAGATTTTCAGTCTGGCTTTAGAACACATCAGAGCACAGAGACAGCTCTGGTTAAAGTCACAAATGACATTCTAATAGCCTCAGACAAGGGACTTGTCTCTATTCTTGTTTTGCTCTATCTCAGTGCTGCATTTGATACTATCGACCATGACATCCTATTGCAAAGACTAGAGCACTTAGTTGGCATACAGGGAACTGCTTTAGGCTGGTTTAGGTCCTATCTATCTGAACACTCTCAGTTTGTACGTGTCAACGATGAATCTTCCACGCAAACCAAAGTTAGCCATGGAGTGCCACAGGGCTCAGTGCTCGGACCTATTTTGTTCACATTATATATGCTTCCATTAGGCAATATTATAAGGAATCATTCTGTAAACTTTCATTGTTATGCAGATGATACTCAACTATATTTATCAATCAAGCCTGATGAAATGAATCATCTAAATAAAATTCAAGCCTGCCTTAAGGACTTAAAAACGTGGATGACCTTAACCTGTTAAGCACTGAGCCTGTTTTTCAGGTCTCAGGCTTGAAAATGACATTCCCAGAACAAATGACCATATCTTCCCTTCTAAAAGGGTTAAATTAATAATCTCTTTTCTCAAAGTAATGATAAACCTGTGAGTTTGATGTAGAAAAGTCAGAATCAATATAGATGTTTATTTTAAAGAAAATTCAGATTGAACATAAATAAAGTAAAAAATTGTAAATTAGAGCGTCCGTCCAAAAAGTATTTTTTACTTATAGTGAAAACTAACCTTGGATGATGGTAAGGTAGACTAAAAGCTTTAGGAATCCAAAGTAAAACATATAATAAGTACCCTGTATCAAGATTGATGCAAAACAAGTGACATTTGACCTTTTTAGAGAGGTTTAGCAAAAACACTCCACCTCTGAGGTGATTTGGGTGGAAATGGGCGTTTTTACCGTTTCTCTGGAACCCATTGGTCGATTTTGGTGGTTGACATCTCTTTTTGACCGTTAGAGCCAATAGAATCGAAGGAGAATTTCCACAAACACACACACACTACCATTGAGAAATGAGAGCTATGCGCACACAGTTTTGCATGAGAGTGAACCTATCTCTCGCTCTGACATCTGGAAACATAAAAGCAGGTTTATTTCTTATGGATTATCAGAAATCATTTCAAAGGGACACAGACACATTGGTTTAACCTATGGATTAACCTTCAGCAGCGTTTTTATCGTTTTAATGCCATTGAAGACCACTTTTGACCAGACAACGACCAAGGTAAGCCATTTTGCCGTTTTTAGCTACCTAGCGCCACATGTTTTGATGTCTGTTCTTGTTAATATCTTCAGAACAGGTTAAAATGTTCTTAATTGTGGTTGTTAATGGAGAAATTGCAGTGTGTAGTTCTTCTAGTTTTATGTTGAGATGTATTGGTGCATCAGAACAGAGGCTTTGGTTTATGGAAATGTTTTGTCAGAATTGTTTATTTTCTTTGTTCAACATTGTGTTTCCTGCTGATTTGTTTTATTTTTGAGCATTGGAATTGTGTAGAGTACAACACCTCTGTGTTAGTCTCTGATTTATTGTGTTGCTGGGCTGTAAGGCTTCTTTGACTTATGTTTTCTTTGTATATTTTGTGTTTTCTCAGCACCTGAGGGTGATCATAAATAATACAGCTGAACCCACAATATCAGAATATCAAGAAATCCTCAAACCACACCAGTTTCCACCACACACAAAGCTGCATTGAGATGTTTCAATAAATATGTTCTTCTAGTTGTGAGCAATATGACAACATTTTGCACCTAAAAGACTTAATGCCGTTATTTTTGTGGGGCTTGTCACAAAATTCACTCTGGGATGCCCTTAACATTTGCACACCCACAATTCTGTCATCCACAGCTGTTAACAAGATTCTAGAATAACAACAGCCTTGAGGTGTTTACGGTGTTGTGTCTTCAATTATCTGGAGAGCTACCTGCCAGGTTGTGTCTAATTCCTTGCAAGGCAAGAGTGTACACTAACAAGTATGTTTATTCCTGTCAGCTGTTTTTCTACCCAGAGCAAAGCACACATTTAACAGTAAGTTCACCTGTTCTTTGTTAATGGGCTTTATTTATTTGACATTTATTTAGGCTGAGGCTGAGGCTCTTTTTCCCCACGTATTCATTATCAAAGGGAGACGTACTGTGATTTCATTGTCCTACTTTTTATAATTCTAGTCTGCTTTCCTGTTGTCTGGAGGCTATGGGTTTTGTGAACTTTAAAAATATGTTGTTTCTCTTTTCTGTCCTTCAAAACATAATCAGTTCCTGAGAACCAGAGGCCAGAGGGAATACATGCAATGAAGTGTCTAGAAAATAGGAATCTAACTCAGATGTTGCACTCTCATTGTATCATGTTTTGTTTTTATCTTTGTCTAAATCCTGTGACATATATTGTTGACACCTTGATCACTGATTTTCTGCCAAACTCTCATTGAATGAAATGTCTCCAATGGAAAGCGTCTGTCTCCTTTAGTCTTCCTGTTCCTGTACGGCACTCTGCCAAGTGTTGACAATGAAACTTAAGACACTGCACCTCAAAAAGATGTATTCAAGGCACTAACTTGTGAAGTGAATTCAATCAAACTTTGGGTTGTTTAATAAAAAACCTGTGTGAAAACGGGAGACTATAATAAATAGCCTGCATTATAATTCTGAAGCTTTTTTTTCTATTCAAATGTGAGTGGCTATAAATAAAGATACAAACACATGTGCATACCTGTTCGCTTGGATCAGTCATTAGCCCGCATGGTTTTTCATACCACTGCTACGCTGACGACACCCAATTAATTCTGTCCTTTCCCCGCTCAGAGACCCAGGTCGTCGCACGCATCTCTGCTTGTCTAGCTGACATCTCTCAGTGGATGTCTGCTCATCACCTCAAGCTCAACCTTGACAAGACTGAACTGCTTTTCCTTCCGGGAAAAGATTGTCCCACTCTTGACCTAACAATCCACATCGGCCCCTCTGTTGTTTCCCCGACTCAGACTGCAAGGAATCTGGGTGTGATCCTAGATAACAACCTGTCCTTCACTGCAAACATCGCTGCTACAACCCGTTGCTGCAGATACACGCTTTACAACATCAGGAAGATACGTCCCCAGCTGACACAGAAAGCGACGCAGATTCTGGTCCAGGCTCTCGTCATCTCACGCCTAGACTACAGCAACTCCCTCCTGGCTGATCTACCTGCATGTGCCATCCGACCTCTGTACCTCATCCAGAATGCAGCGGCTCGTCTGGTCTTCAACCTTCCTAAATTCTCCCACATCACTCCGCTCCTCCGCTCCCTTCACTGGCTTCCGGTAACTGCTAGAATCCACTTCAAGACAATGGTACTTGCTTACCATGCTGCGAATGGATCTGGCCCTTCCTACATCCAGGACATGGTGAAACTGTACACCCCAGCGCGTGCACTACGCTCTGCATCAGCCAAACGACTCGCTGCACCCGCACTGCGAGGGGGACCCAAGTTCCCATCAGCAAAAACACGTGGGTTTGCTATCCTGGCTCCAAAATGGTGGAATGAGCTCCCCATTGACATCAGGACAGCAGAAAGCCTGCACATCTTCCGGCGCAGACTGAAAACTCATCTCTTTCGACTCCACCTCGAGCGATAGAATTACTAACAAAGAACTGCTAACAGAGCACTTATATACTAATAAAGGACTGGCTTATCTATAGCCAGCTGAGTAGCACTTGAAATGCTTGGCTCTATGAAACCTGATGTACTTATATGATTCTGTTTTCTTCAAGGTTGTGTCTTCCTGGTCGAATGTCGAATGTAATGTAATGTAATGTACCAATACATATTAGTTCAACCCAAGGATATTTGCTCATTACAGGAAAGACATATCCTCATAACATCTATATTGGTAGCAAACTGTATTTATGCTTTTCATATACAGTTCCAAGTCGAAATAATATATTTGTCAACATATCATGTTAAGTTGATTCTGGTTTTATAAGTAATTGCAACACACTGATAGTCTACTGGCTGCATCCTCCGATGAAGGCCTATATTGAATTAAATATTGCTGTTTCAATAATTCTCAAAACAGATAGCGCTGAGTTGATGTAGCAGGAATGTTAATGTGGTGAGTAGTAGTATGGAAAAACTCTAATAATGCTGTCCAGTTCAATAGACAAATTACCTCAGGTTAACATGAATCCCATTATCAGTGTCAGTGATTTGAAACATGCTTGTAATATATGATTTCATAATGTAATATTTAGTTAATGCAGTGGTTCAGTGACCACCTGCAAAATAGTTCCTAACATCGGAAAGGGCTCCTATAATTGAGTTTGTCAGGAAGTGGGTTGAAAAGGTATTACGTTGGTTTGGCAGCATGTATTAATGGCAGGCATGCCTAGTGAGCCTGTCTCTCACTTTGAGAATATGCTGGCGGGATTTTAATTCGTAGGTGTGCATTCTTAGAGAGGTCTAGAAACCTCATTAGGTAAATTGATAATTGTATGTCTGATTAGATCAATTATTTTCAATTGAAAAATATTAGGAAATGTGTCAGAATGTTAAGGAATCATTTGAAGTAAACAGGGAAAAATAAATGTAAATGGTCACTGAGAATTTTCAAAAAAAGCTTTCATGTCAAGAAGAAAAGAATGATTATTTTAATTAGCATTGATGAGTTCTTAGGATAATTGAGGGGGCTACATTTGTAGCTCTCACTCAATAGTAAGGCAATTATCACAAGTTCATTTAATGAGACTGCAATATTGCTCCGGAAATTAGTGAGCTTTTTTAAGAAATAATATTCTACTTCATGCAAAAATACCTTTTTACATGCTAGGTAGGTAGGTTAAACATCATGAATTTCCCTTTGTAGATACCTGCCCTTTCCAGTGCAGGTTGTGAAAAGTGCCTTCAGGATGCCCTTTTTGGATTTATTTGACACTGAGCAACTTTCTATAGAAACTAATAGAGCCCCTCCATCAAGGCTGCATCCAGTTCCCTTTATACATCCAAGACTAACAAATAAAAACATGTCCCTGTCTTTTTTCGTGACTTTTTTTATTGAACCTTTTTGCAAAAGACGGATGGGCAATCTGTAAAACTGTTGTAATCAAGACAAAGCTCAAACTCTCGTCACTATCTGTGAGTAGTGCAAGATGAGAGCCAGCACGTTTTACTACGTGTTTTGTATGTCACTACAGATGCAGGGATGACAATAGCCATTTAGCTAATTCATTTGCATAGTTGGAGATTACCAAAAAAGGAGGGAAACCCAAAATGAATTGTTCAATTTCTGCCTGAGTCATGGAGGACAATAACTCAACAGACCACAACTGTCATGCAGCTCATATACAGTAATAGACTTAAACATTGTTCCTGGATATTGACTAATCTTGTTTTTTTTTTAGTAGCTTAGAATCTTGGTTGTTGAGTGTCCCAAGTGCAAAGCTACACACAGTCTTGTAAATGTATATGGTACATTTATTTGGAGCATCCTATTGAAATGTCCTTGGTTTGGCACCATTGCTGAACTCTATTGCATTTCAATCGAATTATCCTTAAAGCTTTCCCTCTTTTCTTTTTGAAAAACCTATGCTTTTAGTTCAAGGATAGCCTGGAATGACAGAACCATTTTTCTTTGAAAATAAAGTATCTCTGGGGAACTAATCATTAATTTTCATCAGTCATAACAATGTTTTCCCCTTTAGGAATATCATTTCTAATTTGTAAATAAATGATACAGCTATTAAAATGCATACACTTGTTGCAGAGTAGATGTACATGTTTGAGAACATTAACCCTTTCAGAGTGTGTTTTTACTTCATCATGGTTCAATCGTCACAAACAAGTCTCTTTTGTAGCCTCCATTTGTACTTGCTCTTCCCTCTCTGACCTCTGCAGGTTTCAAAAAACAAGATGGCAGCTTGCAAACGATAGTCCACAAACCAATGGGTGACGGACAGCAATGATGGCAGATAATATGGTAATTTGTCATCTTTATATCATCTCTGTATAAAGATGACATCGTTTTGTTATAAACTGCTCTTAAAGCAGCACATTGTGATAATCTACAATGGTAATATTGAATGCTAAATACAGCCTTATGTAAAGGAGAAACAAATAATTCCACTTCCCTGTTTATCACAAACAACAGAGCAATGATTTATAGGAATAATTGTCAGTACAATTGCACTTATCATTGGAAATGTGTGCAGTAGGGGGCACTGCTACGTTAACCAAACTTGCATTTAGAGAAGATCTGACCCACCTGACCCACCCTGTGTTAAATCCTCAGTGTTCAATCAGGGTTACAATCGATAGCGTCTCCTCATTGAAGAGTGAGGATGTCTCTTTGCTAAATTAAAAGATCTCGTGATCCATTGAACACTTTGTAAGCATTTCTTATGTTAAAGTAAGTAGATTTTCTTATAAATGGCGACCAAAATAAAATAGCCCCATTAGATCAGTACTCTGAATTCCTCCTGACCGCAATTCTTTTTTGCAAACCATTCATGTAGCGGCTTACATATCCCCCCCACACGTCATCATGGCCGTTGTATTGTACACACATCAAGGACTTAGAACAGTCCTGCTCTGATGCTTGTACCAGCATACCTTTTAGTCATTGAAGTGCAGCACAGACAAAAGCAGGGCTTGATTGAGTGGGTGGGTAGGTGGGCAGAACTGTTGGGTCTGCATGATGGGAAAATAAATACTGAATCCGGTGGTGGTGAATGCCACCGCCTTACAAGATGTGAATCCTTGAGCCCAAACATTATTTATTTCCCTGAATTCAGCCACACAAAAACGGCTGGGCCAAGGAACGACATATTTGTTATCAGCAAACTTCAGAGACAGGATAACATTCATGGGGAGAATCTTCAATAAAGCCATAGTTAAGATAAAGTATTTTGGCATGCTTTGACCAAACCACTGGACTAAAATTAGCTGGCTCATAGGATTTGGTATAGCATGCAGCGTCTTTGTGTGCAGAATAATAGTTTCTAGAATATAAAATGGTACAAACAAGCCTTGCTCTTCTTATTAAATATAGCCTTTTAATGAGAAATAGATTATTATATGAAACATTCATTTGAAATAAGCTGATATAGTGATCTCAACAGAACAGCAAAAAAGTACATCGGCAAGGTATTAGTTGTAAAAATCTTCAGACATATCCATGGACACATGTAAGCAACACTGTGGTAGCATAACGCCATACGAGTAAATGTGCTTGTTTCATGGACTTTGCAGTGGCTCAAAACTAAATATTTATGTACAGTATGCTTTGACAATATAAAACAGTCGTACATTGTCATGAATCTAATTAGATACACAAGACATGGGGGCCCTGTACTTTGTGCTGATGTACTCAAATAGAGTTTTTTTTTATGTAGTCTTTATATTCCTTTTATTTACTCTTATATTTTATTATATTGTTACTGTAGCAGAGGGTGGTTACTGTAACAGAGCTCATATTTACAGATATATTGTACAACAGGGGACAAAGACAAAATCAACCATAACTTATAAAAGTCATCCTTGACTGGTCTGGTGGCTGATTTCCCCACATGCACAAACTTCCTTGAAGGCGAAGTTCTCAAGAGGATATGGAAAGTGTATATTAGATCAACATTTACGGTCTCAAATCCTTAAGCTAATTCAGTGTCATTCTTCTGTGTTACATCTAAAAGGTTCCTCCAGCTCTAAATGTGTTAAAGGGATAGATAACAGGCACTTATAATAATCATAATAATAACTAACAACTCATTTGGATGGTCCAATGTTAGTGCTGAAAAATAAAGTCCACTATTTACTGCATTCCTATTGACTGCAGGCTTGTTAGGCTTAGCTTCAGTATGTTTAAATCAACTCCACAGTACGTTAGCTTAAATGAATCCACAAGGAGGTACCGTTAGCATGCAAATGTTACATTGGCAATGCTATAGATGCTAACATATTTGAGAAAGTGTAAAGTCTATCATGTTAACATCAGCATACTAATAAGCTGGGCTTGATAAACTAAAATACCAAGCAGCTTTGAGACAGCTTGCAGTTACCATCCACACCCAGGCGGACATACTGATCACGATACAGTTTATTAAACTGGAGGTTAAACCGGTCCAATGCCCTCTCTGCTCCTGCTGTTTCTTATCTGATTGATTAAAGTATTGTACTGTGAGATTCATTTGAACCTGACCTGGCCACCACATTTGCAATAACCACTATATTGGATATCAAAAAATGATTTAGCTGACTACTGAATCTCCTGAAATGTATTACATTTGTAGTGACTTAATAAGTGACTAAACTGTTATTTATAAAGCACCTCTCAAGAGTTAAAAATGCTTCACAAAAAGACTGAAAACTGTAAATTAAAACATAAGGATCATCATGGCCACACACAGAAATACATGGTTCTGTTACTTACATCATGACAGAAATGCACATTTACAGGCAACTATAAAAGTTGTCGATGCAGTAAAGTCTTCAGCTGACAAAGCTACCTATCATGGATGTTTCCAGTATTGTAACATGCCTCTGCTTACAGCTAACCACACAAGACTGGTCTCATCACAATGTAAAATGAAAATGGGTATTTTAAAGAACACAACATTAAACACAACAAAAGTACCAAAGCAACCAAACTAAAGCTACATCCATTGACTAACAGACATAAAAAATAAACAATAAAATAATTCGTAATATAACAGTATGCATTTTTAGATGTTAGTCTTGCAACTTGTCTGGCAGCTTTTAAACCTGGAGATGTTTGAGAGCCATGACAGCAGCGACTTAATGTCTGCTTTTTTATTTTTAAGTTGAACCCATCAATGACCAGGACAGCAAGGTTTTATGACATGAGTGACCTTGCCTTTGTTGTTGTTAATAGCAGGTTAACGGATTGGACTTACACAAAGTCATAAGCAATATGATTCAGCATCGGATTACCCAAATAACATGTGACCAAACATTACATAGGTAGTGTTTCATATTTCAATTTGACGATTGAATGTTAAACACAGTCAGAGCTCTGTTGATGTTTCCCGCAACATGCAAAACAAAAACATCTGAAATTTGTACACGAGGTCATTAAACGCTTACAGATGAAACACTGCCAAAAAGGTATTTTAAGATTTAATTTAACAATTTCTTTTTTTTCTTTTTCTTCTTCCTGTGGCACAACAGAGCAATTCAATGGCTTTACAACATGACCCTTATTCAACATAATATGCTTCCTCCTGCCATCTCCCTTTTGCTGTGCTCTTGTCTACAAACTGATAAAATAAAAACATACAAACCAAACATTTCCTTAAATGTATGTTCTTTTGAGAACGGGGATGGACTTAATGTCTACCTCAGGGAAGTGTATGGCTTTAGGTCGTCTTGCAAATGTGCCTGAATGATGAATGTTTACATTTTGCTCTTGGTGCGGAAAAGCTCCACGAATTAGCAGTCACAACATGTACATTTTGCAAAGCTGTACAAAATAGCATTGATTGTTAAATCTTCAGACCACAATATTGCACTCACGCACCAGGAGGTACTGCCTTGTGAAAAACACAGCTTGAATTTCAAACACGGGAAGAAGCGCTCCAAATGCAAGATTTAGCTTAGACTGGAGTCAATCTCAAATGACACATTCAATTAACGAACAGCAATAAGCATCAAGCCAAAATAAGGTATACGCACATTTGCACACGCGCACGCAAACATACATTCATCCACATATATATGTATATATAAACAGCTGGCTTTTGTTATTTGACATGACTATCCATTACTGCCCTGCTGTGTGCCTTACGTATCAGAACAATGACAGAGTGCCTCATAACTCACAATGCAGATTTGCTGTGGGTTTGAAATGTAATAAAGTCTATAAGTAATGTGTTGACTACTTATTCACTAGGGCTATTTAATCCTTACTATGTATAAACATTTTTTAATATTAAACTCTCTGTAATGTCTGAAATACTTTGCACATTAGCTGAAATAAAAAGATATCTGGTCTGCCCTTGTGTTCCATTGTTATTCCTTTAAAAATGTTTTTGTCAGTAAAGAATGGCAGTTTCAGATAAAACCTTTGATCCCTCGGAGTAAAATCAAGGCCTCTTTTTCACCAGTACATATATTTAATATTTCTTTTTTTTCTTCTTTTTTTTTTAGATCTTTTTAGGGAATGACAGACATGCTGGGACAAATATGATACAGTCTTTATAGTGGTTCCATTAATCTTCTTTATCTTAATCTGAAATGCTTTTCATCAGTGCCTTTTTCCTTTATCTCTTTAAGAATTATGCTTACAAAGTTAATATTACATCAAAAGGCAGAAAAGGTCCAAAAATGAAAAAAGAGAAAAAGAAAATTAAGATTAATATCCCCGCCTAGTTCATTTGTTGGGTGTTTCATGTTGCTGTCCTTCTGTGAATGTTACTATGTTCAGCAGAGTTTAGCAGTCAGATGATCTGATTGTTTTAGTATCTCTGTGCTGTACATGTCCAAGGCATGGTTCACTCGAATCATCTCGCTGTTGTTGAGCTTCAGCCTATGCTTGAGCATACAGGAGAAGAGGTCCAGCTGGGGTTTGCCAGGAGCAGATGGAGGGGCAAGGCGGTTAATCCGATCCCTTATGTCCAGCAACAGGAGCATGACCGATGAGGAGGAGTAGAACTGATTTCCCTGTGTGTACGACTGGTTAACCTGCTGCACAGCACTACGGAGCAGGTCGGCATTAAAGCGTAGGCTGTAGCCAAACACTTGGATATCAGATATTTTGATGTAGATCTGCCGCTTGTTAGGATCTCCAAGATCCACTGGACCCTGTCCCGTGTCATTGCGTAAGCCAGTTGGGATCTTAGCGCGGCTACGCAGGTAGATGTGCACCGTCTCAAAGAAGGTCTTCCACCGGTTGCCCAGCAGGAGAGTCCAGTTGAAGCACTGCGAGTTTTGTAGTCGTACCTTTTCCCAGCGTGGGTATCCATGTTCCCCAAAGGGCATGCTCCAGCCTTCTGAGTGGCTACCACTGAAGGGGTTGACATAAACAAAGAACATGGGGTCAATGCTGCTATTTCTCATCTGGCAGATCTTCATCGACAGACCGATAATCATGTGGAGGTAGTCCATCCGGTTTTTGTTACTCTTCAGGGTCAGGGACATGCGCTTACGCCATCTTGGGTCAAAGAAGGTTTCTAATCGGATCTCATTGCTGATGAAAGTCGTGTGAATGTAGAGTCGGGAATCCATTTTCTGCAACAGGTATTTGAGTTCCAGGTCCTGAAAGTCCAGATCAGTTTCAAAGCTGATGAACTGCTCGCTACGTTCTGAATCCACGTTCTGGGGCTCACAGCGGCCACGGTACAACTTGTAGCCTTTGTTGCAGGAGCCACATTGTGAGATGTTGGCCAGGCTGCACATGGCACAGCTGTTGTTGCCACCTATGACGCATGGGATGGGTCGTTGGCATAATGTAACACCTGTGTGGCACACGCATGTCCTTTGGCTCTCCAGGAAGGTCCCCCAGAACCCGTTCTCATTACAGTAGAGGAAAGACTGAACCCTGTTCAACCACTGCATCACAGATCTAGAGAGAAAGGAGAAACAAAATATGGAGATAATCGTTAAAGGTCACATTTGAGAGCTTTAAGAGTTACCATATAAAGAAGACCTTTCATTCACTTATGTTCATGTTTACTATCAACAAATAAAGCTTGTGTTAAATTAGTTTCAATAGTTTGGTAATGCACTTGGAAGCATTACAAATAAAACCCCAAATTAAGTTAATTTGGATGCCTTACTTAGGCTTGTACTATGTAGTCAGTTCACTTAACTTTACTGAAATCAATGGATGCTAATAGTTATAAGGTATACAAGATACAGTGGCAAATCCAAAACTCAATGATATGCTTATTAAATGTTTGGCAGCAATGTATACATGAAAACTATTGAGTCAGGATAGTATGGGAATAGGATCATTTCTTCCCTTCAAGGGGGAGGAGTTGCGTTATTTCCCTCAGGTGGAAGGCATTACTTGCTATTCTTATCTTGTCTCTTATTTTCCCTTCAGGCATCTTTCCCTGTCATCTTGACAGCAATGGAACTTCTTTTCAGACTGTAGGAGGTGAATTCTGAATCTTGATTTTTCAGAGACGAGGTCTGGTCAAGGTTAACTTGACATGTTAATGAAGCCAAGGCTTAACTATGATGGATGGCATTGCATTCTCGGCAGGTCAGAAACCCCCCAAGCTTAACCCAAAATGAGACCGGAACAAATCACCTATAGAGGATAATAGAAGCACATTGCTTGATTCCACTAACTTTGGCTCAAATTGAGGATGGCATGAAGTGAGGATACACATTAAGGAAATGAAAACATGAACTTTCAACAAGCTTACTCAAAAGCAAACATGTCCTTAATTCTACCCCACATAAAACACATATAATGTCAAGACATTAAATTGTCCTTGATGGCCTGGAATTCAATAAAGTACAATCCAAAATAGGTTGTGCTGTTGGTTTTAATGAATGATGTATGTATAATGATGATGAATCTCGCTGATTAATATGTTGTCAATGACTTAGGTTATCTGTCTGACCAATGAAAATGTATTTACTTGCAATTGCAATTTTTTTATACATATTTATTTTCTTTCCAAACTGTAACCCATCGGATCATGTCACTGACTGGTTTCCTGTGTGTTTATCCCATTGGAGATGTGAAATGTACCTTGTGTGGAGAAGTTATTTCTTGACAGTGTTTGCTTATGTGCACTAGTGTTCTCATGTCTGGATTTGCCTCTTCCCCTAGAGATGAGGTGTCTTAATATCCTGGTGCATTCAATGTATTTGTGATTTTTATATCACTTTCCATTTCCTCTCTGTCGTATTGCAGTGTTGCCTGGAGTGTCTTTAGAGAGATGAGTGTATCATGTTTGTTCCCTCCAGCGTGTGTTTGCTGTCCACTCCACTATGAATACAAAAGTAGCTACCTTGCAGAGATGTACTAATATACTGGTTTTACTGTTTTTTTGTGACACAATCTGATGGTAACAGATGTTATTTATCTAGCAAAATCTATTACCCTCATTACTGTGATTATAATTTTTTGTGAAGTGCTCCAGTCTCACAGATTTATTTTGATTAGCTCTGATGGAAGCAGAACAGGCACAGCAGGGTCAGCTAACTAGGCTTCACATCTTTCTGTCTCCAGGTTCTAGGTACTCTGGTTTATTAAATTGTATGTTTATATGAGTTAGTCCACCTACTGAAGCACTGCCAGTTTATGGGTACAGTTTACATAACTGACACATAGGAAACTAGCCTCTTTAAGATTCAGAAAATAACATTTATTATCAGAGGTGAGCTTCATATGTGCAGGATGTTGGAAAAAAACGTCATTCACAAGTAAAAACACCCAAATAAACCAAAGTGTGCACGAAAACGTGAATGAGGGTAATGCAAATTAAAATCAACAAATAGAAAGTTCTGCATTTAAAGATTAACGTGTCTAGTCCTAGTCTGTCTCTAACAGCTTTTATTGGCATTTTAAAACCTTTTTTTTTTTTTCATGTATTCTGCTTAATGACACATTTCAAAGTCAAAATCACTGTGGTGGAACTCATCACAGGAAAAAGTGACACAGACTAAAGGAATGAAGTTCAAAGACCAACAGCGCTGTATCTGGAGAACACACTTGTTGTGAACCCTTCAAAAACGAAACAACTTATCATAGACTTCAAGAGAAACACTACACATCAACAAGGGCAGTATGGAAATCATTTCTGCTTTCAGGTTCTTTGCTTTGCACATTGGTAAAATCGCTCTTGATCTACCAACACCATTACAGTAAAGGTCTGGTCAAGAAGGCACAGCAGGGACTCCGCTTCCTGAGGATTTGAGCAAACCAGGAGAGACTGCTGGTAACCTTCCACTGCTGCCCCATCGAGAGTGTGCTGGCGTACTGTATCACTGACCTCATTGGAGGACTTATTCAGCCTATTCTGCCTTAGTAGAGCAGCCAACATACTGAAAGAGCCATCCTACCCTGGGCACCATCTTTTTAATCTGCTTCCCTCTGGAAGATGCTTCAGCTCCATCAAATCATGGACACACAGATTCAAAAACAGCTTCTGCCACAGAGTCAGGAACTGAACACTGTCAAACACTAACATTGACTGTTTTTCGACTTGTATACATTTTACATAACCTATTTATGCTATTATATTCATAAAAGTAATTCAACAAAGCTATAAATGGCACATAAAGCAATTAGCAATACATGCTATTTTATTGGCCACAAAAATTATCCTCTGGACATAACATGTGTTTATTCTAAAGAAAAACGTTAAGCTCGACAGGTTAGGAAGCTAATGCCCACAGTATGTATTTGTACTGTATAGGTAATTGGATCCTAATTTAAGAGATGGTATTTAAGATATCAGATTTCTTTTTCAACAGTTAACATGATTGTGAAACATTAGACATCTAATACCGCTCCTGCCGCCACTGCGTCAGGCCGTTGTGTCCTTGGGCAAGACACTTCAACCGGAGTTGCTCCTGTGGGTAATGTCCACAGTACATGTATGATACTAATGTGTACTTGTAAAAGCGCCTCGATGACTTCGAGGTGTGAAGATGGACGGTGTGGCGCAGTGCGCTGTGCAATGATCATCAGATCAATGGGTGAAACCCGCCGCTGCTGCGTCTGTAAAGCCGTTGTGTCCTTGGGCAAGACACTTCACCTGAACTTGCTCCTGTGGGTATTGTCCACAGTGACCATTGCATGTATGTAAAATATGTGTGTGATGTGTATTTGTAAAGCGCTTTGAGCACTGGAAAAAGCACTATAATAAATGTAAAGAATTATTATTATTATTATTATTAATAATGCCAGATATACAAGTTATCAAATTATCATTACAATTTGCATACAAAACACATTGATTATGTTGGCTTTAATGTAAAACGTATCCTATTATATTTTACTGGCTATGTATTATTGCATTAGACAAAGGGACAGTCATAAAGTTCCCTCATTTGAATTTATTTGCAATAACTGTTGAAATATCTGTTTGAATTACTGAAAGATATGCCTCCCTCAATAAGATATTTGAGAGCATCATGTGGCTAGTCTAATTTCTCTCTTATTTGTTTCTACAGCAATAGCTTTGTAAAGATTTTCCATATACATTTGAATGAAAATACATCCCAATGGATACTGTTTTGTTTTAATGAATTCAAGCACACTTTAGGTTTGTAATAATGCATCAAACAGGCCCTGGTGTTCAGATGACAACTGTCATCCCCCCCACATTAAAGAACAAGGAAAAGGAAGAAAGAGGTCATCAGAGCATTAGAATGGAATCTGCCGCTGATCAAAGAAAACCGAAGCAAAATGTCCCACAGATGAAGCAAGCTACAGTAATAGAACAATGTTATTAAAATGAGTACAGACCCACATTGGGAATTTAATCGAGAAATCTTTTTGCGTTACCTCGCTTTAGTTTTATGATGCATTCTGCAATTTTGCATTTTTCAGCAACACCTTTCACATGCTCTATAGACAAAGACTGAGTTGCATGATGTTGTATTATTATGTAGTATGTAGTGTGATCGTTGCCATGGCTGTGTTCTTGTTGTCATGATTATGACAGTTACGCATTAGTTTATAAAACATGCAACACTTAAACATGGTTTTGTTCAGAGAAGTTACATGGTTATGCTGGCGGAGCTTTGAAGCTACTCTATCAGTGAACTCCTGTGGTGTATTACTGTCCTAATACTGCTCAAGCTCAGCTATTTGAAAGGAATAATGAGTTATACATGCATGATTAAAACAAATGTCACTCCATTCTTTCTATCTCTCGTGTAGTGTTCCCATAAAGTGACATTGTATCATAACCCACTAAATGTCCCCTGCAATAAATATTGCGAGGGAATGCAAAATTAGTTTAGTTTATTCCCACCATGATCTTTCAAGAGCTTCGTATGAAAGAGAGGAATACCCTTGATGATTTCATGAGACAGTGACACTATATACAGTAGCGTAAACTAAATGCAAAAATTACGTTTGAATATGTTAAGGCAAGATTAAAAAGCAGTGTAAAGTCAAAATCAATAGAAATGATGGCAAAGTGATTCATCACATGGAGGGTATATTCTTATTAGTAAATATGCTTGACTTGACATGAATAATTAAAGCCAATGCATAGCCTGGATGCAAATGATTTGGCTGGGAGTGAAGCTACTTCATGTCTGTCACTATGAATCATTTACACCAAAGACAAACTGCTATGTTTATTATACTTGAAGCAAGCTGCTATACTCATTACAGGAAATGCAATAGGAAATCCAATATAGTTCAGCTATAAAGTTTCCACACAGTTATTGCGGTGAGTGTTCACAACAGGGATTTATGATGCTTGTAATGGATGGATGCCTTGCGGTGAGGTAAGAGAAATTATAAGGTGGTGATATGCATTTGTAATTACAGCCGGGCAACAATGCATCCGACTCCTTTCCTCCATTAGCTGATGTAAAGATGTTTACTGACTGACCTAGAATGATATGCAATGTTGAAAGTGCAACATGCTTGAAAACTTAAAAATATTTTTTGGGGAAGTTAGACTTGATAAGACAAGTTTACATCAGAATAATTGCAATTAGTATAAGTGACTTCCTCTTCCCTACTTTGCATCCATAATTTAATTTAACTAAAGTGTACAAGGACATCATATTAATAGGCATAATATGAATGCTTTAAAGGCTCCATGTAAGAGTAATGAAATAACGTGAAACTATAGGAGGGGCTGGATCATTAACAATGCATCACTCTTCTGTGTTGTGTCAGTCAATACATCGGAGAACTCTATCTGTCCCAGGGTTTCCGTTAGCCGGTAATTACCGGTTTTTAGCTGGTAAAATTTATAAAAAACCGGTAAATTCAAAACCTGACGGTCACAATGTCTGGTAATAATTAGGGAGGCTCCGATCGATCGGCCGCCGGTCATTATCGGCCGATATTCACTCTTAATAGTTTGATCGGTGCTCTCTATAAAGGCCGATCAGGAGAGCTGGATCTGATCGATATGGACATAAACGCGAGTGAAGTGTAACCGGAGCGAGAGAGAGAGATCAGATCCGCTGCTGAGTCTGACCGAGACACGCAGCTCTGTATAATCACCTGAAGCCCCGCCCTCTGTTTAGCGAGCTGCAGGAGAAACTGACGTGCTGTCAGGAGAGAGAGAGGGAGGGAGAGGGAGAGAGAGGGAGAGAGAGGATCCGTTTCTCCCGTGTTATTATTCAAAGTTGATGTAAACTTCTGAATAATGTACGTTATCTACTACAAGTAGTTTGTTTGAATGTAATAATTATGTTGTTTGTGGAATCATTTATTGAAAAATGAATCTGAATTTTTCGATCTGTTACGATCATAAACTGAAGCAATATAAAAATGAGCCTGTGAACTGAGTTTTAAACTGAAGCATATCTGCTCATAGTCCGGTAATTACCTGCTAACGGAAACTCTGCTACACAACTATTATTATTATTGAAATATGACCGGTAAGTTTCAAATTAGTCCGGTAAAATAAATTCTGCCCGGACATTTGACCGGTGAGAAAAAATCCTAGCGGAAACCCTGATCTGTCCCTCTATTTTTAACTTAGCCAATACACATTTACTCACTTACATTCATGCCTACAGAAGACTGCCTGAGATACATGCAGCACCTTCTAGTTCTAGTATCCCTCCTTTGTATTCCATAAGTATGTGCAGCCCTGTTTTCTTATTACTACATGTGTTATTATCTTGGTCACCTTCAGTCACTGGTGATTTAAAAAAACACTCAACTACCCTGTCAGAACAAAACATGTATCCTTCCTCTCTTGACACATGCACTGCTCCCTCACAACGTTTTCTAGGACCCTCTGAAAATGGCATGATTCTGAAAAGGTAGGATGTGAAGGTGAATAATGAAAGCAATAAAGGAGCCACAGGTTTCCAACTACACGATCTAACATATTTGTGATGTATCAAAAATGGTGTTCTTGGCAAAGTAATCTGTGATCACTGGGGTTTCTATATGCATAGCTTTAGGAAATGATCCCAGGAGAGGACCCTGGTGGTGCTAAAACCCCTGGGGAAGTCAATGAACAAGATACTTTCAGTGGCTGTCCAAGTATGCAGAGAGAAGCAGGTGGTTGACAGCATCATCCTCCCCATTGTGGGCCTGATGTATGAACTGAAGGGGATCTAAACGCTCCCTCACTAGGGATCCGGCCTGCTGTCATTTAGAACCCTGGTGTGCCCATTCTTGGCCACTGGGGCCAGGCAGGATGTTTTTCACATCATCATCAGCACCCTCTGCAGCTGACAGGTTGGGAATGTGCTGGAAGCCCTCCCTGAGGAGGTTGGCAAACACCTTCAAAACACTTGGCGTGATGGTTTATGGGCTTTCAGCCGTGCCTCCATCCCCCCATACACTGATATTATAGGCTGCCCAGTGACAAGGTGGAGACTGGAGTACCTGTTGTGACTCAGGCCATTTTCTTGAATTGAGGACAAAGACAGAGATTGTAAATGTGGCAAACTCGCCAATATGTTATTAAAACATAGTCCTTTAACAAAGTCGTTCTGAGAATGCAGTAACATTAAAACAAATCATAAAACAATTGCTAGCCTTCATTAGACATCAACATAAGACAACATAGGGATTTGGCTTTGGAGGAACTATTACAAATACATATTCTGTATCGTATCCAAGGGCTGGTATGTAGTTGGTTTGAGTTTTTTAATCTTGAACCTATAATCTATTAAATTCTGTTATATTCACACCAAAGTTAGGTTTGGAAAAGGAAAATAAAAAAAGCAAGAGCTGATTAAATCCAAGCATTAATAGCTAGCCCTCACTCTTAAACCTTGGCCCTCTGCCCCCCCCCCCCCCTTCTATCTTCGGGAAAAGATGTAAGCCCTATGATAGCCCAACATATTTAAAACATACATAGTGTAGGAATGACCCTGTCATGGTGCACTCTGGGCTTTCGCCTGAGAATCTAAAACACAGTGAAACATAAATGTGGCATATGTTAAGAAAGGTGTGGGACTGTGAAGAATATGAGCTGGGACACGACACAAAGCCATGTGGGTATTGTA